>NC_087065.1:77929453-78302453 GCF_963678635.1 Symsagittifera roscoffensis
GTCGTGTTTTGTATGTTGGGAAACTTCATCTTTCGTGAAATTTTCTTTAATTATATTTAGAAAACTAGAGAGTAGTGTGATTTCATGTCGTACTTTTATATGTTTAGATGTTTCTGTCGGTGAGACATTTGGTATCTGGATTTCGTTTTCTAATATCGATATATAACTATATATTATCGCAAAAACTTCATTGGTGAATATGGAGTTTGCTCTTTGTGAGTTATGATATTGGATGCTTTTTATATATTCTGAGAATACTTTTGAAAATTCTAAATCAAGGTCGTCTGTTTGAATTATATATTTATTGTGATTCTGATTTGGTGAGTTGAATTCTATGGAGTAGATTCCGTATTGTTGTGTTAGGTTACATATATCTTTTAGATAGTGATCGATAACTTGTCTTTTGATTTTTACATCTGGGAACTCTGTTTTACATGGACTGATTCCGGGTTCAAACAAATTTAAGAGTAAATTTTTGCAAAATATATGCTGTCCTCTATCAGTGGTTGCATCTACGATAAAGGGGAAGATATCATCATAATCTGGACTTTCTTCACCTGGGGTGTGCGTTGAGCTCATTTTTTCGTTCGATGACTGTTAATATGTAATTATCAATGTGTCTAATTGGTTGATTCCAATTGTATAAATGTACTGGTTTGTGTTTATACTGCTTTTTTATTCTTCTTTTTCCTCTTTTTGATGAATTTGAAGTTGTTTCTGAGTCAGAGAAATATAATTGATCGTGAATTGGGCAATTTTTATCTATTGATTCTTTTAGTTTATAAAGTTCGTCTAAACTGTTGGTTTCTGATTCTGAAAATGCGTTTCGATTTTTTGAAAATCTTTTTCGTGTTAGTTGTCTTTGTTTAGTTATTATTTTTCTCTTTAATGTTTGTCGTTTTGTTCTAATGTATCCAACTGTTTGTGTATGAGGTGTGATTACAAGGTCGTATTTTTTGTTATCTATTTCACAATTGTGTAAAACGATTGTTTGTTTATTTCCTAGGTTTTTAAATGACATAAGGTTTAGGATGACGGGTGCAAAAGGTTGTTAAATGATTTCTATTTGCTTAAACTGTTAGTCCTTACGATTTTTTTGTTAGCCTAACCTGGGTCTATTTGTTCAGGGTTGGGGAGAAAAGTATATCAATTCCGAAGAATGATTTTATACTTTCTCGTGGCTAGTATAAGCTAAGGTGTTAACTTACTTAATCTTACTTAAGGGTAGTGATTGTGTTCAGGGTTGGATAATAGTAAATCGATCCACAAGGTTCAGGTATAATTAGAACGCGAGTAGTTCGTTAGATACTATTTTAAACTTACTAAGTCTAAGATTTATCCTGGGTCTGGTAAGAGGGGGGATCAAGTGAAGGATGAATAACCGAAATTCTTCACTGTTTATCCTAATTTGAATGATTAGTTTTGTTCAAAAATTTCTATTAGTCCTGGGTTTTTAGAAAGGGTTGGATAGTGAATCGACGTTTGAGGTCGTTAGACACTAGTTAAGTGGGTGGGGGAGAACAAAGTTGTTCTTTTTGATCCAAGGATAGGCCTTGATGATCAAGTTTTAAATTTAATTAAATAGAAAATGATTTAAGATCCAAGGATAAGCCTTGATGATCTGATTTTAAAATTAAGTGAATTTAAGTTTAAAATGATTTAAATTTGTGTAAAGAAAAGATTTAGTATTTTTATGATATTAGTGAGCTTATGAATGCTGTTATGTTTAGGTGATGAAGCTGGAACAACAGGATGATTTATAATTACTAACCATTTATTGTCATGCTACTAATTTTTATTTTGTTTTTTCAATAAATATTTTTTAAACATGTTTTGTATATTACTGCAGAAATTAGGAAAACGATCTGAGATCTTTTTATCAATCGTTATTGTATATTAATAATTTTGTTTAGCGCCTGTAATGATTTTGAAGATTGTCTTCAAAATTTTATGTTTGCAAATGAAAATCTAAATTCATTGCTAGTAGTATTCTAAATACAAAAGTTTGTTCTGGCTTTTGCCGAACTATCATATAACTATATGGTAAGTTTCTGCTTTGTCGTATGTCGTCTCTGGTTCGAGGTCTTCTTCCAATTCCGGGTAGTTCTGTTATCGTTCGGAATATTGGCTCTGATCTATTGAGTCGTAGAGACATTTCGATTAAATTATTGTCGTATAACATTTTGTAAATGTTTTGTCTAAATTCTAATCTATTATTGGTTAATTCTAAGCTATTAAGGTCTTGTTCGAGACTTATGGTCGCACCAGATGAGTTATGTCCGATGGGTATAACTCATAGAGTAATTTCGGATAGGGTACACCGTCTGCTCGTCACGCTATCTTATTTTCGGCCGGATAGATTCGTGCAACTTCTTAGTCTAATACCGATCCTAATCTTACTCTTATACTGTCTAGTCTCAGGTTGTTTAACTAGTCTCTGCTAGGCTCAATAGATCTAGGGTATACTGGTTTATTGCGGCTGCTGAAGTACTCGGGAGAGTTCAACTAATTTCTAAGTTAAATTCAAATCTCTCTGGTGCTGAAATTACAAGTAATTTCAGCACTTACAAATAAGTGGATTGTTAGTCAGATGGATCATGATTGGTTAATATTAAATACTTTACATTGGTAAAATATCTAATTTATCCAATCATAAAATGTAGTTTAGATCAGGTTCCAGTTCTTTCGAAATCAAAATTGTCAAACACGGGAGCTAGCAATTTTCTAGCAAATATCTAAATTTCACGATTGTGTTTTGATCAACACCCGAAAAAGCAAGTTTAAATGTAGCAAAATTGGGCTGCTTTGTAGAAACCGTAAGCCTCTCGAACTGTGCGATTTTCAGTCTAATTTTTTTTTGGTTTTTGAAAAACCCAGACGTGTAAATTGAATTAGAATCCAGTGAACTCGTGTTCACTTCGAATAGTTAAAAGGACTTCGATTTGAGTTATACGACGCCCCCTCAACTTACCCAAAAAACTTCGCAAAGTTAAAAATCCTCAGAGAACAATTTTTCAACGGTTTTTATTGTTGCGGTGAGTTTGTTGCAACACACACTGGAAAAACTACTCGCGACACTCAATAATCATTTTCTTGATAAATACGGAACCACGCCCGGCCTTAAACTGTTAAAGAGATAAAATTGGGGCTAATGCGGAAGTCCGAAGCAGTCTGATTATGATTTTTGAGGAAATCTAATAATTACTTAAACGGCAGCGATACATATGGTCTATGCTGAAACGAAAGCACTTCCGCGGGCATACTGCTCAATTAAAATACCAGGCCTAGTTAAGTTTTGCGAAAAATAATTCGCAATTTTTGGGTCAAAACGAATCGATCATTTAGTTTTAAACTCTTCCAATCTGGTAAGTTTGTTAAGAAGTCCACTCGTGTTGCAACTGACTCATCGTTTTCTGGCCCTGGTGGCATTATTGATCTACGGCCCGGATTCATCGCTTTGCCGAAAAAAGTTTGGAAATTAATCATCCCATCATCTTTTCTCTTGTCAATTGTTGGTGAAAATGTGTCTGAAATTTCCGCACTTTGCTCATAAACTTCACAACTTGACTTGTTTACGGTTCATTTTAAACACGTGGTTGTTTTTCTGATCTGCAAAGTGTTGTTTTGTTTGTAGAAACTCAAAGCAAGCACAATACATCCTATGATTTCCGACCTCTCTAGCTATAAGCTGGGTTATATTTTAGATGGCCATTGGGTAATTGCAGCGGCCATTGGGTAATTTTAGATTAATTTTTTGGTCAATTGTTCGTGGCTGTTTGCTGCAGTAGTGAGAATATTTAAATTAAATGGAAATCCAGCTTCCGACGCGCCACATCATGGCGGATCTTGGGAAAGGTTAAAGCGCAGTTGCAAGCAGGTGCTCACGCACCTATCAACTCTCCCAAGATAACCGATTAGGTGTTTTCCACCATTTTTTGTTAAGTGGAGGAATCATTAAATGCCCGTCCAATTTTGTCTGTTGGTCCCGTTTCTACAGAACGGGGAGCAATAACGGCATAACTATTTTCTCTGACTGCTTGAAGTAGTGTGCCCCTCCCTGAACAAACGCTCGAAGCGTGATTTACGGACTGGCGATCTCGTGTGGACCGCCGATACTATCAGTTCTTTTGGGCACTATCTTACGGGTAACTGCAATGCTCGACGGCAAAGTTAACATCGCTCGCTTTGACATCGTTAAAACCGTGTGGGGCCAGTTAGTTGAACCCCTCGTGAAACTTGCCCCGTTCTCTCGTCTCCGGGTGGCGAGAACTTTGCTGATTAAATCATAATAATTATTTGCTTAGAGAATTGAACTAAAATAGCTGTCAACTACAAGGACCCTAAAGCTCAAACAACGACCGCAAAAATGACCGAATCTCAGAAACCGGGTTTAAGCTCCTCAAACCATTTCGGTTTTTATGTGAAATTTTTTCTATTAGTTCAGAAATGTTGACCTCAGTTGATCTTAATTGATAAAATTTTGTCTGTCAAAAGATTTTTTCAGCCTTAAGTGTGAACTTGCAGACATGCAAAATCTCTCTTGAAGTTAAGCAAAATTTTTATTGAGGTTAAAAATGACTCGTTATATGAGCCAAATTTAGGCCCGACTGAACTCAATGTGTAAGCGAAATACAGAAATGGACAACTCCAATTTTGTTTCGAGTAGCACATTTTGATTATTGGCGGTAAATCCTTCAACAAAGTTCACTTTTGTGTCGACTTAAAATTGGCGTTAAGCAATATTATGAAAAGAAAGTTTTGTGTTTAGGGAGGCAGACGTTTGATCAAACTTGGAAGTTTACCTCGTTTGGTCAAGCTTTCAGTACCTCTGCTTAAGTACTCAATAAAAATTTGACTATCTTTAGAGAAAGATCATCTGAAAAAAAAACATCCAGGATTTTCTCGAGGGTTGATTTTCAGAAGCTTGTCGATTCTTTTTAAACGTGTTCATCTTAGCGCCACAAAAACTGACTTTTTAATCGAATTGACTCAAAAATTACCCTTCCCTGAAATTTAGCATATTTGGCGCCACAAGCATCTTCAATCCATTTGAAGGTTGATCAATCAAAACTGTTCTGAAGTTTTTGAGTCACTTTTTGGACGGCCAAGGAGTCGAAAAAGGGCTACCCATACCCCTTAAGCCTTTACTGGTTTTATCAATTTTTAAGAACTACATAATTATTTCAGCTCTTATTTTTGCTTGCTGGGGTTTCGTTCTACAAAAAAGTACAGCAACCGAATGCCCCAGCCAAACGACGCTGAAGAGTTCCGCAGAAGCGTGTTGGCCGGTTTCAAGGAAATTAACTGGTTCTCTTTCAGACCAGAAGATCTACCCAACAGTAAGTCGATGTCGATTACATATTTTCAAAACAAAAATTATGTATGGTTATTTCACATTGTTGGCAATATGGGTGATCTTGAGCTTCTTAATTGATCAAAACAATGCTTTTTTGGTAATTAGTTTTTTCTCACAATTTTACAAGCTGAAATGAGTCAAAAATGTCGAAACTGCTCATTCTGACATCAAAATGAGCAGATTTACACAAATTAATTTTGTTCAAGTTCGTTGACCAGAAGCGATATTGCTTACACTTTTGCATTAACTATTAATTCATGAGAGCAGTTTTGTAGTCATTTTAGCTATATTCAGAAAGAAATAAACTCGGCAAATTTGGTCAAATTTACTCTTTGAGTTCTGTGATTTTTTTCATATATTCAGCACTCGAGAAGACGAGAAAAAGCAAAGTAAAATTCCAAGGCTCTGGTTTATTGTTCCGACTTTCGATACGAAAGTAACGGAATATTTGTGCTCGGGGTGGGGTTTTTTTTTCTTCAGACTAATTTCGACTTTTTAACTAGCCATTTTTGACGGAGTTTTTTTATATCATTCAAAAGGTATTGTTGTCCTGAGCTCAAATTTGTAAAGATATTTCACCTGTGATCATTTTTCGTAAAGTTATGGGGGTTTAAAGATTGCCATTTTGGCCAATTTGGGACAATTATGAGTTAGGACCGATGTGGTTAACTCATAGAGTAATTTCGGACAGGGTACACCGTCTGCTCGTCACGCTATCTTATTTTCGGCCGGATAGATTCGTGCAACTTCTTAGTCTAATACCGATCCTAATCTTACTCTTATACTTTCTAGTCTCAGGGTGTTTAACTAGTCTCTGCTAGGCTCAATAGATCTAGGGTATACTGGTTTGTTGCGGCTGCTGAAGTTTCCTTGGAGAGACAACTAATTTCTAAGTTAAATTCAAATCTCTCTGGTGCTGAAATTACAAGTAATTTCAGCACTTACAAATAAGTGGGTTGTTAGTTAGATGGATCATGATTGGTTAATATTAAATACTTTACAGTGGTAAAATATCCAATTTATTCAATCATAAAATATAGTTTAGATCAGGTTCCACCCATCCGGGTTTTACAGAGTTTTTAGAATTATCTTTCTGCAATTCAAAGGATGGATGATGAACGTTGGTATTTGGCGAACATCATATTCTTGTCCGGTTCCTCTTGTTAAGGAAGTTCCAGGACGCTGGAGTTAGGGACATCAATCGTTGTGTCGTCTTGTGACAACGACTGTGTTTCCCAATGAAATCAATCTGATTTCAAAATGGTTTGCTATGACGGGTTTTTCTGTATTATGTAGAGAACTTGTTTTGTGTTCAACCTCGTCTGGGAATGGCGTTGAGATCGTGTGTGGAAGGGATGCCTCGTAACTCGGATCTGTACGTATACTTGAACATCGAGGTGGTCATTGGTCTAGTTCAATGAAGTCCTTTTCTGCGAAGTCAAGTCGTACTCTAAATCTTTTGAGTTGTGATTGTGGATGGCATATCGGTTGTGGTTAGCCATTCTTGTTCGATTGTGATGGAATCACTTTGTCTTTGGATGTTCGTCTTTGTTGTTGTGTGTTGATCTATATACTGCAAGGTATGTTTTACATTTTATAAAACTTTATTAGTTCGGTTTTTTAATCATGAATTTAGTTAGTTGTTTTCACAAAAGCATTTTGTTTTAGTTCGGTTATTTTGAAGAGTTACTCACCCTTGAGTACCTCTTATTAAAAATAGAAGTGTGTTCACAAAGCGTGGATGTAGCGCGGTGGGTTAGGCCGGCTATAGAGCATGCTCAGGACGTCCTCTCTGGTGGGTTAGGCCAGGAGTGGGAGTATGATTTCGTGCGGTTTCTTTGAGAGGTCCTGTTATGTGATAACGTTTTATGTTGGGTTTATGTTGGTCGTCTTTCTTATGTTTCTTTGGTTGTGTCCTTTTTTCAAAAATTAAATTGTTTTTGTTATGGGTTTGTCTTGCGACTTTTTTGTGTTTTATTATTTCTTTCTTAGACTTTATAATAGTCTTCAAAAGAATAAATTATCCAGTTTTAAACTAGGTTAATCCGGTTTGAGTACCGTTGGTTTTCTTTTCTTAGTCATGCTGTTATTTTATGATTTTTGGTGTTTAGTAAGCTGCGTTGGTTAGTTTGGTTTAGTATATAATTCCTTTCCAACTGGGTTAAGGGAAAGTTTGAAACTTGTTATCGAGTTGGAGTTGTTGAGTGTGAAAACTTGAAACTTAAAATCATTATTTAAACAATTATTCGTGGGCGAGCTGTGCGAGTTTGGATAGAATTCTTGTGCGAGTGAATGAAAATATCAAAAGGTTAGTACTGCATTTTCATTTTATCAATTTATTACTTAGATTTTCAATTTTACTGCTTCTTTGGGGGAAAATTAGAGTTATAAATTTTCATCGTAATTAAATTTACTGCTTCATGGGGAAACAATTTATAATTTAATTTACTACATTTGGTATGAATTTTATCATATTATCTTGTGCAAAATATTAATGAAGTTTAGAAGAGATTTAACAAGTTTATTTTTTATAATTTTTTTTTCTGTTTTTTGCAGATGATCGTGGTATGAAGACTAGAAATGTAAAAGAAACATGAATAAAGAATGGTTAGTACTAATTTAAATTTATTAGTTAAGAATATTTTTAGATTATACTTACCTGTTAATCGTCTGGGAAAAAGCCGTGGGGAAAGATGTCGTGTATTATGTCCGATGTTGTTAGTAATTTTGCTAGTATGCGAATGATGTTTTTAGTTTGGAGCAGTGGCCAAAGCAATTGAAGTGCTTTAATGGTTTTTAGTTCTTCGGTGCCTACTGCAAACTCATAAGGTGTGTTTTGAATGAGGTTATATATTTTGTGATTTTATTTAGTATTGTGAATAAATTCTAATATTGGGATTTCTATAGGCTGGATAAATTCATGTGGAATAAGGAAGGGTCTGGATTCTTCGGCGTTAAAGGTCTTTGTGATGGGACAAAATATATACATTTGTGTTACTGGGTCATAATTGCGGAGGATGCCGTGGAGGTTAGTATTCTTGATGCAATAGGTGAAATTAAGAAAAAAATGGTGAAGTGTACTTCGAGTTAAAAAACTGAAAACGATGGTGTGGTTGTCTTGATGGAGTATGTAAATCAAAAAGATTTTGTATGAAGCGATAGTATGTATATGTATGAGTCTGTTTAGTGCGTAACATAATGTCGTGTGAACAGTGCAAATCGCGTTCATGTGGTGCAAGGAAGTGAAAGGTTAGTGAAAATAACTGAAATTTGCCTTCAAAACTGTCGTAAGCTTGAATATCATTTAGTGCTTCAGAAATGATGTGATCATATTTTCTATCAAAAATGTTAAGTGTGAATACATTTGAAGTTTTTATGAAAAATTTTTCTGTGAATTGTGGGTTAGCGAAGCGGTCGTCATCTAGAAATTGGTCTTGATTAGTTCGGATGATATTAGTGTCGTAATATTCTTTTGTAAATTCGTTAGCACGAGGTGCAGTGAATGTTTTTAGTAATTTTTTAAATCCTATATAAGTAAACTGTCTAGGTGTTAGTGTTGCGGTGAGTCTATATAGCATATCTTTATTCTTTTCTATATCGTTATGAGTACTGGATAGTGGCAGGCAAAGGGGATTAGTAAAATGGTAATATGCTGTCCAGTGAAGTGTGGGCATTAAAACATGTTCATCTACAAAACTACGTGTGTCGTTAGTGTCGTTAGGTGTGTTTAAAGTATATTGTGGGAATGAGGGTAAGGTGATTGCTAGAAAATCTTTCGTGTTAGTGTGGTGTGGATGATTAATATATTCGCAGGCTGTTCCGGGTTTGGTAGGGAATGGGTGATTCGGGAATTTTCGTTTAAAAGTGCGATAAGCTCGGTGAGTGCTAGTCGATGTTTTGGTGGATGTGGATGATTGTGCTAATGATGCAGTGAAAGCTGAGGAGGGTGTAGGAGTAGGTGGGCTTGAGGATTCTATTGTGGATGAAATTTGATTTATGGTGAGGGTGTTAGGGTGTATTAATTGTTGTTGTAGGGTGATAAAATTATCGAGTTCTTGGGAAATTTGGGGGGTATCTGGAGAATTATTATATGATCGGTCGGAATGAAATGGAGAATAGGTTGGGGTTACGTGCGAAGCATGAGAAGGAGTGGAAACGGATGGGAGTGAATTATTTAGTGGGATTGGTTGAAAAGGGGGTTTTGAAAAAACTGAGGAGTTGGTTTGAAAATTATTGGATGGAGATGGTTCGGAGTCTGCAAATTCGTCAGGGGTTTCTATATTAGAGTTATTAAGTTGTGAGATGGAGTATAAAACTGAAATATCTGAGTTAGTATCCGAATTCATGCTTGATGGTATATTAATAGTTGGAAAATTGGGTGGCGGGAAAGCAAAAAGTGGGATAATTGGGATTGGAGTGTGGAGGTTGGTTGGGTGGGAATTTGAGCGGTGTAGGGATCCAAGTTGTCGGCTCATCGTGGGCTAAAAAAATATGATTATTTTGAGACTGAAAAGCAGTGGTATGGGGTGGTTCTATAATTTGTTCATATGTATTATCATTTTGTAATGATGTGTCATTATATGTTGTATGGGACTTTGCGATATGTTTGGTCTAAAATTTGGGTTATGTGTTATTGCTAGGTTTCGGAAATTACGTGGGACTAAGGATAACGGATGGTTATGTGGTAGGGGTGGTAACTGTGGTGCTGTTGGTGTTGTATCTACATTGTTATGTTCTTCGTCGTATGTGTTCTGTCTTGTTGCTATTTTTGTGTTATATTCTTTTATTTGTGCGTCTAAAAGAATTTTGTTTATAGATGTAGAAAAAATTCCAAAAAATCCTGCAAATAGTATGCGTGCTACACTTGCTTGTCTATTGACTTGTGTGTGTATAGCACATGTGTTATAGATTCCTTTTAAGAGTGAAAAAAGAAATCCAATAAAGTTAAACATTGCGTATAAAATAGTCAGTTTTTCTAAGATGTAGTAGGGCCATCCTAGAAAATCAAGAATTTCATTATTGAGTGTAACAAAGCTAAAAATATTTAAAGGTGAAATATCTTGTGGTCTGTATTTTTCACCGTTTAGATATATATAGTCTTTAATGTCTTCATAGTCTTTATAGTCTTAAATATCCGCTATAATCTTGTGTATAAATATCTGCAAATCCTGCGGTTTCGGCAAGTTTTCGTAAATTTTGATCAATTGATTGTCTTTGTATAGTGTCCATTTGTGTTAATAATTCTTGAAATTGTTGTGTTCTAATGTGGTGTTGGATATCTGATTTTGAATATATTCCAATTGATTGTAAATCAAAATTTGGATTACGAGCAATAGCTCTGATGCTTTCGGGTGAAAATTTTTTGAGTGATTGCATTAACGTAGGGTATGGAGTAGGAAGATAATATTTATCTTCATCAGGGTTCAATTGTACTACATTGTGGCTATTTTCTGATCCACATGGGACTGCGGTATCCCAGAAATATGTTCGTCTTGAAAGTGTGTCAACAAAATGTACCTTATTTTTTATAAAATATAGGGATTCTTTTATAGCAGCGTTTATCTTCAAAAAGATATAGTGGTGATACTTTTTTGGTACAAGTAAAAAACCATAAAAGGTTTCCTTCGTAGTCTAGAAAATTTGATCTATTTCCTGACAATAAATATCCTGCGTAGGGTATTTTTAATACTGCTAGTGCGAGTGATTGTAGGATTTGTGTCCTTTCTAATTCGCATAGTTGGTGAAGTGTTTCTAGTTCGGAGAGTAACATTTCTTAAGAAATTCGACTAATCGTGTAGTCTAACTTCATTTCTAAGTAGATATCATAGTGGATATTACCAAAATAAGTGTTATTCATTAGTGATAGTTCTTGTAAGCGTGTGCTTCTAGTGTCATGTGATTTTAGTTTTCCACCAGGTTGACCATTGCTTTTTTGAAAGTTAACTGGTATATATGATGTTCCTTCGTTCAGATGGTGACCTGTGGCATAAGGGTCAAATTTTATTTTTCCAGTGGTCATGTCGAAACCTTTTTCGTATTCAACTAGTATTTCAGAATATTGTGTTTTGTAAAGTGGGTTCCTGTATTTGCATGCGATTTCTGTTACTTGATATATTTCGAAACGTGTTAATTTATTTTCTATATTATGGATATTTCGAATCTCATTACTTTGTTGTCGTGATGGATGGACTTGTTCATATGGAATTGATTCTAAAAATATTTTTCGTGAAATTTTATCATTCGAGCGTGTATTTTTGCTACTTGAAATGTTGTGCATGTATCTTCGGGAAACCAAACAATTGTTGCTTGTGTCCGTGTTGTAGGATCACAATAACCTTGTTCGTTTTTACAAGGTAATCTAATTCCTTGATAGATCATTGTGTTGTCGGATAAATCTCGTATGAGTTGTACTTTTTCGAGTTGTATTTTCCAATCGAAAAACATTATTTCTTGATATCCTTTATTGTTTGTGTCTGCTTTGCAGTTTGATGGATTATTTATACCAATGTGTGGTATCCAGTGCTTATCGTATATGTCATAAGTTAATCTTCCGTGTGCGCCGTTGTATGGGTATTTTTCATCTAGTTTAATTTGTCCTTGATATCTTTCAAGTTCTGCTTGATGTACAGAATCGGCAAAGACTTGAAAATATACAAGTTTTCTGTCGGTGTTTTTATTTCTTGTGATATTTAATCTGAGTAGTTTGTTTTTAAAATCATCGGGATTTAGATGTAGAAGTCGTTCTATATTACTTTAGTAGAATGATTCGTGGTCAAGTCGGTTTTTATTTCCGTTTGAAACTTGTGAACAATGTACTTTCTTTTCGGAAAATGTTGCTGTAAATTTATATCCTGTGACTGTTGTTGCTCGGGCTTTTGAATACAGTGTCGCTATTACATTTGTAGTTTCTATAGCTTGTGGTTCTGTTTCGCATTGTGATACTTGATTTATTGTATATTTGTGTAGTGTTTTTTGTTCATTTTCTTCACAATCGTAGTATGTTACTAATAAGTCCTGGGGTCATGTGCGGGGAGAAGGATCTGTGTTTTGATCGGAAAACATTGGAAAAAAGATTTGTTGAAATATCAATATTTTTAGAATATACATGTGTATGATAATCCTGAGTATGGGTTATAAAATGTGATGTAACCAATTGTCTTTTTGGTATATCTGTCGTACTTATATATTACTTCGGTTGTTATAAATGGTGGTGGTAGCGATTGAGCTGTTATATTGGGTGTGTTTAATGGGTAAGAATGTTGAACAATGTTTAACCGTGATTTCGAATTTTAATTGTAGACTATTTTGTTGGAGTAGTTGGATGTTATGGTCACGAATGTCTTCGTGGATGTCTTGTCTATATTGTAGTCTATGGAGTGCCCAATTGTGGAGTCGGTTACTTTCTGGATGTTGTCCAAATAATGGTGGGGGTGCTGTGAACGTGTTCCAATCTAATCTTAAAGGGATATTTGTTGATGATTGTTCTCGATATCTAGCGTCGAAGTTATTTGGAAAATTTAGGGGGAAAGGCGTCGGTGAAATCTGGCTTATTGATGGTGTTGATGGTAGTGATAATGTTTCTGGTAGTGATGATGATGTTGTTGTATCCGTAGAAATATCTATTGGGTCATTTATTAAATTTGGTTCACCTTGTGTGAATGAGTGTGTTGTCCAATATGGTAGTCGTGATGTTTGGTTGGGGGGGTTAAAGGGATTGTCACATATTTGTTCAGATGTTGTTGTTGAACCTAAGTAATCTGAGGATATACTTGAGGTGCTACGTTGTGAAAGAAGTGTAGGGGTTTCTGGTAATGTGATATTTGGGTTTTCTGGAGTAATTGGTGATGGGGATTGGGGTATATCAAAATGAACTCGGGGGGTTTGAAAACTTCTATTTCGTCGTGAATTTATAGTTTGTCTATTTATTTCAACTGTATTTTGGTTCTGACTAATGTTTCTTAATCTACTTAATTCTTGTGGTAATGTTGGGTATAAGTTATATGTTGGTTCACTTAGGGGTGCCTGTCGCTGAACCGGTTCTAATGGTTCAGATAAGCGAGCGTGTCGTTCTTCAAAAGTGTATGGGTTATCTTGGAAAGAAATTCTTGTGGATGTTTGGGGGTTTTGGGTAGTTGTAGGTATTGTCGGGTTTTCTTGGGATGATGTCGGTGAAGACTGACTGTGTGATTGTTGATTAGCAATTTTTGAAGGTTTTCTGATTGATTTTTTTAGTGAAAAAATTTATGTTTATTGTAGTATTCTTCAAGGAAAAGAATTAAAAGGATTGTTGCTAAGTCGAATGTGATTATTGCCTTTTTTATACATTTGCACATTGTCAATATTAGGGATGATAAAAATTTTATAAAAATTACAAATAGTAAAAAAATATCTGTTCTACTAAAAATTTTTCGTATCATTTAAATAAACTTTGGGTTATCGTACCTGTGAATATGGTCAATGATTTGGGAAAGTTGGAGATATATTTCAAATAGGGAGTAGAAAATTATAAAAATGTTGCAAAAAATGATTAAAATTATTATAAAAACTTCAAAGGTATCAAAAAGAAATATGAATAAAAGTTTAAGTATTGTGAAAAAGTTTATGAAAATGTTGAAAATTGTATTGACTGATCGAGAGAAGAGCATTTGAGAAATGGTTTCTTGGTCGAATATTTTTTGTTGTTTGGGGCAATTTTCAAGTGTGGTCGAGTTATTTATTGATTTTTTGACAAGTGGGTTGAGTTTTGTGAAAAGTTGTTGGGGGCTAATTTTATGGTGTTCGGGAGGTCCTCTTTGCTTTATTTTTATTTGTCAGGTGATCTGGGGTATTTTTGAGATTTTTGTACTTTAGGCTAAATTAATATGGTCGTATTTTTACTTTAGGCTAAATTATCATTTTTGGTTGGGGGGTTTTTGAGGTCTAAGTTGGAAAAATGTTGCTGATCTTTGCGTTATTAGATAAGGGAGGGTTATGATATTATGGTTGTATTTATTTTAGTTATCAAGTTTGAGTGGTTTGCTTTTTTTTGACCTGGAGGTTGTAAAATTATAGTTATGGATATGCCTGGAGTTTAATATCTTTCGTCTAATTGGTTGGTGTTATAGTTATTAAGGTGACGGATTGAATGTATCCTATTGGCTAAATTTGAACTAGAATTGTTGCGTGTTTGTCAGCATGTTATTTTGAAAAATGAAAGTTCAAAATGATTGAGAGGTGCGAGGATTTTAAAATTAAAGTTGTTTTTGAAATTCAACTTTCTTTAATATTTTAGATTGTGGGATGAATGTTTTCTAGTTTTTACGTGGTTGATTTCTAAGTCGTGATGACTCTCTATGTTCTGATTTCTCGACTTGTTCTTGTGGTAAAATTTTTTCTATCATTTTCCTATTTTTCCTTTCTTTTTGAGGTATTTTTTGATCTAGCTTTTTTGTATTGTTTTGGGTTTGGCATTTATTTGGTATGGTCCTTTGCGAAGGGGTTGTAACTTTTTAGAAATTCGTTTTTGTGTATTAAAATTAGGTATTAAGACAAATGTTCCAATTTTTAAATCTGAGGCTGGTGTAGAGCGTGAATTAATTTGTTCGTTAATGTTTTGCCTTTGTAACAATTTTTTTGTTACTCTTTAGTAAATTTCATTGTGTTTTTTATCTCTATTTAAAATCCATTCGGTGTGTGTACCGGAGGCTTATTTAAGGATTTGTGGGTGATGAAAATGATCTTCATCATGCGTGTGTAAAGGTAGGTTATAACAAACTGAGTCTTTATTTGGTTGGCAATAACCTTGTGCATTTTTATGAGAGTTTGCTGTAAACATACTTGGCTTACGTGGTTTTTGATTAAAAACCATTTCGTATGGTGACATTCCTAGAGTTGTCGTAATTTGTGATATATATATATATATATTAAGGGAAATAATTTTACATCTGCTGACCATTCTGTGTATCTTGTATCATTTCCATTGATGATACATCTGAGATATTCTTGTAGTGAACGGTTCATACCTTCGACTAAACCGTTTGTCCAAGGTGCGTGAGATGTACGTGGTTTGTGTTTAATGTTATATAAATGACATAGTGTGATGATTTCTTTATTTATGAATTCTGTACCGTTGTCTGTAACTAAAATTTCTGGTAGTCCAAATTTGGCTATCCAGTGTTCATAAAGCGTTGTGTAAGCGTAATAAGCGTTACAATGTGGTACTGGGTTAAGTGCTACATAATGTGTAAATGCGTCAACAATTACCATAATGTAGGAGTTTCCTTCAGATGAGGGTGAAATTGGTCCTTTGGTATCAAATGAGATACGATGATTAAAGTACAAACTTTGTCCTTTAAAATCTTGTTTTTGTGCTATTTGTTTTTGATTTGGATAAGGTTTATTTAGCTGACATACTATACAATCATTGCATAGTACTTTTATCCAAATTGGTGCATTTGGGAAATAAAAATTTTGTGTAAAGTTTGAGTATGTTTTCTCTGATCCAGAGTGTCCTTTAGTATTTTGTGTATGTGAAATGTTAAAAGCTATTAGTATCATACTTAAAGGGAGACAGGGAACTGTAGAATCATTTAATTGATATTCTAGAAGGTCTGTGTTTTCATTGATTGTTGTATTATTAAATTTTCGGAAATATCGGAGGAGTGTTTTATTTCCTAAAATTGTGGTATCTGCTTTTACTGGCTTAGTTTTGTATTTGTGCCATGATTTTAGTTGTCTAATTACTGGGTCAAGATTTTGATATTGTTTCAAGAGTTCAAGTGTAATTTTATCTGTTGGAGGAAGAAAAATATTTTCAATTTCTAATTTTGATAGGGGAATTGTGTCAAGTGGGTCATAGAGGTCAAAAACTTGATTTATTGTGTATTTTGAATCAATTGTTTGTGGTCCTGATAAATTTATTTTATCAGTTAAATTTTCTTTTTCAATTAACGGTAAAAAGTCTTTTTTATTCGAGTGTTGTTTTACTCGTTTTTGTAGGGTGTTATTTTTTATCCATTGTGAGTATGGAATTAGTTTGAAAGTTGATGTTCCTAGTAGATCAACTTCGTAGTGATTATTTTGGCAATCCAAGTAAAGTGGGAAATGTTGTAGGTTATTTATTTGTGATTGGTCAATGTCAGTTTTTACTGCATATTTGCATTCTAGTCGGGGTGATGTTTCGTCTTTTGCAAGGTAAAATTTTATATTTTTTGGTATTTCAACTGTAGTTTTTCGTGTAAGTAAAAAAGGTGGTGTATTTCGACTTAATGTATCTGGTAATGCAAGATTCTTTCCTGCTGTCCAAACTATATGTAAGTTTGGAAATTTCATTAGAATTAATTGAAATCTATAAACTCGGTGATTGGGATTTGACTTTTGTGTAAAGAGAAAAATGATTGGTTTATGATCTGTGAATAGAACTGTTGGATGTTTTGATCCAAGTATCAGAAATTCATATTCTGTAAGTGTATAAATTAAAGCTGTACATTCACTCATTAGAGTTGAGAGTCGTAGCTCTGCTTGTGTGAATAATCGGAAATTTGCTGATATAAGGTTCATTTTATTTGTACCACTATGTGATTGTAGTAATGCTGCGCCGATGCCAAAATTTAAAGCATCGCACATTGCATAGAATGGTTGATTTGGATCTGGAATTGTGTTTGAAATTTGTTCAGTTAAAAGTTTTTTAATTTCGTCAAATCGTGTTTGATGTTCAGTGGTCCATTCAAAATTATTTTGTTGTCTGAGGATATTATAGAACGGTCTTAAATATAATTGCATTTTATAAACGTACTTGCTTAAGAAATTTAACATTCCAAGGAATTCTTGGATTTTCTTTTTGTTTGTTGGTGGTTGAAGTTTTTGAATAGCATCAATGCGTGATTTTAATGGAGTGATTGTGTTTCTTTCTTTATTATGTCCTAAAAATTTAACTCGTGTTAAAAAGAAATGTGATTTATCGGGGGCGGCCTTCAGATTTTTGTTTTGAAGTATTTTATGATAAGGTTCCAAAATGTAAACATTTCTTCTTTTGTCTGTGATTGCATGAAAACATCATCCAAATAGGTGATTGCGTTTTTCTTGAGTATTAGTGGTCTAAAAATTTTACTCATAAAAGCTGAAAATGCTGCTGGTCCTATGGAAATTCCTTTGAATAGGCGGTTAAATTCATATTGTTGATTTCCAATAACAAATTGTGTTAAGCGTCGTGATTGTTCATCTAGTGGCATTTGATTGTATGCACTATTCATATCTGCGGTTGTAAAGTATTTTCCGTTTATTTTCGTTAAGATAACTTGTATTGATTCAATAGGCCAATTGCATTTCGATTCGTCAATTAGTGAATTGAGGTATCTAGCGTCTAAAACTATTTTTAATGATTCTCCTTTTGCTAGAATGATAACAGGGTTACTAAATGTGTTGCCTTTTGGTTGTTCTTCTTTATTTACTGGTGAGATAATTTTGTATTGTTCTAAAATATCTAGTAATATATTTACTTTGTCGTGTAAATGAATGGGTACTTTACTAGCTCTTTGTTTTTTGAAAACTGCATCAGGTTTTAACGAGAGATGTAGTGATGAACTGATATTCCCAACGTCAAATTTTGATGTTGCGTAGACTGTTGAATATTTTAACAGTTGTTTTGCTAGTTTGTCAAATTCGATTTGTGTAATTTGTGAGTGTTCAAAATTAAACATCGTTAAAAATTGTTGTTGTTCTTTTGTGTAATTTGTTATATTGAATGTTGGTTTAAAATATGATGGTTTTGTGAAAAAATCTGTGTTTCTGTTTTCATTATTTATTATGTTATTCATGGACAATTCTTCGTTAAGAATTGTGGATTGGCAAATATCTAATAATTGGAGTATATTGTTTACGCGGTAGGATACTTCATGTATGGGTGAGATTGTAGCGTTTGTTTCGCAATATCCTAAAAGTCCTAAGGGTAATGTTACTTGATACGCTGTATTGTTATACACGTGTAACGAAATGATGTCGGATTTCGTGTTTTTCAAATATTTTATAGATGAAATCGTGATTTTGAAAAACTTGTGAATAGGTTTAAATTCAAACTCTGACATAAAAAGTTGTTGTTTATTTTGACTTTTATCATTCTGGTGAACTTGTTTTATTGAAAAATTTTATGTATTTCCTGATAATGGTTTCAGGTGTTTCCGTTGTTGGTTATAAATTGGGTAAAATTTTGAGAAGAATGGTGGTTGTTTATTTAATCTTTGAAAAAATGTTAGAGCTGTATTTTTTGTTTTTGTGTACTTATCTTTGGTTAGTATTTTACTATTTAAGTTGTTGATTGTTGGTATATATTTAGATATAAATGGTATGCCAATGATTTTGTGCTTAATATCAGTAATATGAAACATTTGTTTAAATGGTTTGTTTAGAATTTTTTTTTGCTCCATTGTTCTTGTGGGGAGAAGGAATAATTGGATTTTTCCATAATTTACTAATGTTGATCCTTGTGCTGTTGCTAGTTTACTGGAGGTTGCAAGAGGCGTTAATTTTGGATGTAATGTTTTGATTTCATTCCATGTGGGAATATTAATTATGTTTGATTCTGCTTCTGCTCCTGAATCAATTAAAAAATCAATTTCAAGATCTGGTGGTTGAAATTCTTTGTTTCTTGGACTTTCTAAGAGAAATGGTATTGTCCAAATTTTTTCTCTGGGTTGTTCTTTTTGTATATTTTGATAAATATGATTTGTGTTTGAACATTTTGTTTTGTCTTTTTCATCGGGTTTAATTACCGTGTTAATTTCGTTTATTTCTTGTGCAGTTTATATAGTATTGATGGGTTCAATATAATAATTGTGAAGGAGTTCCAATTGATTTTCATATATATGTGATGTAAAAGGTTGTTCATATATGATAGGTTCATAGTCGTTTTCGACTGTTATCATATTTACGGAGATGGTGTTTTCTGTATCACTTTCTGTATCTGATGATCTACAGTTTATTTGATTTAGTTGTAGTTCGTTACTTCCTGTGTCATCAATACCGGGGGGGTCTGATGTTGTTTCTTCATTTGACTGTACTTGATTAATATGTCTTTGATGTTTTGGTGTACTACTTCTGTATCGATGTTTAGAATTATTATAATGGTTATTACTCCTATGTGGTGACTGGGAATAATTTCTATATTGATTATTATAACTTGAATATCGATTTTGTGAATTGTTCCGTGATTTGTTTTGATAATTGTCATTTGATCAGTGATAGTTTGATCTATTATACGAGTTAATTCTTGATCGATTGTTCGGGTAATTCTAATTTCGATTGTTCGAATAACTTCTATTTCTATTATGTGAATAGTTTCTATTTCTGTTGTATGATGAGTTTCGTGATTGATTAATGGAATAGTGTTTATTTCTTAGATTTGATTGGGAACTGGATCTAGAAACAAATTGTGTTGCATTGGAATTTGATCTCGAATAGTTATTTCGACTATTTGATCCATTATAATTATTTTGTGAAGAATTTTGTGTATTTCTTCGTTCTGGTGATCTTCCTCTATAACTTGAGTTATATGGTGATTGATTCCTTGTGTAGTTGGTGTTGTTCGGAAGTGGTTTTCCTGAACTGTTGTTACTATATCTATTTTTTTTGGTAGATTTTGATCTTTTTTCATATATTGATAGAACGATTTAATCGGTTCTTTATGCTTTTGAGGTTTACTCTGATTATCTTGTTGTTTTTGTCTACATTCGGAAATACTTTGTCCGTATCGTCGGCAATAATTACACCATTTTTTGAAAGATGGTTTGCCTTTAAAATTTGGATGTTTTTTATAAATATTTAGTATTTCAGTGATTTATTCAACTAGGTCTGTATCTGATTCCTGTATGTTATTTATATGTGTAGTGTTTGTTTCAATTCGATTAACATATTGTAGTTTTAGATTTTCTGTTTCTTCAAGTTTCATTGTGATTTCCGCTTGCTCTAGTTTATCTACTAGTTTTCGAAAATCTAGATCTGGCTCTCGAATTGAGGAAGGATGAGATGCTCTCTTTTTTATTGCTATTTTCCTTAATTGAGGTGTTAAGGTCATCATTAAAAATTCTGTCATTTTTGTGTTTTTATAGTCATGTGTATTAAGTGAATATGCTTTTCGAACTAGTGTTTCGATACGTACTGCTAATTGTTTGATGGTTTCATTTGGTAATCTGCGAATTTCATTACATAAAACTCTTTGGTGTTGTTTATTTCTTTCGGAGTCAAACATTTTTGAAAATTCTTGTGTAAATCTTTTCCAGTCTGATTTTGTTTCTATAGGTAATACTGAAAACCATTTTTGGGCTGCGCCATCTAAGGTTGTTTGTATCAATGCTGTGCGTCTATGTATCCAATTTTGATGTAGTGGCGTATTAATTGGTTAAGGTCCTACATTTAAAATTAAATTTGCTGTTACTGCATTTAAATAATCTTCTACAGAATATTCAGGATCTGTTCCTGTAAATACCATCAGTGGTTTATTTGATGTTATTGATGATCCACCCAAGAGGTATGGATTCATTGTCATCTGTAGTGATTCTGCGGCATTTGGTATTTGCGAAAAATTTGAAAGTTGATTTTTTGTTATTTCATGTTGCTGAAGGTAATATGGAAGTGGTATTTCATTTTGCATATGATTTGGTTGATACGAGTGCATAGTCATTGGGTTTTGTGGTTGAATTGGTTGAAAAGATTGTGTATTAGTTGGATTTGGCATTTGTATTGGTTGTTGATTTCGTGTGTCTGTTGGGTTTGGAGAAAAAAATTCTATTATATGTAGGAGGTCGTCGCGATCCTTGTTTGCGATATTCTTGGGTATATGGTGCAAAAATGTCTGGTTGTAAATAATCATCATCAGATAATAAATAATCCGTATGATGAGGTGTTTGCTTTTTTTTTTATTTTGTTGAAAGAATGGGTAATTTTCACTATGATCCTGTGGAGGATGTGAATTAGTTTGAAAATTTACCGAGTTGGTTGTTGTCATTGGGTTATCCCAATAGTGAGAACATACATGATTATTATTTTTTCGTGAGGGGTAGTTTGATTTTTGTTTGTGAGCATAATTATAATTATGTTCTGCAAAGGTGTTTCTTGTGAATGATTTTCGTGTTTTTGACAGTACTGTCATTAGTCTATATGTTTGATAAACCATATGTGAATATTTTGGAGCAACCGAAGGTTTAACGGCTGAATGTAAGGTTACTTGTGCCAGTGAAGTATTTGTATTTCTTGGTGTTGTTAAGTTTGGGTGTATTGGTGAAATACTTTGTTGTGTAGTTGTTGTTGTTTGGACAATTTCTTCAATTTTGAAGTGTGATGGTGTTTAAATATCTTGTTGTGTAAGATTTCTTGTTCCATTAAGGTTTTCATTGTGTATGACGGTCGAATTTAAACTGTTATTTCGTGTATCAGGTAAAAATGTATTGTAGTTTAGTGGTGTTGCATCAATGGTTAGTGATACTACTTTTACATAATCTCTGTGGTAAGATATTGTACTTATTGCTTGACTTGAGATAGATTGTGGGATATTTATAAATGTAGGATGAGACCATTCAGGGTCCCAAACGTAGTCTGATTGTTCTGTAATGGCAGTGTGTGTCGTCATTTGAATTTTGAGGTCTGAAATTTTTTCTTGCTTGTGAAATTAAGTCTAAATTATGTGTGAAATAATCTATTATAAACCATGCCAAAAGTTTTTGTAAGTCATCTTTAGTGTGTTGTGAAACATCGTTTTCAGTGAAATTTTCTTTGATTATATGTAGAAAAGTTGAAAATAATGTGATTTCATGTCGTACTTTTGTATGTTTGGATGTTTCAGTTGGTGAGATACTTTGAAATTCTGTTTTTTCTAATATAGAGATATAGGTATATATTATTGCAAAAACTTCATTAGTGAATATAGAGTTTGCTCTTTGTGAATTATGATATTGTATGCTTTTGATATATTCTAGCAAAACTTTTGAAAATTCTAATTCAAGATCATCTGTTTGAATTACATATTTACGATGATTCGTATTTGGTGTGCTGAATTCTATGGTGTAGATTCCATATTGTTGTGTTAAGTTACATATGTCTTTCAAACAATGTTCAATAATTTGTCTTTTGATTTTTACATCTGGGAATTCTGCTTTACATGGGCTGATTCCGGGTTCAAACAAATTTACAAGTAAATTCTTGCAAAATTCTTGCAAAAATTCTTGCCCACTATTATCGGGTGCATCCATGAGGAAGGGGTAAACCTCTTCGTCATCTGGACTATCGTCACTTTGAGTGTGGCTCACTTTTTTGTTTGATGACTGTTAATATATAGCTATCAATGTGTCTAATTGGTTGATTCCAATTATACAGGTGTACTGGTTTGTGTTTGTATTGCTTTTTTATTCTTCTTTTTCCTCTTTTTGATGAATTTGAAGTTGCTTCTGAATCGGAGAAATATAATTGATCGTGAATGGGACAATTTTTATCAATTGATTCTTTTAATTTGTAGATTTTATCTAAATTGCTGGCTTCTGATTCAGAAAATGCGTTTCTATTTTTTGAAAATCTTTTTCGTGTGATTTGTCTTTGTTTGTTTATAGTTTTTCTTTTTATTGTTTGTCGTTTTGTTCTAATGTATCCAACTGTTTGTGTATGGGGTGTGATTACAAGATCGTATTTTTTGTTATCTATCTCACAATTGTGTAAAACGATTGTTCGCTCATTTCCTAGGTTTTTGAATGACATAAGGCTTAGGATGAGAGATGCAAAAAGTTGTTAGATATTTCTATTTTCTTAGACTGTTAGTCCTTACGATTTTTTGGTTAGCTTAACCTGGGTCTTTTTATTTAGGGTTGGAGAGAAAAGTATATCGATTCCGAAGAATGATTTTTTAGTTTCTCGTGGCTAGTCTAAGCTAAGGTGTTAACTTACTTAATCTTACTTAGGGGTAGTGATTTTGTTCAAGGGTTGGAGAATAGTAAATCGATCCACAAGGTTCAGGTATAATTAGAACGCAAGTAGTTCGTTAGATACTATTTTAAACTTGCTAAGTCTAAGATCTATCCTGGGTCTGGTAAGAGGAGGGTTCAAGTGAAGGATGAATAACCGAAGTTTTTCACTGTTTATTTTAATTTGAATGGTTAGTTTTATTTAAAAATTTCTATTAATCTTGGGTCTTTTGGAAGGGTTGGATAGTGAATCGACGTTTGAGGTCGTTAGACACTTGCTAAGTGGGTGGGGGAGAACAAAATTGTTCTTTTTGATCCAAGGATAGGCCTTGATGATCAGGTTTTAAATTTAGTGAAATAGAGAATTAATTGAGATCCAAGGAAAAGCCTTGATGATCTGATTTTAAAATTAAGTAAATTTAAGTTTAAAATGGTTTAATTTTATTTAAGAAAAGCATTTTGTTTTTTAATGATATTGGTGAGCTTAATATTGCTGTTATGTTTAGGTGATGAAGCTGGGACAACAGATGATTTTATGATTACTAACAATTTATTGTCATGCTACTATTTTTTATTTCCATTTTCAATAAATATTTTTCAAATATGTTTTATATAAGACTGCAGAAATTAAGAAAACGAACTGAGATCTTTTTATCAATCGTTATTGTACTTTAATAATTTTGATTAGCGCCTGAAATGATCATGAAGATTGACTTCAAAATTTTATGTTTGCAGATGAAAATCTAAATTCATTGCTAATAAGATTCTAAATATAAAAGTTTGTGTTGGCTTTTGCCGTACAATCATAAAACTATATGGTAAGTTTCTACTTTGTCGTATGTCGTATCTTGTTCGAGGTCTTCTTCCAATTCCGGGTAGTTCTATTATTGTTCGGAATATCGGCTCTGATCTATTGAGTCGTAGAGACATGTCGATTAAATTATTATCGTATAACGTTTTGAAAATGTTTTGTCCAAATTCTATCTATTTTTGGTTAGTTCTAAGCTATTAAGGTCTTATTTGAGACTTATGGTCGCACCAGATGAGTTAGGACCGATGTGGTTAACTCATAGAGTAATTTCGGATAGGGTACACTGTCTGCTCGTCACGCTATCTTAATTTCGGCCGGATAGATTCGTGCAACTTCTTAGTCTACACCGATCCTAATCCTACTCTTATACTTTCTAGTCTCAGGGTGTTTAACTAGTCTCTGCTAGGCTCAATAGATCTAGGGTATACTGGTTTGTTGCGGCTGCTGAAGTTCTCTTGGAGAGACAACTAATTTCTAAGTTAAATTCAAATCTCTGTGGTGCTGAAATTACAAGTAATTTCAGCACTTACAAATAAGTGGGTTGTTAGTTAGATGGATCATGATTGGTTAATATTAAATACTTTACAGTGGTAAAATATCCAATTTATCCAATCATAAAATATAGTTTAGATCAGGTTCCAATTAACGCGCGATTTATTTCGCGCTATTAACGCGTAAGCGGAGAGTTAATCCGTCTTAGAAATCGTTCCAAATTAGTTTAACGAAGCTTATTTGTCATAATTGATTTGTTACAAGTAGCGAAATTTATCCTTTTGTACTTTATATGGCGTGTGGGGGGATGATTTTTATTTAAAAAAAATTCAAATTTTTGAAAAAAAAAATTTCATTTTGTTTTATTACTTTTAATTTTTTAATGACACTATTGCCCCATAAACCTTAATGGGCAGTCGGAACATTCAGGGTTTCGCCCTGATACGAGCAGTCTTGTTTAATTTTAAAAACATATACTCAATATTTCAAAATAGTGAACAAAAAACGTAGTAGTTCGAAACGTTGAATAAAAAATTACCATCTCGGGCTCTAATTTTTAAACATTTCATAAACACTGAACAAAAAAGTACAGTTCCATTTCTTTGTAGAAATTGTTTGTTGCTTAGATGGCTGCTGTTCATACCAAGTGGACCAGTATTTAACCAACGGCCAGAAAAATGGTCTGTCGCCAGAAGAGTATCTAAACAAAACTTTTACCTTGGACATACTCGACAGAAGCAGACCTTTAGTATATGTCAAGGTTTGTGATACTTTTTAAGAAAAAAAAGTTAATTTGAACAATACATTGTAATCTTCAACATTAAAAAAAACATTCTCTACAGATAAAAAGAAAAACGATGGAGAAATCGCAGAGAGCGCACAAATACGAACTATTTCTATGATAGATTTTCAATTTTCCACATTCTAAAATTAGTTTCACTTTTGAGAAATTTTGGAAAATTGATTCTGCAGGACGTTTTTTCACTCAGCTGAGAAGTCTAGCATTGAAGTTAAGAATTCTATTCAAATTTCATCTGCTGTTTTTTTTTGCTTGGTTTTTACTTTAGCTGATAGGGTGCGTAATTGAGAAGTTTTTACAAAGCGAGTTACTAAGGATACTAAAAATGAGCTGTAACAAATTTTTAGACTCAATTCTAAGCAATGAAAAAATTTACTGAAAGTTACTGAAAATTCACTTTTTTAAAAAATTTTGGGCGCTTTTTTTTAAACTGTTTTAGGCCAAATTTAATGATGTGGTTTGTATGAGTGTGGTCAGTCAAATTGGCTTCGGACAAGGAAAACTTCGGATTGTAGGAGGCCACGGGAAGCGACATCCTTTCATGCTTCCACCACTGGGCGGAAACAACACAGATCAGATAGCAGTGTTCCGGGGGCCTCACATAGGCGACAATTTGACAATGGCGTGGTTCGTTGTTCATGTCCTTTGCGCAGAAAAGCCAGAGTTATGTCCAGGAATCGATGCATATAGTGCTACATCCGCCAGTGACAAAATACCAGCTTTTTTGAAACCACGATATGATGCGAACTGATTCTCTCTTTGCATGTACAGAAAACACAGAACTGTCTGCATTATGTATGCAATTGTAGACATCAACCGACAGAATCATCAAAATGAAGAAAGTAACTTCTGAAAAAATAAATTGGTTACAACGGAAAAGGCTTAGTTTTTGAAAATAATTTAATGTAAGCACTGGATTCTTTCAACTGGAACAAGAGAGTAAATATCCATTCACATGAACAAAAAAATACACGGCCGATAGGTTGAGAACTGGCACCCAAGAAATGAAACTAATATTAACTTTACCAATCGTCTCGTTATGGAGCCAAACTGTGCATTCTGCGCATTATAAGCGGAATCGGCAACAGGGCAAAATCAGACTTGCCGCGGAATCCGCAACATTGCTACTTTTTTGATCTTTTCTGCTGTTTTAGATTCAACAAACAAATACCTTAAGCAATGCACCGATCAAAATTGTTCCAAAAATAGGCAAATTTGCGGAATCCGTAAATAAATTTGCAAAATCCAGAGCAGTTTGTGAAATCCACAAACAAATGATAATACACTTGTGTCGCTAAGTTGAGTTGTTGCGGAATCCTCAAACTGTATGTGGAATCCGCATTTTGTCTGCGGATTCCATTTACATATATATTAATATGTAGAAACGTTTTAATCTTCATCTTTTATTCACTAAGTGGTCACCAGCAAGTTCAATCTCAATTACTTCGTTGATCAGCTACCAGTTGTAATACCTGTCTATATCAATTTTTTACACCAACTTCGATCTCAATTCATGTAACCCAACTTCGAGCTCAATTCCGGTCAAACCTACAACTTCGATCTCAATTCCTGTAAACCCAAATTTGATCTCAACTCGTGCCACCAACCTCATTTCGACCTCAATTCCTGTCAACCCAAATTTGATCTAAATTCCTACCATCAATTTCAATTCCAGCAAAGTGAACAATTTGAACAAACTATCAAGTAGGCTCGCATCTAAATTCATCAATTCATTTCAAACAATTCAATTAAAAAAAGTTATTTAAATTTAACCTTTTTTTTTATTATTTTCAAATTGCCAAGATATAGTTTGATAAAACAACAATTTTAGGAACAAATTTTTTTGTTTTTTGAAATAAAATTAATTTCTGATGTAGTTGTTCAAGTTTTTTTCATTTTTATCTAAAACGGATCTACTCAAGTTAGTTTCTTTAATAGATATTTTTCCCTATGAGCAAATTACTCTAAATAGGTAGATGGCTTACTATGAGCAACTTTGACGGGCCGGCATAAATTCCATACTTTTACATATACTGCATACAGTGAAACGGACTGGGCAATATTATGTCTAAAAACTTTTCGGTAGTTAACCTGGACGGCATATCTACCACGGCATGCTTTTAAAAAGCATCGGAAAATGCTCTTTAAGAAATATATGTGTTCGTTGAACTAGCCCCATTTTCCTCAAACACAAAATTTCAAGATTGATGGCGTCTAAAAATTCCTGAGGTTAAACTGCCCCAAAAATTAGCAGCACACTGTGTGGATGATAACTCAATAGGCCTTTCTGGTTACTGGTGTCGCTGGAACCAATATGAAAGTTTATCCTGTCAATTTCCTCATCAAGCCAACACCTTTTTTTTGCCCGAGAAGTCGCAAAATTCTAGCTAATTGGGTGAGCGATAACACTCAGGTCGCCGCTAATTTTGTTCTAAAAACAAGCACAAGAGAATAAATCATATTTGTTTTTGGAAAAACATCGAAAATGAAACAAACAGCTTGATACAAGAAAATCTTCCACAGCAAGCTCCGCCACAACAGAAGACATTCTCAGTGTAACATCCGCATTGTCGATAGAACTCATTGCAGCAAATACTCGTTTCTTCGTGAAATCGAATTTCAAACAATCAACACTGTTTTTTTCTACGTCGCGCAAGGTAGTCGCTCCTAACTATAATCACAAATTAGAATGCGATAAATAAAAATACCGATAATGATAGGAATCAGTTGTTTCCGGAAAAGCAGTATAAGTTTCCAGTATATCAGATGCAATCGATGATAATGAATACAGACTATCAAGTTAGTAGGATTGGATTACTTAATGGATTAGTTACACATTTTATTAGTATAATGATCATTTTACCTGTATTACAACGTTGATGCATGGAGAAAATTTTAAAGAGATTTCAATTTCTGGCGACTCATTTTAATCAAGGCGACTCAAAATATCTTCCTGCGGTTTTTCCTCCTTGTTTGTTTTTTTTTGGCCGTGGGCTCCGAGGGTTTTTGTTCGGGTCTAAGTTTCTCAGCATCCTTAATCATTAACTTTATGAAATTGTCTGGCAGGATTCTCCGGCTCGTTTACTTGATTCGGCTTGTGAATCGTTTCTCAAATCGGAGTGCTTAACGTATAAAACGCCACTACCTGATGGTTCATTTCTAGCAGCCTGAGTTTTGATGACCAAACGAACTGTGCACTGGGACACAAAAGGGTCGTTGATGATGACACTCCCTTTTTTGACACTCCCAGCGTGTTCGAAAAAGACCATCGAGCCCTTGTGCAGCCACCTGGGGTTGAACGATAGCTTCTCCTTTCTCGAATTCCGCTTTATGCTGATGACGCAAGCATCATTGTTTTCGGGAAATTTTCTCATATTCCATGCTACTGCGTTTTCTTTTGTGTCTTCTATGACGCTAAAGGTGGAACTTCCCGGCCAATCAGACCATTTAATCTTTATGCATCAATCGCTGGTTAAGGATAAAATTACAGCACTTTCCCCCAGATAAAAGTGACGGCATCGAGGACTTCTATTTTTTTATTTGCCCGAAAAGTTCTTCTTAGCAAGATGACATGGATGAAAGACTCTAATATGACTGAACTGAGGAGCGATTGAATGAATGAAATGAAATGAGTCTTGGTTCAAGAATTGACTAATGACAATTTTCCTGATGCAGAACTAATCCAACACTGATAATGACGGCTTCACTGATAAGAACTGCCTTGTAGTTCCGCTTATCAGTGAAGCCGTCATCTTCAATTAGCCATCTTATCTTTAAGCAGTCATTATGCCACAGATGCTACAGTCTCCTGGTGAGCTAAAAGGAAAAGAAAGTGTCGAAGCTATTCCTTGGTGGGCTCTTATGCTGATCAAACACTTATCTTGATCTTGGTGTTCCCATTAAATTGGTGCTGATAAGATGAGTAAACTCCAATTTTGATGAGAGCTTGGCCGATAAATTGAAATCAGTTAATCCTCTTCTTGTGCTCAGTATTAGTTGCTTCTCTCATTTTTCATCTGAGTCTAGTAAAAACGTACGGACTCAAATAAAAAGTCGAACGCTGAAAGCTCATGTTCAGTGCCTTCCAGTTCTTCATCAACATTTGCAATGCCTTCTAGCATCCCTGTGCTTTCTTCACCAAATAAAATAGTATTTTGTTTGGCACCCCTTTGACAAAATATTGTTTTGACACAGTTGACCCCTTTGCGAGCACTCACGCAACCTTTCGCCTCGGTAATTCCGCCGACATCTAGGCAACCACATACCCCTCTGCGACATGTCCATTCAAGCCCCTCGATGGTATATGAGTGCCATCTTCAGCAGGATTAGACATATCCAGCCTAATTAGAGTCCAATATGTTGTCATCACCGTATCCGATTTCTCCATGGCCATAGGTGTTTCCTCACTATTGAGAAAATGAAAAAAAAACACATGAAAATGAGAGGCGGACCCACACTCCCACGGAACCACGAGACGCTAGGAACGACAAGCCCACAGGAAGCCGCAAAAGGGATCAAGCAGAGCCTGAGCATCTAGGCGAAACTGTAAGATGAAGAAATAAATTAAAAAATGAACACCTTATACAAGCATAAAAAGTTTTGGTAAACTAAGTATCTCTCGAAGCTAAAACAAAATAATATTAGCAACCTGGAAAAGTCTCCCCAGCCGAAAACCCGATGAAAACGAAACTATCAAAGAAGGCTTTTTACAAACTGTCGAGAAGTCGAATGACTGCGTCGATGAAAGAAACGAGACCTTGACCCACAAAGAACAATTGACATTGTTCAGGGCCATTGTCACGTTTCATTTCCCATGCACAGGCATGCTCAAAACAATAGAGCAATATCAACTATGTTATTCATCGGGCTTTTCGGGGCACCATAAATCTGGTGACGACTCAACTGTTCTTCGTCAATTCATTTGGGAATGCGGTATTCCGGATTGCTCCACTAGTCGATCAGCTCAAACGCCAAGTAGATTAATAAACGTTCATATTTCTTCCAAAGTGATTTATTTATCAAAATGGAAACCGACATAATATGTAATCTTCATATTATTCATCAAAATCTTCATAATATCTTCATAATATTCATCAAAATATGTAATCAATTTCATTTTTTTAGATTAGCTTCAGAAATCTGGAACAGCCGAAGCGCTCTCTTGCACATAAGGTTGCAAAGCTTATGCCTTTGTCTATCAACCCTACGTTCGACATGGAGAAGCTGAAGAAGCACGCTTCAGAAGTTCACCAGAAATTGGACGGATACAAGATTCTAAAAGTTACGTCCACCAGGGACAGCTCACACAGATCTTCGTTCAGCAGATGACGAAATTATATTAGCTGTCGAGTAAAGTTACAAACTTTTTCTCAGCAGATGACAAAATTATATTAGCTGTCGAGTAAAGTTACAAACTTTTGATCAAACCCAAGACCTGAAGATGTTGGTTGACCATGTTACGAAGCTGCTCAATCATGGATCAAACAGAAAGTTTTAACCACATGAGAAATCCACAAGCCTGTAACATACCGCCAACGACACTGAGAGCTTTCCAATGATTTCAGGAAGATTTGCAGAGTCGTGTATTGATCCAGAGCTAGGTCGGCATTTTTGATGTGGAGTTTGCTGTCTTTGGAAACTTAGCTACTTTTTCCAGTCTTATTTTTATTGACTCGATAAGTATATCTTAACAAAACTTCTTTTTTGAATCAGATATTTGACTTTTTTACTTAGTCACGAACATCAATGCCGACAAAACTGCCTCCAACCAGGAGTTCCCAGTGAACACGTATTGGAAGTTGTGGGTCCTCCTAGCCAATTGATCGACGCTTCAAATGAGGACTGTCCATTTTTTAATTGGAACGTTTGGCTGGGTTGTTAAGCGAAATACTCCGCCCAGAAGAGAAACGAGGCCATTATGAAGACGGTAGAAGTTGTACATTCCTGCCTGGGTCAAAGATTAGGCTTCTTAAACGCCAGGAGAGACCTTGCACCTTTCGAGCAACTGCGCTTTGGCTATGGAGACAAGGTTGCTCAAGCGTTGTCTGACGACAGCAGTTAAACACAACATCTTTGTAACGAGCGTCTTCATGTAACAGAATGTAGTTTGAAAATACTCATCTTTTGTTTTAGCCATTATGTTTTAACCAAAAACCCTATTTTGATCGACGTGCACTTACCCGTGTTTTTGGTTGACCGTTTTTCTTAGTAAGCTTAGGTGCAACAGAACACTGGAATAGATCTGTGTTGAACAAACAGAACAGCCAACCTTTGCCAAAATCACCGACAGAACAGCCAACCTTGCCTGCTCATCAGACGAAACCAAAAAATTTTTAAAATCGTTTCAAACTTTGTTGCGATCAGACAATGTTCCGATTTTCAGATTTTGTTCCAATCAATGCCGCCAATTTTCTTGAACATCATTGATGCTGATGCTTCCTAGTCAGCTGCCAAGAAATTCTCTGTCTCAAAAGCTGTCAAGGTTGTGTCGTTGGGACACGTACATAGAGGGAAGTTGAAGAAGACAGAAGTACCGACGAATGAGTCAAGCTACCTGCTGTTATCGCAGGCTGGTGCAGTAACAACAATTCCCCAGGAATTCTCCGGTACCTCTGTAATGTACATTTTAGGAAGAGAGTAAACAAAGTTGTATGTACCAATTTTTTCAACGAAATATACGAATAAGTTCTATTTAGTTCTTTTTTCTTTTAGCCTGCAAGACACTTTAATTTGTGGCCCCGTCTGTCAACAACAAGCAGATAATCCAGAATTATCTGATGCAGCAATCCCTGAAACACATGATACAAATAGTTGAAAAACACTCCGAGTCAGTTGCTCTGTGGGTCAATTTCATCCATCGTGGACAGCTGTTGACGGCTGCCACAGTTTTCCAAAATGAGCGGAAAGACGAAGGACGCTTCAGGAGCAGCTACTCTGCTTTTTTGAGGTTGGCTCTGAATGAGCTCGTAGTGCATCTTGGTTAGTATCATAGATTGAATTGATACATTTTCATCAAAAGAAATAAAAATAGAGAAGATATTTAATAGCACCAGAGGCACGATACTGCAACAAAAATTAGAAGACCTAGAGGAGGTCTAGAGATTTCTGAAGGCGCACGTCAAAGCCTTAGATAACCCGTTTGCCACGATGATTTGCGTAAATACCTTTGGCTGAATTTCATCCCAGATACTGATATACTAACTTCCATAATCGGAAAACTGCACCCATTTTGATCGCATATACAAAATACTCAATTGATCACAAAAATTGAGTTTGGTCATCCCGTATACTGAAACAATCAAACCTTAATAATTTTGTGTTTTAGCCAACAACTAAGGAAACGCTGGGGAATAAAGATGAGATGGACAGTCTAATCTAACACCATCTTCAGCCATGCGGGGCGTTGCCAGTCGGAGCACTGCTTGCCCCAATATCAGTCAAAAGGGCCCAAATTTGATTTTTTTTAATGTCAAACTGTCTAGATTTAGTAAATGACGTTTTGAAGCAGTTTTTTCTATCAATTGTGATTCGCGATCCTAACTTTTATCATGCAGTCTCAGTAACTAACTGAATAATTGTAATTCAGAAAACACTATGGGATCATCTTCATCTCTAAACGAAATTGCATGCGAGTCTCAAAAAATGTGCCCGATCTGCTGCGAAGAGGGGAGACTCTTGCATCAAGTTCACGACGGGCAGGTGGCACATAAGCTGTGCATAACTTGTTGGCAAAGGGTGGTAGATGGGTCGCAGCAAAAATTCTCCTTCTGTCGGCAAGATCTGGAGCCGTTCAGTCGAATCTCCTTTCGTGACTATTGCTTTTGACCTTGATTTTTGTTAAACTAACTAAAACTGAAGCCATGTGAACAACCCCTCCATTTCATCTTTGACACCTAAGTTGAACCTTCCCAATATAAACCACAAAACAACATCCAACCCTCTTCCTCCATAAAAATCATGTTTATCATTTGTTTAGTTTCAATGAAGAAGATACAGAGGACGAGCAGTTACCAATTGTCCCGGACGAGGATGACGGGCAAACTGAAGAGGAGACCATGTTGCCGTTCCAGGGCTCTGATGAGGAGCCGACGGTGCTAAGGAGCATTTCGGACTTCCCTGGTGTTTCCAGCAGTGACGAGGAGGCAAACGCTGCATTGGCCGTTATGGCGAGCGGGCGCTGGCGCGGGCGGGTCGCGCTAGGCTCTGGAACGGCCATATCGACTCTGAGGACTCTGACGAGAGCATGCTTGACAATGGGGCGATTGGGCGCGGGCGCGGGCGCGGTCGTGGGAGAGCATCGCCATTGAGTTCAGCGCCGTCATTCGCCGGGAATCTGCCAGGCCAGGACGGAGGCCGCGGTTGAGGCCGAAGCACCGCTGGGTCGTCCCAACTCGATGTCGGATCCTCAGCGTAAAAATTCAAAATCTCGAAATATATTACTCAAACATTTAATGACTAATTTATTGGTCAATTGTTTTTTAAAGCAAATGCCTTCATTCAGCTCTCCCTCTCTGCCCTCATAGTTGACAAAAACTCCATTGATGCTTCATAGTTGACACAGTCCTAAAGGTTCAAAATCTCAAATCTAAAAACATATTACTAAAATATGACTTTTCGACTAGTTAATTAGAAAAATGATTTTTAGTGCAAATCCTGTCAGTCACCGCTCGTCTTCCTCTACCCACAGTAGTTTGGTGCTTAGTTGACACTATCTTGGTGCCTAGCAGAATCACTATCAGTTTCGGTTTGCAATGAGTCACTTTCACATAAAGCCAGTCTATCATCAATCCTTGTCAGTATATCAGAGTCACAAAGCCAGTCTATTATCCAGGTATTTCTTTTTTTTTTCGCGAAATGGCTCTAAATAAACCTAATTGTTATTGTGTTTTTTGGATTCACCCGTGTCACGTTAGTTTTGCGCCCAATTGTCCTATTTTTTTGACTGTAACTAAACCTAGGATAATTGTTTACACTCAAGACGGCCTGATGAGGATCAAAATGTGAATGAGGATCTCAAGAGGATCTCTTTTCTCAAAAATTATAGAAAAACATTTTCAGTCCTCTCTTTATTAACTCACTGTTCAAACCTTCTTTTTTCTTTCTATAATTAAATCAGTATTTGCCGGTCCAATATCAGAAATTCCTGGGGTTTCATTTGATCGCGTCAATGGTGAGAACATCAAATCGACGTTTTATTTTCATTCGCACTGTCATACAGAGCACATGTTGGGCCTTAATGAGCCTGGCTTTTTGAAAGGTTAAAACCCTATAACTTTAAACTTTATAGTCCATCAGTTTGGGCTGCTTTGCTTAGTGCATTGCCGCCTTATGTTATTTTAACTCCATTTTTAAAACCAATGGCTTCAAAAAATGAGATAACCTTGAATAAATCATCGGAAGGGGACGAGACTCATCTGTCACTCCCAACTGTCACTCCTATTCCTGCAGACCACTGTCCAGGTTCAGTAAAATTATTACAAGTAGTTTCCAAAGAGAAATCTGTCCTTTTTACTGCCAAGTTGGTCATACGAAGCGAGAAAGCATTTTTTTTTCGAAAACTTAAAGAAGTTGCCTACACAGTTTTGATATTATTTTCATCAACACAACGTTTTGCAAAACAGATTTCAATTTTATACCTTGTGCGGAGAGCTGCATTTCATTTATCTTTCAAGCCGTGTCCGCATGGCTCTCTTCATTTAAAAATAGTGTGGTCCATTTTTGCTAAAATTATGAGTTTTTGATGAAAAAACTTGCACTTAGATTCAACACTAAATTTCACGCTTCATTGTATCAAAATCAACTGTACAAAAGTGTTTCCTCCATTCAAAACTGGCTCACCTGAGATGGCGTCTGCGAACATAAAAATGTTTTGCAAGCCGGGCAACCCCGGTCCAGAAGTGCTTACAATCATTCCAACCGCAATGATCTTTACTAAAAATGAGATAATGCCTGGGAGAATGGTTATTGCAGCGTCTGAGAGAACCATTTGATGCTGTTTTTCTTTGTACTCTTTAACAGACGAAATATTTGATTTCCTTTCGTGTCTGCAGTTCGAAAGTATCACACTCTTCGTTTGTTCGTATGCAAATACTTGGCTTGATTCTGTGAAAGCTTTTATGTTAAATACACTTAAACATCAGAAACCAAACACGTCAAATGATTTGAGTACAAGTTTGTGGAAAGAGAAAGTTATATTCAATAAGAGAGTTAAGCGCAGTTCTTATCTGGAAAATATTTCAAAAACAAACCAGAGCACGAATACCATCATTATGCACAGGAACACATCGAGCCACTGAAACAACAGAGACGCTTTGTCGAAGGTGGAGATTTTGAGGGAAAAGGTTCAGAAACAGCAGAAACAGTCGAGGAGACAGAAAAAAACAGAACCGAAAATTTGATCGAATTGCTCAACAATTTCATAAAACAAGGATACCTATTTTTCTGACCATATTTTCTCATGTTGAATAAGAGAGTTAAGCGCAGTTCTTATCTGGAAAATATTTCAAAAACAAACCAGAGCACGAATACCATCAGTATGCACAGGAACACATCGAGCCACTGAAACAACAGAGACGCTTTGTCGAAGGTGGAGATTTTGACGGAAAAGGTTCAGAAACAGCAGAAACAGTCGAGGAGACAGAAAAAAAACAGAACCGAAAAGTTGATCGAATTGCTCAACAATTTCATAAAACAAGGATACCTATTTTTCTGACCATATTTTCTCATGTTGAAATTGATCAAATTGCTCAAAAGTATTTGAATACAATATATTTTTTTCATGCTGTACTTTTTACCACTTGTAGAATTTGGCTTTTCAGTTTTAATAAAAAGAGAACAAATTAATCCAGTTTTCAGAGGACGCTTCAGTTCAGTTTTCAAAAAGTACAATCGAGACTTTCTTTATCTCAGCTTGAATACTGAACCATCTCATCTCAAATTCTGATGAGTGATGGTAATTTCTTAACCAACTGAACCATCTCATCTCAAATATTAATAACTGTACTGCTATTGCAAACCTGATATGTCATTTCGAACCCTGAATTGCCATTTCAGACCTATTTCAAATAATATCATACGAAAAACTGGTAGTTGGCAAACTGAACAGGTGAGGATTAGCATGATATTTTCTCCGTTAAAACTTTCCGATGAAATCTAGCAAAGGGGTTGCTGATGTGAGTAGCAAAAAAGGAAAAAGTTTCAATAACTAAGGTTAAAGTAAGAAAATGAAAAACGAAAAAATGATTGTTTTAGCACAAGTATGCTCAAGCATCTTACTGTTAACCTTCAAATTTCCGGATCTACATTTTTAAGAGATGCGTCAGACGTTTGACGAACTTTTTTCATCCAACTAATTTTTTTGAGTACTAAAAACTGTTTCACAAAATTGAACGGACTCAGGTTAACAAAAGACCAAATTATTCCAATATATTTTTTTCAGAAACTTTTTTTTTTAAAATTGATCGATCTAGTTCACACCCTTTTTTTGGGTCGCGATGAATTTTTTGTTTATTTTTCCAGGAAAATTCATAAATTTTGCTCAGTCTTGAATTTACTCTTTCGCGGTTTGACTTTTTATTTCTTCTGAGTTTAGTTCATTTCCTCTGATAAAAGGCAGAGAAACTTCACTATGGAACAAAAAAGTCTAAAGCTCACAAAAAAGGTGATGGATTTTTAGTTCCGAAGGTAGATTTTTTCAGAACTCCAAGCCAAACAAAAACTTTAGCTATTGATCCAGCTTTCTCAAACTGTTTTTTCTATAAACTCAAAGAGATTCAAGAGCATATATATATTTTTTTAAATTCGATTAGTGAGTTTTTTCTCGCCGAGTTTTAACACTTGAAGAAAGCGAGAAATTATTTTTCCTGGGTGTTTTTTTTCGGAAAATTTCGGATTATTTGTAGACTCAGTCCTAAGAAACTTGTGACTTCTACCGTGTTCGCACACCACCATGTTAGTTTGACTGATTGTTCAAGCCTTTTACACATCCTAACAAAACTCTAGAAGGGTCAAATCTCCAAAAATATGCGCAAATTGATTAAGACTAGTTGTAAGCAAAGATTTTGTGTTTTATATAGTAAAAATCCCATTTTTGTCTATCAAGTAAAATAATTTTCTCTGATACAGGTTTTTGGAGATTTAACTCTGTATACGAAAAATGGGATTTTTAATAAATAAAACCATAATCTTTGTTTAGAAACAAATTTTAAACAACTTACGCAATTTTGGAGATTTAACTTTTCTAGAAGTTTGTTGGGCCGAGTAAAAACCTTCTTGTGATATAACTTTTTCATCTATTAACAAATAGTTTCAGCGTAGTTCTTGATTAATTAAAAAAGCCAAAATGACCAATTTTTGGGGTTAAGTATTGTTTGAGAATTTCGGAGAAAAAATTGCACCAAATTAGTTCTGGCATCTTTTGTTCTCTTGGGTTTTCGTCTAATTTTAACCCAATTTGAGAAAAACGTGTTTAAAATTTCGAAAGTTTTGTTTGTTCCTTTGTTTACATCAGCACTGTATAACTCCCACTTTCTTTGTTTGTTTCAATTAAAGGAGTTGAAACAGAATTAGGCGATCTGCTCATCACTGCATTATTCTGCTTTTTTTTTCGGTTGACCGTTATTTCAACTAACTGTCCTAGATCAGCCTTTCATTTTTTTGTTAGCTTTTGAATTTATCAGAAATGACAATCGGATAAAAAAGTGTCACACCTTAACAAAACTTTGGTTTTGAAATTGCTTATATTAGACTTTCCGATCATTTTTGCTTATTGGTCGGTCACTATTCATGTTATATCGAGGCTGAAACTGCTTTAATCAAAATTTAACCCATTGGCTGGGAAGAATCGTCCGAGTGGAGCATCAAACTTTGAGTAACAAATACTTTCTTGTTGAACAATAGAATGAACAATTTACAATGTTGTTTACAAGTTCGAAAAAAAAATCCAATAGATTAAAAATTCAATTGTATGGGGCGGATTGTTTTGGCTGATACACTTAAAGAAAAACAAGTTATTCTACGGATCATTTTGAGTCACGTGCTCAGCATAGCATAACTTTGAACTTGCAAATCTGTTATTCGTTTATGTTTCCACAATTTGCGCTAGCATCCATCTGTCATATATTCTCTTGGGCACAAATGGAGACCCTTTGAACAACCTCAATTCGAAGTCTCTACACTTCCACGTGAAGTCCACTACATGTTTCAAGTTCACTTCTTGTCTCGTCAGGATCAACCTTTCAAAAAGTTAAATTTTTCACAAGCTGAGATCCAACCTTTTCGTTTCAAATTTTTCGGGAGCTGATTATGTTGTAATTTTCTTGATTATCATTATATGTATTTCGATTATATTTTTAATTATAATGACTGTTGCTGCTTATGATTTCTTTGATTTTCATTATCTTTATTACTAGGATTATCATGATAACATATCTGATCAAACGACGGTGCAGATGCATATAACCGTACTATCTAGTCAAAAGTTTCATTTTAAAAGCAATATAGTTGACACTACCATAATGTTTTTGAAATGAAATTTTTGACAAAATTGTACGGTTATATGAACCTAAAATTTATCATAATAATCATAGTAACGAAGATTTTTAAAAAAATTAAGAAATCAAAAACATAAAAAAGCATTATAATTAAAAACATAATGTGAAGACATAATGAAAACATAATGTTAAAAACATAATGAAAAACATAAAACATGTGATGCTCATGAAAATCACAACATAATTTCAAAAAACAATCATCCATTGATATCGAAAATCAGAAAAAGCACAAAAATCTAAATTGAGCTTAAGCCATTGAATAAGTTATTTTTGAAATAAAATTTCAGCGTGTAAACTGTTTTGAGAACCTCTTTTGTAGATAATTAAGCCCTGATTAAAACTGTTTGGAACAATCAAAGGAAACAACAGTCAAGAAAGTTTGAAAAAGTCAATTAAAGAAATCATAAACATAAAAAAATATTTTACAATTAAAAGCGTTATCATAATACATACAATGATAATTTTCAAAATCACAATATAATCTCGAAAAAAAAAACAGAAAATGAATTAAAAAAACTTATAATGAACTTGAACCATTAATTAACGAATGAAACCAGAAACAAAGACTGATTTGTTTTTTAAAAATTTAGGTACTTAGTCTGTTAAAAAAGATTCAAAAAGCGCAAAAAAAACATTACGAGGCCAAACTGTGCATTCCATGCATTGTAAGCGGATTCCGCAACAGGTCAAAATCAGATTTGTTGCGGAGTTCGCAACTTTGCCACGCTTCTTTGATCTTCTTTGCTGTTTTGGATTCCAGAAGCAAATATCTAAAACACTTTACCGCTCAAAATCGCTCCAAAAATAGGCAACTTTGCTGAATCCGCAACCGTATTTGCGGAATCCAGAACAGTTTGTGGAATCCACAAACAAATAATAAAACATTTGTATAGTTAAATTGAGCTGTTGCGGAATCCGCAACTGACTGTAAGAGGAATCCGCAACGTGTCAGTGGAATCCGCAAATTGTAAGTGGAATCCGCATTTTGTTTGCGGATTACAATTAATTATACGTATATGTGTAGTATACCGTTTAAAATTATATATTTTATTTGCTGGTCACCAGAAAAACTAATCTCAATTACTACATTAATCTATTACAAGTTGGAATGCCAAACGTTTGGTCTCAAATCCTGTCAACCAAACTTCGATCTCAACCTACTTCCCAGAAACTGACTTACTGAATTTCGATGTCAAATACTGACCTACTTCGATCTGAACTTCGATCCCAAATACTGATGCAGTCCTAAATACTGACCTAATTTGGCAATTTGCAGCGCGTTGTGTTTCCAAACATTCTCAAGCCAATGACTACAAATATTGAATTTATTCGGCGTTAAGTTTCCAACGTCAGTATTTGGCATTGACGCATTCCCAAACACTGACCTAAATTGAATATGTTGTGTGTTGTGTTTCCATACACTTTCAACCGAATGACTCCAAATATTGATGTTATTCGGTGTCGTGTTTCCAAAAAACTGGAAACAAGGTGACATCCACCGATTTAGTTAACAGAAGTTTTGAGACTTGTTCGTGGATTCCACTGACAAAGGTTAAGTCCTTGCCTTTAAATTACGCATTGCTATAGATAAGATTTCCAGCTCTAGTTTTTAATTGTTCATATGCAAGTTCAGTAATAAACAAAATTCTGAGTCCACTTACAGTTTGCGGAGTCCGCTCACATTCGCGGATTCCGCTTTAAAATTTTTGAGGATTCCACTTACATTTGCGGATGTACTGCACAACAAATGTACCGACAAAATTTACGTTACGTTTATTTGTACACGGAACCCACGGAAATTTTTGGTAAGTGGAATCCACTGACATTTTGGAACATGCTCAAAGGTTTTTCATTGGAATCCAGGAACATACAGACACAAAATTTTGCGCCTATCCAGTGCACAGTTTGGCCTCGTAATGAAGAAAAAAATGAATTACTGTTTTTGAAAAATTGTCTATTTTCGATTTTCAATAAAAACTACTTGGCCTCAAAACTTCAAGAAAAAATGTTGATAAAAACTTTTAACCAAAAATCAGTTCAAAAAAAACGATCAGAGGTAGTGTTTTTAGAGTTCGTTACAGTTCGAATGTGTGGATTTACCTGTAGGCAATTTCTGACTCCAGTACTCTGTACAACTGATAGGCCTCCTCGTTCTGCAGACTCTGTTTGTCCCACATCAGCTTCGCCTGCAGACCTACAACACGGCAATGAAGCAAAAGCAGCAAATATGTCTGTTTGTGAACTCATACTTGCTGAACTAATTTTGACCTGATGACCTAATACAACTTTTTTATCTAACAAATACAGTTGGAAAAGAGTCAATAAAAGCACTGAAACAGAAAAAGATGACTTGTCTAAAATAATTCATTTTTAGAATTCAAAATAGAAAACAGTTCTAAAGCTCTTCGAATAATAAGAATAATTTAGATTATCACTTTAATTAAATAATCAATTTGAGAAAACTGGATCGATAGATAAACTTTTATTCAACTAGGAAATCTGAAAATCGAAATTCTTTTTCGAATCTAGAAGCTGATCATATTTTTGGAACCTTAAGTTTTTTGCTGTTCGACCGTGGAGTTTGCCCTCCTTTCAAACAAAAAATGTATTGAATTTTACCAAAAATCTAAAATCCCCATATCGAAAATCGACTACAAAAAACGAAAAAAAATCATCTCGACCTATAAAAGAGTCTTCACTACGTTCATCAATTCTTAAACAGTTAATGGTTGGCCTTCTACACTGTCGCTCCAATGGAGCCGAGTCTCGCACTGTTCCTTCTTTGCAATAAAATTTCGTATTTTACTTGAATTTAATTTATCCTTGTTTTAACTTTGGCCTTTTTAAGTTATTATAGTATAAAAGAAGGGGCGTTTTGGGTGGAAAGGGGTCGAACCCCTGCGGAGGTGTCCATTCCTCAACTCTCTCCCAATGAGACCCACTACTGGATCGATGACAAAAAAAGAAGCGTTGGAGTAGACATCTATGCCAAAAAAGCATCAAGTTTAAATCACTTCGAAGCTTGAATAATATAATAGTCCAATTCTGAAATTTCATTATAATAGTCCCATTCTGAAATTTGAAATGTTCATATGAAAATATTACCATACTCAGTAGCGGATTTAGGGCGAGGGGCGGTGGGGCGGACGCCCTCCCTCCCCCCCCCCTCAAGGATTCGACCGCCAGCCGACCCAAAGGGTCCCCCTTTGTACTATTTTGAGATATCCATTTTTGGCTGACTGACCTTATAATTGGTTGCATTGGTGAGTCAAACCTAACGCTTTAAAATTTCTTTTTTGAATTTTCATGGAAAAATGTCTTGAACAAAGCTGTGATTGTTGTAAACACAGAGGCTAAAAGGCAACTCTTCTGCGAAGGATCTCCAAGAAAAGCAGGACAGCACAGCCCTTTTTCATCTATGAAATAATCTGTAGTTTTCAATATAACGAAACTAAAAAATAAAAAATAAAATTATTTTTCGATTCTGTCGTTTTTCACTCTAGATGATAAGGTAATATCAATGGAATTGATTGCTGCCTCTAGACCTTAAGCGAAATAAATGCAGCGTTAATCATTCCAAATTGGTCAAATATTCAATTTTCAAACCCTCATAACTACGAACAATTGATTACAAATTCATGTTTTTCAGATGGTATAAAAACTTTTGTTCAACAACAGGCTAGTTGAAAAGTTTAATTTTGTCTGAAGAAACAAAGCCAACCCCAGCAAATGTTACTTTCTTTTCTTCAAAAGTCGGATAAAAATCTCAATGACACAAACTGCATCGTACTAACGAAAAGTTTTTGAAAAAATCAAATGAACTCAGGTCAATCAAAAATCGATTTATTCTTTTTGAAAAATTTTCTTAATTTTTGAATTTCGTTCGTTAAATAATTCCCATTTATTCTAAGAAATTTCAACTAATTTCTTTCCTCGAACTTAATTTGATCAAATCAATCCCATTTAGTAAAACCAGATCAGAGAATTAAAAAATGATGTTTTTTCGTTTTTTATTTACAGTTTGAGAAATTGAAAGAATTTCAACATGATCATTCCAAATTTGTAAAACAAAAAAAATGTGTTCGGAAATTTGAAAAAACACAAGCTCTTTGAATTTCAGGAGTCTATTATAATTGATTTTTTTCATGAACCAAGCCCAAATATGGATCAATAGAAAAAAATTTTCTTCAGCTGGGATTTTTACTAGAAACATAACCAATAATCAGTTGAGAACGTGTATGTGAACAGAAAAACAAAAAAAAACAAAAACAAAAAAAATTACCGTCTGAAACTTTTGAAATAGGCAGCAAAACACATTTAGTGTTGAAGCTCCTTAATTTTTATAATATTTTGTGATCTCTGCTCTTCAAATAAATTATCTCAATTGGAAAAAACCGTATCAATAAATAACTTTTTTATTCAGCTGAGCAACCTAAAAATTAGGGTGTACTTTCGATTCAAAAATTGATTCACGTTTTTTTTCTCTTTTTAAATTAGAGAGCGTAATTTGATCACTCACTACACTACAATTATTGACAATTATTAACCATTACTACGCAAAAGAGTGGCCAATTGTACAAAAATTTTTAATGTAAATTTTTCAGTAGATCCTTCAATTAATTTTAGCGTGGGATCTACGGTTTAGAACCCTGAAAATTGGGCATTAGCGATAAACGGCGCGCACTTAGACGATCAAAAGTGCCGAACATCAAGAAGGCCGCAAACTTGAAAACAAAGCCAATCGAAGATTGGAAAAGAGTAATGAACGCAAGTTAACATAAAAAACCACTTGCGGTCTTGAAAAAATCTCAACTTTTGAGTTTCACAGAAAAAAAAAGATGCCTTGTAAGCTCTTTGAATTTCTAGAACAATTTATGACTGGCGCTTTTTTGATAACATGAACCCAATTTGAGAAAAGTACACTAGTGGTCAAAACTAAGCGCAAACTCCGTAAGAAACTCTCTAATGTGACTGCTTTAAATGTCCATTTTAGACAACATTTTCTTCGAAATTCAGAAAAAAATTTACATAAACCAGGAGCAAATGATCAGAGCTACCCTTTATGAAACTATCAATATTTGGATTCAATGAATTACCAAGGTAATCTGATTCTGAAAATACCAGATTACTTCATCCGCACTAAGTTTTGCATCGTATTGAACTCTGTTTTGAATATGCGGAGTACGAAAGTTGTTCATGCGACATTGAACACTCTCAGCGAGAAAAATGAAATAGTCAGTATGAATTTTTTTTGAACTCGACAGTTTCTTAGTTTTTCACGCAGATAAAAAACTTAGTGCGGATGAAGAAAACTGGCATTTTTAGACCCGGGTTACCTTGATAGTCATTGAAAGCAAATTTTGATAGTTTCTTAGAGGGCAGCTCTGATCACTTGCTCCTGGTCTATGTAGAAAACTTACTGAATTTCGAATGAAATGTTGTCCAAAATGAACATTGGAAACAGGCATTTTACAGAGTTAAATTTTGAATATGCGCTTCATTGGTCCACTAGTGTAGATCAATGGGTAAAAGTTTTATTCCGCTGGGAAATCTTAGAAAAAAATTCCACTTTCAAAACTAGAAATTGTTCACGTTTTTTGCACCATTTCCAAGTTCGTATTTGGAGAGTGCTATTTACGTCACTTTCAGCAGATGAATTTCAATTGAACTCAAAAAGTGCATTATACCTAAGTGCATCAATATTTCAATATTTTAAGACTTGCTGAAAAAAAATTAGCAAGACCTATATAAGAGTCTTCACTACGTTCATTGCTCTTAAAATGATTGCCTGAGTGATCAAGTTTTTAGTGTTATTTTTACTTTATTTCAATTTTCTAATGGATTTACTTGAGTTTAAACCATAATCGGGAGACATTTTGTTAATTGGTGTAGTCATTGTTTCATTTGCGGAAAAGTCAAATTTTTCGGTAAGTTCACTGTAAAACCTTGACTTGAAAACAGTTTATAAATGTTTTTTGCGCTAGTTTTGATTTTTTAGCGATCTTAATTTGCCTTCGTTTTAGCAATTTAGTTTGAACTAATCTTAACAAGAACTCAGAAGTCAAACAGCACAAAAACAGCAAATTTTAAAAAACAGGGTAAAAGATGAACAGAAGTACGTGTGTTCGCTTCGTTCATAGACACTTAAAAAGAGCACAAAAAGTGAGAAGTGGCTGAGTTGATTATGACGTTGTGGTGAAGAGGTACCAGTGAGTGTAGCAGCCACTGCATTTGCCACCATCACCACTGTGGACATCCTGTTCAGTTGGGGCTGAGGGTGGAGTTGGGCCACTAGAGGCATCACACAGGCCACCAGGTGGCAGAGAAGCACAGGCAGGAAGAAGAGGAGGAGGGAGAGGAGGCGGAACCATCGCGAGGCACTGTAGAACATGTGTTTCTTGCGCCAGTACTGAACACGTGTGGTAACAAACACGGTTAACACTTTTTTAAAACCTCAACATAACGCTAAAGAGCAATTTTAGAGCTAGTTGACAGTTTTGAGCAGTTTGAGCGTAGATTGAAAACCGCAGAAAATTCTCAAAATTATTTAACTGTTTTAATACATTTCGGTTTAAAAGGTTTTTTCTTTCCATTTTTATGTGCCTAAAAAAGATCACAGATAAAAGGAAATGGTTAATTTTGAACCTGTAGTTGCATATGAGTCAGTAGCTTTTCTATGTCAACGGATTCATCGGGCAAACAACTTTGAAAGTCGTTAGTTGAAATGGACTTGATTTTGGAGGGTTTCTGATCCATATTTGTGGCTTTGCCAATTTGTGGCTTTGCTAATTGAGGCTTTGCTAATTGAGGCGTTGCATAAGTTGGCACAGACCGAACTCCTGAAAAAAAAGCAATCAAGAAAAGAAATGAAGCTGTTTTCACCGTTTGCCCAGTTTTTGAGTGATGATTTTCTATGTTTAAGAAGTGATGAATTATTGAAAAAAGGAGTTTGGGCAACTATGATTTTAGTTAGGAGCTCTTAGAGACAATAATTTGTTTGAAGACGCTTCAGAACTTGTGAAGTCTGAAAATCACATGATAATGGAACATTTTGAAAATCGCATAATGACAAATGTTAATTTTCGGTCTACTTAACAAATAATTCCTTTACCCCTTATGGTATCTACTAAAGAATTCCCACTCCTAGATTTAAAAACAATAATTAGCACTAAAGATTCATATTGAGAATTCTGTTTTGCTGCATCTGATTGGTCGACATTTCGACTATCTTAATCTACGAGAACAATCCCCCATTCAAGAAAGGGGGGAGATTGTTAGGTAGATCTTATTTTGACTTTTCAAGCTTTCCTGGAACACGGACAACCCTAAATTGTAAAAACTTTCTGCGTTGCAAACAATTTTTTATAACCATGAAGTATGTCTTAATAGACATTCATCCTATTAAAACCTCTTAAACATCTCAGGTTGGCTTTATTATGGGGCCATAGGATGTCGACTAAAATATCGGCTGAAATAACGACTGCTTTTTAAGGCCGATTAAAATGGGTGGCCTAAAAACAAGAACAGCCGGTTGCTATGTATGCAAGTACCACAGACTATTCCATCCATATTATACAAAAATACCAAAAACAGTGTTTTTTCTTCTTTATAGAGTCGTTTTCTGCTCATGGTATAATGAGTGAACTACAGAAACACGCGGAAAATTAGCCACATAGGCGAAGTCGTGAATGATTAGTTTTAAAAAAAATGAAAAATTACACAAGAAAGTATTTTTAAAAAATTTCTTTTAAAACTTTCATACAATTTTTCAAATTTTTAGGCAAAATAATCTTTCATTTTTTTCCGGAAAATTTTATGGCCAATGAAAGGCTAAATTAAAATTGGTTTTGAATAAAATTTTAAGCTAAAAAACATGTTTTTAAGCTTACTTTTTCAATTTCCACGTAATGAAAGTTTACTCGATTGCGTTACTCGTTCGAATATGTGCTAGTTTTCAAAAATTTCAAACCAGTTTTCTCAACACTGGGACAACAATTTGATTTTTGTTGTCGGTCGCTCAAATAAACAAAACAACGTGGAAAACCTAAAAAAGTTTAAAACACACCCCAATACAAAGCTCCTCCCCATGTCCAATGGTTGGTGCACTGGTGACATCAGTTCTGGCTGAGCCAGATCTCCAAACGACACCAGATTGGTTTTCATGTCAACCAGGACAAAGAGGAATCTCATCTGCTTCTTGCTGCGACGTGTTGCTTTTGTTCACAAATTTTACTTGCGGCTCAGATCGTTGCGTTACTGAGTTGACTGGACTACCTCTGGAGATGTCGCTAATTGAGAATAAATCCTCGCAGGATAACTGAAGATTCTTCGGCTGCTTTTGTGACGATGATGCTCTGGTTGACATGCTTGCTTTAACTTCTTTTGCTGATGGCCTTGGCGGAATAATTGGACTTAAATAAGATTTTTGTGGAAATTCTCATTCTTACTTCCTTGGAACCGGTCAAGACTCGGCTCCTTGGATATCTATATCTGGCAATTCGTATCTGGCGATTCCTCGACTTCTTCTCCCAAAGATTTTCCGAAGTGAGAGTGAGGTCAAGGATTTCACTCCCAAATGGCTTTTGATAATTTATTTTTCAAAAAACTTGGCTTTGACCAATATGTCGCACTTTATCCTCGAAGAGTTACCTTTAAAAAAACACTGAATTTCTCTTTAGTGTGTTACCATTATACAAATGACACAAAAGCAGGCAGTTTACAATTGTAGTGTTGTTTCTAATAAGTTTAAGCAAAATTGTACAGATGAATCTAAATTATTTTCATCATACTTTACCAATCCCATCTTAGTTGTTGTACTAATCGTAGAACCAGTATCGCTTACACATTTATAGTAGCAGAATGCCTTTCCTAATAACACTATTATCAAGTATCTTACTGTGAGAGCGTTTGATGCAGAAGAGCTTCTCAGTTCGAATAGGGTAGTAAAATTCCGATTTTGGTAAGCATAGACCTTTTTCCGATTTGAAAGTGGGTTTCTGATGAGAATTAATTTATTTACAATATGTTGATATTCTTTTGTCAAGAATAATTATAATTGGTAAAATGCCATATTTCGCTTTAAGTTCCGCAGATATTTTGCTTTTCAAGTGTTTTGATAAGAGTTTGATCTATTGCCACAAGGATCACCGCCGAATATTCTGTATGACTTAAGACCAGACCATTAATTGGCATGGTTCTCATTTTGTTGGGTCAACAGCCTCTGACAGTATATAGGGCTTTGATACCGTGTGACTTTTTCAAAAGCAACTGTTTGACATGTTCTTGATAAGTCAGATTTTTGTCAAAAATTACAACTAAATATTTGATTCCTTTCTTTCTTCTGTTAGCTCATCATCAATATGGAGCTAACTTTTTTGGACTTTTATTTTAGTTACCAAAAACTATAAATTCAGTTTTGTCCGATTCAATTTTCAGATTGTGAAAACAAAAGAAATCGAGTAAGTTTCTAGCTGAATTTTCAAGTTTTCTAAAGCATAATTCTAGATTTTTTCTCCATTCGAGAGTGAAAATGTAACATCTGCGTATTGCAAAATCTGGCAGTTTGAGTTGGTTTTTATGTCATTAACAAATAAGTTAAAAAGAAGAGGCAGTAAAATGGTTCCTTGTGGCAGGCCTGTATTTTCTACAATCCAATCGGATTCAGCTTCTGTTATCATCTTTTGATACCTATCAGTTAGGTACCTAATTATAAGATCAAGTGAAGACCTCTCGAAGCATAAATTTTGTAGTTTTTAATGAAAAAATGATGATTTGTTGAATCAAAGGCTTCCGATAAGCCTAGTAGTGCGCCGCTTTCAAACTCATCTTCATCAACTTTAGCTTGTATTGTTTCAGTCAAAAATAATTGAGCATGCGTGGTTGAAAACTTTTACCTGAAAGCAAATTGAGCTGGAATATGAATGTTATTTCGACTAATATAATCCGTAATTTAAATGTTTATTATTTTTTCAAATGTTTTTGACATGACTGGAGTAATTGATATTGTTCTATAATTTGGTGGATCTTCATTCAATTTGTGACAAGTGAATCAATGCATTCAATTTTATGTAAGGGGGTAATGTTTGTCAGCTTAAGCTGACGTGGAAAAACATTTGTTCTTGTGTTTATAATGATTAAAAGACTAACTGGTTGCGAAAGCTCGTAAGCGGCATCTTTGAGTGTCCGAGCTGGAATTGAAGAAGGACACATAGGTTTCATTTTATTCGAAGCCAGAAGAACTTTTCTTACAATCTTAGGAGGTAACAAAACGGTAAAAAAGGAGAACGTTTTAACGTTACCGGTGTGGGAATAAGGTTAAAGAAAAGAACTTAGTGGGAAAACAAATTCGCCAAGTTTACTGAATGTCTGAGCAGTTTTGCAGTTTTTTTAGGTTCATCTACGATATCACTAAAAGATTTCCTGAGACAATCTACATTGATTGATATTCTTTTGTTGTTCCATATTTCAATGATAAGATTCCACTTGGACATAACGAACGATGCTGAGTCAATTGACTTTTTGTGAAACTTTTCCCAGTCATTGACAATGATCTTGTTCGAAGCCGTTTTCATTTCCTGAAACTTTTTACTGCTCATACAATTCAAGAAATTACCTTTTATTATATTCAAGTTTTTGGTAGATTTCCACATCCATTTAAATGCCAGGGAAAAAAAGGTTCTTCATGACTTAAAAAAATTGTTTCATTGAAGAGTGAATCTTTTTAATGCAGCAAAGGTTTTTTTTCAAATTGCGAATACATATCATTGGGACAGGTTATTCCGTTCATAAACGACCAATTTTGTTGTTCACGTCCTATCTGCAGTTCTTTTGACATTAATGCATTTTATCGAAAACAAAGTTTATTTTGGATTTCTGTTTAACATTTAACGTAAAAAACATGCAGAAGCTGGGAAATGGCCACTATGTCATGGACAATCAAAGACATGGGAAGACAGTAAGGGTGAATTTTTTTTTAGTAATTTGGTCAATTCGACTCATGTTGTTGTTGCAGTGGCGAGTACGAAATGACTTATTGACCACTTCAACTCCGAAAGCGCAAAAACTTTTATCTAAAATCTGTTTCTCTGATTTGATAAAACAAATTAAGTTAAAGTCTCCTTTTACCTTACGATTAGTTTGGATTTCGAAATTAGTGCCAGGTCAATCGACTTTGCAAAATCTTGAATAAAACTATTGTACATCTTTTTATGCAGAACAGTATGATAAGTTAAATAAGAGGGGCTCTTTGATCAATTTACGGTTTATTTCGATCCATCAATTTTCAACGGAATTAGACCAACTCTCACTCTCACTTTGAAAGATTTCGGAATCAGAAAAGCAAGGTCCCCATCTTTTGAGGTAATTCTCTCTCTCTACGTACTAGGTCAAAACTGTTTTCATCATGATTAAGAAGCTTTGAACTGTTCTTATCAATTAACCAGCTTTCTGTTAAACCGTTTTACAAAATTTCCCGATATCACTGACTAGGTTTTTGAACTTATGTTGTTTATTTGCAATGCTTCTGCAAAATAAATGAATTAGTCTTAGATTTTCATTTAGGACATTACACCGTTCCAAACTTTTGCAAACAGCATTGGGACCGGGATTAATTTCTATGTCACTTGAAAGAAGTATTAAATTAAAAAGTAAAAGGCTAATTAGTCCTTCAAAAATGAAACTCATTTTGCATTTCAGGCTAAATCTTATTCTAAAGTTCTTTTTGCTTGGAGACTTAAGTTGTACTGTCATCAGAGAAATTGAGACCAATGGTGTGGGAACACTTAAAACCTTTATTTGTCCAATAAGTGACACTACAAAAAAAACGTAGATTGGAAATAAAAATTAACTATTTTTACAAAAATAGCCGGTTACTTTTACGTAACAATCTCAGTAAGAGCTTTGGTAGTTGCAAGTATTTGGACGGAGACTATGCTTTGAATTAGGGTTGTTTTCTCAAGTGTGAACAGTTTGCTGGGCCTTTTATAGTTTGGAATCGGCCCTAGTAGCTCTGATTTTTTTGTGAGATTTCATTGAAATCTTTAATGCATCTGTGAACTTATTCGAGGTTTTCATCAGGACCGACAAAAGGGAATTTGGCAGTGTTGGCAACTCAGTTATACAATTCAGATGTAAGTTGTCATGGCACTGTTGGTTGTAGTGCTTGATATGGAGAAAATTCGGAGCATTGCGAATCATAGTGTTTAGTTCCAACACGACGAGTTTCCCGTCTTTATTGCCATTTTTACAGTTGATGAGTTCATTGAGTTTATTGACCATTTTGTTGTTAGTTTCATTTTATGAGCTTTCGCGACTTTGGTATCATCTCACATATAAAGAAAAAATCCGGTTTGAAAGACACTTGTTACACTTGTCATACTTGTTAACCAGAGCCACATTTTCGTGAAAAGTTTCGTGCATCGTTCTATAGAATTTCATAATACTTTTAGTACCATCCTGTTGATCAAAAGTTCGTGTTTTCAGCTTTCGTGTTTTTCCAATACTTTTAGTTTTTCCTTCCTGCTAGATTCACGAAAGCTTGATTTGCACGAACAAGGGGAACGGTGTCATCCAAGGTTAACTTATGTACAATACTGCAACACAAAACCAAATTGTTTCGCCCTATTTTCAATTCATTTGCAGAAAACTCTCTCAACTTTTCAATCCACAAACCCTTAGATGAAGAGGCGGTTTCAATCTTTGCACATCACCGTGTCTAACTTGTTACTCAGCATGCTGACCACCTATTGGATAAAGGCGTCCTTTTCTGTGGTCTTCTGATGCAAGTCGACGTAGAGTTTATAGGCCATTTCATTGCTCATTGCTTTCCAATCATCAAGGGACAGAACCGTTTTGAGAAAATAGACAAATATGATGATAGTGATTGGCTTAAGTTCATGAATGTTGTCAGCAGCTCATGAGAATAATGTATTGAATGGGAATAAGATAGTCGTCTTCACCCGTCAAAGCTAGGAACGACGGGGTTTTGTATTGAGTAAATTTATTCTTATGTTCCTGGCTCATATTTCTGAAGAAAAAAAAACAGGAAGTAAATTTGTTCAACGATTACTTAATAAGTTTGGTGGACCAGATACTGACAAAAGGTTATCCCTCGGCAGAGTGAAGGCTGTTTTCTTTTTTTGACTTTGACTGACTCTATCCCATGCTTGATGTCGCTAACTTGGGATAGTCGGCTGCCGATGTTAACTGATTTCTTTTTTTGAATGATGAATATAAATCAGATAATTTAGACCTTAAAATTTCAATTTCCTTTCTTGTGATTTTTACTTATCACTTTGCGCTTGAATGTGATGTAATGATGTGTATCATCCAACAGCTTGACAATTTTATCTTCGAGTAAACTGAATAAAACAATGTTATTTTTGGATGTAATACTTTACGAACAACTAAAGCTTGACCCGAATGATGGATAAAATCGATCTCTGCATTTTTTTAGGGTTTATGGGACGATTGTTAATTTAGTTCTGTGCCTCAATATAACCTGGTTCAATTCGTTACTCGGGATAGCTGCTTAAAAAGGGAACCCTATCAATCAGTCGGCGCAAATTTTCCGAGATTTCTCAACTCCATAATTGCCTTCTCAGCTGGCGCCAATCAAAGGTTGCCTTGCAAAATTTGCAATCATGTCCATGTTATTCTTGTCGACTGGTCGGTTCTGCCCAAAATTTAGCCTGGCATTTTTCTCTGCTTTGAGGATTATTTTCACCCCACTTCTGGAGTTTGGTTTTTCACGCTTTTCCTCCGGTGCTAACATGTCTCTAGCCAACCATTGACAATCTAATTTGACCAATTAATCTCTAGTTATTGAAAAAGAACTTTTGGTTTCCGTCCAAAATGAGGTTCGAAGGGTGATTTTTTGATACTTGTATTTTTTTTGGCACAGCAAAATTTCTCAAATGTTAACCCAACCGTCGTCTGACTATCTGAAAGTTTCGGATCATATTGCATCGTGCCCAGTTTTCTTTTGTTCGTCTGATTACCACGTTTATTTAAGTCATCCCCTCGGTGGTCCCCTAACAAAACGATTATACGACTAATAACTATTTAGATTCAAAAATTCATAACCCTACAACTTTTTAGTCCGGAAAATGATATATCATAGTAGACTATTTGAACACCATTGTGTTGAAAATGTTCTGTTAAAAATTGGATCATTTTCTTTTGCTGCGGGTCTAATCATTAACATTGGCAGATATCACACTTTTTATCCAACATCGCAATCGTAAAACTGAATTGACATTCTTCATTAGAACCCTTATTTAATGATTCATTAGTAAAAGTTTTGATGAGTTGAATGGCTTCACTGATGGATTCTCAGCATAGAGGGAACACCATCACATCAACATTTCAGGCATCGGCCGGTTATCCTCCGTTGCGTTCTGGGCCACCACACATACACGGCCTCTTCAAACATCCACTCCTGTTCCTAATGGGTATAATGCACACAAAAGGGATTAAAATTCTGTTTTCAATTATAAAACAAAAATTATTCACTGTAGCATTGTCCCAAAATCCCCATAGGTACTTCTCAAATGTAGAAAGCCTTCTGTATGTTTCGAAAGAAAAAGTTTGCGACGGGGAGATAATTTTCTGAAGTTAACCTTCCTAACAAGACGGCGTCTAATAGATCTGGTGATCCGGTAGTAAAAGAGTCCGGCTTGACTTTTGAAAGTTTTAATTGTCGTTTTTGAAACCTTTTTGCCTTGCCGTTGTTTGGTACCTCTTCAGTCTCATTGATGCGAGAAATTTAGACTAGTTGTTGTTCATCAACCACTTCTTGCTCGAAGAATTTTTTACGAAAAAATTTTTTTTGCCTCTTCCTTTGTTCGTCTAAAAATTTGGTCTACAAAAATAGAATCACACATGCCGCCTTCGCGGGGCGTTTTGCCTAATTGGCGGAACCGTTCTATTAGTCAAAAATGAAAAATTCTATTTTCGCGATTTTTTTTTATTTTGAAGCAATTCATTTTTATCCGAGAACTGTATCAGCTTTGTGATTTCAATTAGTTGATAAATGTTTCTTTTCAGTAAAAACTTGAACCGATTTTAAATTGTTAATCAAAATTCGACGTTGAAGGATCGGCAAATCGGAAAGTGGTGTAATTGAACGTTGTCACTCTGGCAACCCATCTGGTTAATCTCAATTGGTATATGCGAGTCTTTCAACTTTTGATTAGGGTGAAATAAATGGATTTATGATTGGTACGAATTTGAAGTTTGTTGCCCAACACGTATTTCCAAAATAAATGACATGCCCATACTACTGCTATATTCTATGTAAACGAGGGGAAAATTCACAATATCTTTAGGCCGGTCTCTCTCGCTAGTTCACACCGCCGCCATATGTTTCCTTTAATACTGGGGTCAGTAAGGCGACTAAATCCCAGTATTGTTTACAATCCCAAAAGGGTTGAGTTGGTGGTTGGCCGCTCTGTACCTTATTTTGTTGCTCGCCCCGTGATTCGTGCTCTTTCGACTGTATCTCGACCGTCAATCAATAATCGATCGCAACAACAATTACAATAATAAGAATGAATTAGGAAATGAATATAACCAAATACAGAGTAGCCTATAATTGGCTGGAATATAAATTAATCGTTCAATTAAAGAAAAGGGTCTGCGATTTATATTAACTAACTAACTGCATTCAACATTTACTTATTTTCCAACCCTAATTATCTTCAGAGCTATCTTTTTTGAACTACACGTTAATCCCTGAAGTACTTTAGAAAGAAAAAAATCACCTCACCCGATAAATTAACAACTTTCACGAAGTTGTTCCTCTAAGTCTTTTTGTAACTATTTCCAAACGACTTACTTAATCTTCGTCCACTTTTGTTCTCTGTTTACTTTGAGAATCAAGCGACTACCCTAGCTTGTAGCCCAGATTGTTCTCTAACTAACGGAGAACCAACTACTCTTAATAGTAGCTCACTCTGTTCTGCTTAAGGATAAGCTGCTTGCTATTCTCTATAATATTTGTCTATTTGAGTTTTAGTTATAGTTAGAGTTTTGACAGTCCGTATAAGTTTTAACATTTACTGATGTGCCTCCTACGCAGCGTTTCAGTTGTTAAGCCCAGCATGATCACAATAATTTAAATGCCAATTTCAAAATGCCAATCAAAGCTATGCTAAACAAATAACAAATGCAACTTCAACTTAATCCAAGCTATGTTTACATATCAAAAGACCCAAGGACTTTATTTAATTTTCCCGTATCTTTTCCCTTTTTCCAAGCCTAGGATAAATTCCTAGTGAACTTGATTTCCCGTTCATCATAATCCAAAAATTCACATACATAACCTATTGAAATTTAAACCTAATCGACCTTCAGGGTAAGCCGTTCCCTTAACCGGGGTCCAGTTGAGACACTTAAACAATCCCCAGAAGCCAATGGAATATCCTGTACATTCCTAACGTTTAGACTAATTATTTCCCCATTCTCTCATTTATATTGCCAAATTAATATGCGACTACTTTTCTGTGCCATTGACGCATTTCTATTTATAGTTCTTTCACCAAGTCAAATTGAACCAAATGTTTGTTTGGCTAACTCCTAATAATTCCAGCAATATATCATTATACATTAAGCCAAGATATTCCATCAATTTCGGAGAAATGCCTAAACAATTCCTCATGCATGCAAATCGCTAATCCCGGATCCATCAAATAGTCATTTAACCTCCCTAATTACAAAATACATGATTTGGGCTATTTTCCGGTGCTATATCTAAGGGTTTTGGGGCTAAAAACGTATAAGGTCAAATAAAAGTTATCACGGGGTCACCCGGGGTCAAATCTCCCATAATCGGTTTCAGGTCACATTAGGGTCATACCTACCAAGTTTCATCCATATCCGACAAATACTTCCCGAATTATCCCATTTTTAAGGTCCATTATCACTTTTCCTGGAAAAGGTCAATTAGCACCGGAAAGGTCAACTGGGAACTAAGACTTACAGGGATCCTTTTTAATGGGGCGGGTCCTACCACACATAAGTACCCTAAAATCAATATGCCCTCGTGCATTATTTTTCATAATTTGCCCATTAACACCTCCAGGGGGTGATTCTACCAAGTGCTAATAGCCCCTGCCCTTATCACCCAATCGGTCATTATCCTAACATGCGATAGACCATGTCCTTATCTATCATCCCTCAAAATTTCAGCTCCCTAGGGTCATTGGGAGTTGAGAAATAGCCTCCGGAAGTCGGGTGGGGGTTTGTTTGTTTGGGGCATAAATCGGGCCGGGGTGACCTTGGGGTTCCGAAACTTCAAACTTAAGCTTCCTTCGCCTAGGGCTACCACATACATAAAAATGAGCTCAATCGGACCAGTAGCTAAGAATTTCCGGTGGGGCCATTTGCACTTCCGGGAACCGTTATCACTCGGCCCCGGGGGGTCGGGCGGGTCCGGCCCTTTGCATGCCCCGGGCAAATCATCTCTAGTATCACTCCACTAAATTTCATAAAGTTCGCCCCGGTAGCTCCCGAGTTGGGGCAAGTTACTGGGAGCTATTTCATTGCCTATTTTCACTAAGGAGGGGGATTAATTCCATGAACTTAAGCAAATACAAGTTTAATTCAATCTTAACTTAATGACGAATCAGCCTTACGCTCAGGTTACTATAGCATGTAATACAGTAGAATCACCAATTCTACAGTCTTCCCTTCTAGTCTATTATTCTCCCGAATAATGCTAAAAAGTACCTCTTAACAAGGCCTAATGATAAGTTACATAACTCTTCGATTCGCCGTGCTCACTAACACTTAGTCGTTTTCCCTCCCTTTAAAAATTTACCCTTAAAACCTCGCGGACCCAACAATTAGTCCCCGTTAAATAAAAAATGATATAGCACAAAGAGTAATCTAAGAGGGGACGTAACTGAATTAATTTTACTCTTCATGGTACGATCCAACCCTTTCACATTCATAATCATCACTATCAATTGTCTGCACAACAGTTCAGGTGGGATCGCACTCAATGTAACTAAGCACCAACTAATGAGATTAAAAAAAGAGACAGTTTACTATTGTAAGTTTTAACTCACAAACTCGTCGATTCCAAACCGTACAGGTGGTCTCCTTACTCGAGTTGGTCGACCGCCATCATCTGCAGTTCCCATTTCTATCACCGGTTCGGCAGCCATCACCTCGTCAGATGGTCTGTCGTCCGCCTTACAGGGTTGATTCGATGGCTCCTCTTCCCTTCTGGCCTCCAGCTCCGTCGCATCGTATGCCTCAATCGCATCTTCTCCACTCCTCGGCACTTCTCGCATCATTCATGGTGGATCAGCGAAGTGTTCGGGCATCACCCGAATTTGCACATTTGTCCCGGGCGGATTAAATTGTGGCTTGACTGCTCGATCTCTCACAGGCAACAATCTCACTGCGACATCTCGTGGGCCTGGATCATGGCTAAAACCCTCCCCGTTGTTCGCCGACAACAACTCATCTTCATCATACATCGGGTCATCGAAGAAGTTAACCGACCGATAGGGCGTCTGTCACTTGCTGCTTGTAGCTTCATCTGACTGTGCCGTCTCTTTTTTGAATCGCTTCAGCATGTTGAAGTGCAATAACTTGACTTTGCTAGGAGTTGACTCCTTTGCCATCTTGTAGTTCACTTCAGACATTCTCGCCAGTACAACATAAGGTCCTCCCCATGGATCAAAGTGCTTCCTCGACTTGAAATTTTCCTTCGCCCACACCCAGATTTTATCTCCAGCTGCGTATGGTTCTCCTTGAACTTTCTTCCAGTACTGGTCCTTCTGTCGTCGTTGATCCATCCCAACGATTTCTCTGGCACTGCTATGAGCATCTCAGAAGAGCTCATCTAGTTCCTCTGCAAAACCATCCTCGTCAGCACTTCGTCGTGAGGTTTCGCGTAGAACAGTTCAATGGGGTACTGGCATTCCTGGCCATAAATCAGACTGAATGGCGTCGCTCCCGTCGTCCGATGAATAGTCGTGTTGTTTACAAAACTCAAATACGGCAACATTGTATCCCACGTCTTTGGGTTCTCCGCACAGTACTTTGAAATCACCTTCGTCATCTTATCGTTATATCGCCCTGTCAGCTCTCTACCTTCGGGTTTGTATGGCAAAGTCGGAGTTACGTCAATTGCCAGGAGTCGGCACATCTCCTTGATCAGTTTACTGCCAAAGACTTTCCCCTGGTCCGTACGCAAAGCATTGGGAGTTCCAAACTTCAGCACCCTGTGTTCCACAATTAACTAAGCCACGTCTGATGCATCTGTTGATACAAGAGGCACTGCAATCGCATACATTGTGAACATGTCCGTCATCACCAATACATGCTTCGCTCTTGTCCGCGTCACCATCGTCATTGGACCCAATATGTCCACTGCCATCGTACTGAATCTGATCAATTGGGGCCTGAACCGCAGCTCGCTTCCTTTTCCCACTGGCACTCTGTGCTGCTTGTCTTAAGCACCACTGGACTTTCCTTTCGACATCCGTCCTCATCGTCGGCCACCAATATCGTCGTCGTACCTTCGCCAACATCTTCTCGGTTGCAAGCTGTCCCCCTCTGGTCTCCATTGAATCAAACTGTCCGAGGATTTCCTTTCGTCCTGCTGCTGGAACAACCGTCAAAAGTGTCGGCTTCGACCCATCTCTCTGGAACCATTTCTTGTAAAGTATTCCTCAACGAATACTCAACTCATCCCATCTTGACCAGTAGGCCAGTGCCTCAGGTCCGTACTGAATTGCCTGCTCCTTCGGAATAAGTTTCGTTCCCAATGAAGGCATATCGTTCATTTCATCTGCTGTTCCTGTCCAGTAGAATACTTGCGCAATCACTTCGTCTTCTTCCTGCATTGTCGCAATCTCTTCGTTTTTTTGTTCCCATCGAATCGCGTCGCTGTCGACTACTTCGTCGACTACTTGTTTGTAGTATACTTCTGTTCCGCTGCATTTTTTGGAAAAGGTCAAGGCGATTGGTTCCCAAAATCCTGGTTCACTTTTTGTTAACACGGCAGCCAAAAACCTGTGACTACTACCTAATTTTACTCGCAAATTTTTTTCAGGATTTATTGTTATGTTGTGAAGATATTCGCGATCAATTATAGTAACTTTTTAAACGCTACTTCTTCCTAGGTTTCCCCCTCGCGAATTTCAGTTTGATGTTCAATTTCATAGATGGTCTGAATGATTCAGTAGCCATTTGTAAATTTCGAAAAAAAATTGGGAGAGATAATTAAATACTTCCATGAAAGATCATACTTGCTTTAATGTCTTACGAGGTAATAAATTTAGCTCTTCTTCCAATTTTGAGAATTTTGGCATCACTTCAATTAAATCAATCTTGAATCCTAGCCATGGTAGATAATTTTTGAAAATTGCATTTGCTCAGTTTTGCTGCAACGCTTTATTGTGCTCTTCGATCTGCAGAGTCTGTTAAAAATTGCTTTTTATTTCCTGACAAAAATTCCGGCTAGTTCTTTCAAACTTCAAGTTTCAATTTTTCTTCTGGCTTGTTGACTCCAACCACAGTACGGGGAGTCTTGAAATGCCTTTTAACAGTCTGGTTGCAAATCTAGAAAACAACGTGTTCTGTTTACTGATAACAGGAATTTGTCACCTTCCTTATACTAGCTATTGGTGTTTTTATGTTTTTATCAACGTACCAAATAAACTTATTGGCTTCTGGGTGCGTTGGTGACAATTGGCTTCTCCTGGATAGACAACAACTTCGCATTACGGTCTGTGTGATTTAACCTGTCTGTCATTTTCTTGTTCACAAAAGTAGCAGGGCTTCCACATTTAAAAATTGCGCTAAATACTGAATTCTTTGATTCGCTGTTTATTCTCAAAATCTGGGCTCCGCAAATTGCTGCGCTTTGAACTTCTACGCTTTTAATTGAACAATCTTCTAAGGGGATTTCTTCAATTTTGACGACTGAATACTCATGTTTGCTGTAATAGTCGATAAAATATATTGTCTCTCCGTCTTCTTTGTCTGACATGACATTATCCACATCCGTTCTTGCTGAGTGGTAGCAATTTTCAAAGTTTCCTTTTTTCTAGATCGATTGTAATCAGCGTTTCGAGCTGCACACTTGTCCTTACATTCACGTCTGAATTTTTTGCCTCAAAATATGCAAAGTTCCTAATTTCCGATCTGGACATTAAGAGTTTCTGCGGTTCTGATTTCTGGTGGTGCCAAGGGCGGCTCGGTTCACTTTCTTCTGAACATTGCTTTTCGACTGAACTGACATGGAAGGATTTTGCTTCTATTCGAATAAATTTGGCTTGAGTTTTCATTTCCATAAACGTTTTTTTTTCTTGAGGATGTTGGCCGTTGTGCATCTTTTTTCAGGTAACAGAGCTGTTTTTTGTGTTTTCTGCCGTGGCTTTGACTAAAAAAACCACATTTGAAATTTTTTATGAAAGTCATCCCCCCACACGCCATATAAAGTACAAAAGGATAGATTTCGCTACTTGTAACAAATCAATTAATGCAAATAAGCTTCGTTAAACCAATTTGGAACGATTTCTAAGACGGATTAAATCTCGCTTACGAGTTAATAGCGCGAAATATATCGCGCGTTAATTGGCTAAAATGGCAATCTTTAAACCCCAGTAACTTTATGAAAAATGATCACAGGTGAAATATCTTTTCAAAATTGAGCTCAGGACAACAATAGCTTTCGAATGATATTAAAAAAATCCGTCAAAAATAGCTAGATAAAAAGTCGAAATTTGTCTGAAGAAAAAAACCCACCCCAAGCACAAATATTCCGTTACTTTCGTATCGAAAGTTGGAACAATAACGTAACAAAATGATTTTATACTCCAACTTTAATTAAAATGAAGTCATTAAAGTAATCCTAGAAGTGTAGGCTTGAACAAAACAAGATAATGTGATCAATTTGCTTAGATCAAACATAAAAAAAACTGATAATTTCGAAAAAAGAATCATTTTAAAACATCAAGTAAGAAAATGGATGTCATTAAAGCTCTTTGAAATTCTACAACAAACTATTTTTTGAAATTTATTTGATAAGTTTATTCTTATTCAAAAAAGTTATATCAATAGGTAAAATTTTCACTTCGATTTGAAATCTGACAGTAAATTCCGTTTTAAACTTTTTCAATCACTTTTTTGTGACCTTTAGACTTTCAATGTTCGTTGGTTGAAATTGCCTTCCTTTTAACAAAAAAAACTAGACTAAAACACCAATCAAAAATCATGATGAAAAAAAATTTGAGCCTGAACAAATTTAGAAACATCACGATCTTTACGAGAAGACTAGTCAAAAATAGTTTTTGATGAATGAGAACATTCAGCTTTCATGAGATTTTGGTTGATAAGATCAATTTTTAATTGTTAAAAAATGAGTTGTCAAAAGAATTATTAAGCCCAATTAGCTTATTGCCTCAATGCAATATGGAACGATTGTGTAGTGCGCGGTATTTGGCCACTTAAAAATTTCACGTTGCATTTTCAGCATCGAATTTTAAAGCAAGCATTATAGATAGACTCGTGGTCCTTTAATACAGTGAGCAGACTCTTCTGGAAATTGGTCTCTGAACATGAAAACAATCCCGAGTATAAATATTTCTCACTTTCTTAGAAAGACTGAACACTAAAAAAGTATGAAAATTGTATCAAGAATAAACTCATTTTCAAAATTTCTAAAATCAAGAAAATTTTTGTAGTTACAGTTGTGAAACTCTTGAGCAGCTAATTGATGTTTTTCAAAATTTCAAAACTTCATTCGAAAAAGAGTTTGAAAATGTTTTTGGCTTATGTGCAGAAAAAAAAACAGCGAAGAAAGCCGGCTAACTATAAAAAGAGACAAGACTGCTCGTATCAGGGCAAAGCCCTGAAAATTCCGACTGCTTTTTAAGGTCTATGGAGCATTAATAAGATGAAAAATTTCAAAGTAATAAACATAAAAAAAAATTTGAAAAAAAATTTTGAGATTTTTTGTAAAAAGATCGGCTCTTTTTCCTTTCCCCCCCCCACCTCACTCAAACATGAATTTTAAGGTCTAACGAGTGGTTTTACAAGGTTAATTATGGAGACTAAATAAGTTTGTCATGGCCTAATCAGTCTACATGCCAATTTTTATGACAATCGGACAAACTGAACAGTAACTTTAAATATAAAAATTTGTAGGTGGGGGGGGGGTAAGGAAAAAGAGCCAAAACATCCCCCCACACGTCATATTAAGTACAAAGTGATAGGTTCTGCTTCTATTAACAAATCAATTATGGCAAATAAGCTTCTTTCAACCAATTTGGAACGATTTCTAAGACGGATTAAATCTCGCTTACGCGTTAATAGCGCGAAATTTATCGCGCGTTAATTGTCCCAAATTGGCCAAAATGGCAATCTTTAAACCCCCATAACTTTACGAAAAATGATCACAGGTGATATATCTTGTCAAATTCAAGCTCAGGACAACAATAGCTCTCGAATGATATTTTAAAAAATCCGTCAAAAACGGCTAGTTGAAAAGCCGAAATTTTTCTGAAGAAAAAACCCACCCCGAGCACAAATATTCCGTTACTTTCGTATCAAAAGTCGGAACAATAAAGGCATAAGTTAATCAGCTAACTATGGCGCATGATTACAGTTTTTGGAAAATCAAAAAAAAACTTTTCTAAACTTTTTGTGCTTTTAGAACCGTTGGCAATATTTAACTACATTCCCAATTGTCTCAGATTCACATGTGTATAGAAAATTCAAAGTGGGGGGTTAAGATTTTGAACCAGGGAAAATATTTAACATAAATGAAGTTCCATTTTCTCCTGCGCCAAAACGTCTTCTTAATTTTTCTCCATGTCAATTTATTAAGACCAAGGCAAATCTTAATTAAATAAAGTAGTCAGTGAGTTCCGTTTTTGTCTGGATCAAAACTCAATTATTTTAATGAGGTTAGTTTAAAAAATTTTCTTTAATTTTAATTGTTATTCTTTTGTCCCCTTTATTAATTTCAACTATTTTAATTTTTTTAAATTTATTTTTGCTAATAACAATTTTTTGCTTTCACCAAAATTATTATCATTTTTATGAATAGCTGCGTCAACCAGTAACGGGTTTAAGGAGAGGGGGCGGCTTTTTGTACTAGTTGGAGAAACCCAATTTTGGCTGATTGACCCTAAAGTTTTTAAGGCGCTTTTGTTTGTCATCTGTATAAAAATCTTCGTTTTTGGTTTTTCGTTTGCATGCAAGAAAAGCAATAGTGGACCCGCAAAATTGAGTAGTTTGGGTGATCGCAAACCAATTGTGTTGTTTTGATAAATACTTTTTGATTGCTATCCTGACCAGTTTGAAGCAATTAGTTCGTGTGGTGCTTAGATTATTCCGTATTTGTAACATGTTGCTTAAATATTAGTTGTGATTGGCAACAAAAGTTAAGTGTGTCAAGACAGGTGCATTGAGGCTCAGTTGATTGATTGGATGTCCCCCCGATCAGTGGTACATTCTTCAACACAAGCAGATACTACATCTGGAGGACGAGCACAAGCTGGAAAAAGTAAAATTAAAGAAAAAATATCTTCTCACACTTCCCCTTAACCGACTATTACTCCTTTATGTTGATGCAATATTGAAACTTTTTTGGAGATAAAAACTACAGATTTTTCTCGCGTAAATAACTTTAAGTTTTAAAGATGACCTGATTTTGCATCGGGGAGTAGATCAAATTTTCTCCGTTCTTTCGTGTAGTCCTTGTAGATACACGCTGGAACTGAGGCGTCATTTTTCAGCACTTTATTCTCCTCCGAGTAACACTTTTTCACTATCTTCAGAATTCCAGATGAATCTTTTGCTGAAATCATGTTTGATATACTTTCTCAGCGAAAAAAGTTAGTTTTGTAATTGTTACCGATAAGAGTTCTTAGCTAAACAATATCCAATTAATCAATTTGTCTCCTTTATTTGTGCTCAAAACTTTTTCAGTTACTTTCCAAGTTAACAGCGAAAACCAAATGATGACCTTGAACGAGACATCAGAAAATCTCGAGTGATTCCTGACAATTTTCTAAATTTCGACTGAAATTGAAAATCCATTTCATCTATCATTAAAAGCTTTCACTTGTTGATTAATAAGCCATCCGTTAGAACGTTAGGAGTAATATCAATTTTTGTTTAGGAATTGATAATGCTCGAATTCCATTGCACGAACTCAATTGAGCGTTCATGGCATAGGCTAACTGTTGGCAGATTGCATGTTGAGCAGGAGTTTGAAGTGGTCCACCTGCAGCAGAATTGACCTGTAGTTGATGTTCGCACCCTGGGCCAATTTGGACTTGACTGCCCACCTGAGCAAACAAACACAAAACTGTTTTTCAACAAAGTTTTGTTCCAACCTCGTCAATGGAAGTGACTTGATGGAACTTTTACCGTTTTGTTCCAGCCAATTTCTACAGCTTCAAATAAAACACGTGTGGAGTCAAGTGTGGTATCATATTAAAGCCCTAATGATCTTCATTGGGTTTCTAACAAATATTGAAAGGGTTGTCTCAGTGTCGAGAAAAACTTGTCTGATTTTTTTTCTTCATTTTTTGAGACGAAATTAGACGAAAAGTTGATCAAAGGCCCGAACCCTAAAGCTTGCTTCGGCTTCAATTTTGACGTGATTTGAACTATATTTAGACCACCTTTCTGTTAATTTTAGGTCGCCCAAATGGATTTTACTCGCTCTCCTAAAACCCTAAATAGACGCTGTTCTGGCCAAAATTTCTGCGCCGCGGGAAAATTTTTGCAAAAAACAGACCAAAAAGCCGTTTTTGGGCACTCTTTGGAAAATTTTGACAAAAAAATCGCGCTTTTTGGCGCGCGTTCCCCCTCAAAGCTAGTATAAACTGGCGCCAAAGGCGCCTTTAGAAAAATTTTAAGGTCGGTCGGCCGAAAATGGATTTCTTAAAAAGTACCAAAGGGGGGACCCTTTGGGTCGGCAGGGGGTCGAATCTCTGAGGGGGGGGGGGGTCTTCTTTAAATCCGCCCCTTGATCCTTGTTATCAGGGGCGGATTTAGGGGAGGGGGGGCGGGGGGCTGACGCTTTTCCACTCAGTGGAACCTGATCTAAACTACATTTTATGATTGGATAAATTAGATATTTTACCAATGTAAAGTATTTAATATTAACCAATCATGATCCATCTGACTAACAATCCACTTATTTATAAGTGCTGAAATTACTTGTAATTTCAGCACCAGAGAGATTTGAATTTAACTTAGAAATTAGTTGGACTCTCCCGAGAACTTCAGCAGCCGCAATAAACCAGTATACCCTAGATCTATTGAGCCTAGCAGAGACTAGTTAAACAACCTGAGACTAGATAAGTATAAGAGTAAGATTAGGATCGGTATTAGACTAAGAAGTTGCACGAATCTATCCGGCCGAAAATAAGATAGCGTGACGAGCAGACGGTGTACCCTATCCGAAATTACTCTATGAGTTAACCACATCGGTCCTAACTCATCTGGTGCGACCATAAGTCTCGAACAAGACCTTAGTAGCTTAGAATTAACCAATAATAGATTAGAAATTAGACAAAACATTTACAAAATGTTATACGATGATAATTTAATCGAAATGTCTCTACGACTCAATAGATCAGAGCCAATATTCCGAACGATAACAGAACTACCCGGAATTGGAAGAAGACCTCGAACCAGAGACGACATACGACAAAGTAGAAACTTACCATATAGTTATATGATAGTTCGGCAAAAGCCAACACAAACTTTTGTATTTAGAATTTTATTAGCAATGAATTTAGATTTTCATTTGCAAACATAAAATCTTGAAGTCAATCTTCATAATCATTTCAGGCGCTAAACAAAATTATTAATATACAATAACGATTGATAAAAAGATCTCAGATCGTTTTCCTAAATTCTGCAGTAATATACAAAACATGTTTGAAAAATATTTATTGAAAAATCAAAATAAAAATTAGTAGCATGACAATAAACGGTTAGTAATCATAAATCATCCTGTTGTTCCAGCTTCATCACCTAAACATAACAGCATTCATAAACTCACTAATATCATAAAAACACTAAATCTTTTCTTTACACAAATTTAAATCATTTTAAACTTAAATTCACTTAATTTTAAAACCAGATCATCAAGGCTTATCCTTGGATCTTAAATCATTTTCTATTTAATTAAATTTAAAACTTGATCATCAAGGCCTATCCTTGGATCAAAAAGAACAATTTTGTTCTCCCCACCCACTTAGCTAGTGTCTAACGACCTCAAACGTCGATTCACTATCCAACCCTTTCTACAAACCCAGGACTAATAGAAATTTTTGAACAAAACGAATCATTCAAATTAGGATAAACAGTGAAGAACTTCGGTTATTCATCCTTCACTTGATCCCCCCTCTTACCAGACCCAGGATAAATCTTAGACTTAGTAAGTTTAAAATAGTATCTAACGAACTACTCGCGTTCTAATTATACCTGAACCTTGTGGATCGATTTACTATTCTCCAACCCTTGAACACAATCACTACCCTTAAGTAAGATTAAGTAAGTTAACACCTTAGCTTATACTAGCCACGAGAAAGTAAAAAATCATTCTTTGGAATCGATATACTTTTCTCTCCAACCCTGAACAAATAGACCCAGGTTAAGCTAACCAAAAAATCGTAAGGACTAACAGCCTAAGAAAATAAAAATCATTTAACAACCTTTTGCATCCGTCATCCTAAACCTTATGTCATTTAAAAACCTAGGAAATAAACAAACAATCGTTTTACACAATTGTGAGATAGATAACAAAAAATACGACCTTGTAATCACACCTCATACACAAACAGTTGGATATATTAGAACAAAACGACAAACACTAAAAAGAAAAATAATAACCAAACAAAGACAAATAACACGAAAAAGATTTTCCAAAAACCGAAACGCATTTTCAGAATCAGAAACCAGCAGTTTAGACGAACTTTATAAATTAAAAGAATCAATAGATAAAAATTGCCCAATTCACGATCAATTATATTTTTCCGACTCAGAAACAACTTCAAATTCATCAAAAAGAGGAAAAAGAAGAATAAAAAAGCAATATAAACACAAACCAGTACACTTATACAATTGGAATCAACCAATTAGACACATCGATAATTACATATTAACAGTCATCAAACGAAAAAATGAGCTCAACGCACACCCCAGGTGAAGAAAGTCCAGATGATGATGATATCTTCCCCTTCATTGTAGATGCAACCAATGATAGAGGACAGCATATATTTTGCAAGAATTTACTCTTAAATTTGTTTGAACCCGGAATCAGCCCATGTAAAACAGAGTTCCCAGATGTAAAAATCAAAAGACAAATTATCGATCACTATCTGAAAGATATATGTAACTTAACACAACAATACGGAATCTACTCCATAGAATTCAGCTCACCAAACCAGAATCACAGCAAATATGTAATTCAAACAGACGACCTTGATTTAGAATTTTCAAAAGTATTCTCAGAATATATAAAAAGCATACAATATCATAACTCACAAAGAGCAAACTCCATATTCACCAATGAAGTTTTTGCAATAATATATAGTTATATCTCGATATTAGAAAACGAAATCCCAATCCCAAATGTCTCACCGACAGAAACATCTAAACATATAAGAGTACGACATGAAATCACACTACTCTCTAGTTTTCTAAATATAATTCAAGAAAATTTCACTAAAGATGAAGTTTCACCACATACAAAACATGACTTACAAAAAATTTTGGCATGGTTTATAATAGATTATTTCACACATAATATTGATTTAATTTCACAAGCAAGAAAAAATTTTAGACCTCAAAACTCAAACGATGATACTGCCATCACAGAACAGTCAGACTATGTTTGGGACCCCGAATGGTCTCATCCCGCATTCATAAACTTCCCACAATCAATCTCAAGTCAAGCAATAAGTACGATATCTTATGTAAGAGATTATGTAAGAGTAATACCATTAACCATTGATGCAACACCATTAAACTATAATACATTTTTACCTGATATGCAAAATAATAGTTTAAACTCCACAGTCATACACAATGAAAACCTCAATGGAACTAGGAATCTCACTCAACAAGATATCCAGACACCATCACACTTCATAAATGAAGAAATCGTACACACAACAACTACACAACAAAGCATTTCACCGATACGTCCAAATTTAACAACACCAAGAAATACAAACCCTTCACAAACACAGGTAACCTTGCAATCAACCGTTAAACCTTCGGTTGCCCCAAAATATTCACACATGGATTATCAAACATACAGACCCACGACAATACCGTCAAAAACACGTAAAACGTTCACTAGAAACAATTTTGCAGAACATAATTATAATTACACACATCCATCAAAAACAAACTATCCCCCACGAAAAAATACTAATAATCATATAAGACCTCGAAACTGGGATAACCCAATGGCATCAACCAATTCAGTAAATTTTCAAACAAATTCACATCCTCCACAGGATCGTAGAGAAAATTATCCATTTTTTCAACAAAATAAGAATAAAAAACAAACATCTTATCAAATGGATTACTTATCCTCAGATGATGATTTTTTACAACCAGATATATTTGCACCATATAATCAAGAATATCGTGGACAAGGAGTACAGAAACCACATACAAATCATAGAATTTTTTCTCCACAACCGATAGATACACAAAATCAACAACCAATCCAAACACAAAACCCAATTAATACACAATCTTTTCAACAACAAAACCCAATGATCGCACACTCGTATCAACCAACACAAATGCAAAATGAAATACCACTCCCATATTATCTTCAACAACACGAAATAACAAGAAATCAACTTTCAAATTTTTCTCAAATGCCAAATGCAGCAGAATCATTACAAATGACAATGAATCCATACCTTATGGGTGGATCATCAATAACATCAAACAAACCTTTAATGGTATTTACAGGAACAGACCCTGAATATTCTGTAGAAGATTATTTAAATGCAGTAACAGCAAATTTGATTTTAAATATAGGACCTGAACCAATTAATACGCCACTACATCAAAACTGGATACATCGACGCACAGCGTTGATACAGACAACCTTAGATGGCGCAGCCCAAAAATGGTTTTCAGTATTGCCTATAGAAATAAAATCAAATTGGAAAAGGTTTACACAAGAATTTTCAAAAATGTTTGACTCCGAAAGAAACAAACAACAACAAAGAGTTTTATGTAATGAAATTCGCAGATTACCAAATGAAACCATCAAGCAATTAGCAGTACGCATCGAAACACTAGTTCGAAAAGCATATTCATTAAATACACACGACTATAAAAACACAAAAATGACAGAAATCTTAATGATGACCTTAACACCGCAATTAAGGAAAATAGCAATAAAAAAAGAGCATCCCATCCCTCCTCAATTCGAGAACCCGATTTAGATTTTCGAAAACTAGTAGACAAACTAGAACAAGCGGAAATCACAATGAAACTCGAAGAAACAGAAAATCTGAAATTACAATATGTTAACCGAATTGAAACAAATTCTACAAATATCAACAATATACAGGAATCAGATACAGACCTCGTTGAAAAAATCACTGAAATACTTAATATTTATGAAAAACACCCAAACTTTAAAGGCAAACCATCTTTCAAAAAATGGTGTAACTATTGCCGACGATATGGACATAGTATTTCTGAATGTAGACAAAAACAGCAAGACAATCAAAATAAACCTCAAAAATATAAAGAACCAAATAAATCATTCTATCAATACATGAAGAAAGATCAAAATCTACTGAACAAAAATGTATACAGCAACAACAGTTCAGGAAAACCACTCCCGAACAATACAAATTATACAAGAACTCAATCACCACATAACTCAAGTTATAGAGGAAGATCGCCAGAACGAAGACATACACAAAATCCGTCACAAAATCACTACAATAGACCAAATAGTCGAAATAACTACTCCAGATCTAATTCAAACACAACACAATTTGTTTCTAGATCTAATTCCCAATCAAGAAATAAATACTATCCAAACAATCAGTCACGAAACTCATCATATAATAGAAATAGAAACTATTCCAATAATCGAAATAGAAGCTATTCAAACAACCGAAATCAGTATTACCCAAACAATCGATCAAGAAATAACTCATATAACCGATCAAACGGTAATTATCAAAATAGATCACGAAATAGTTCACAAAATCGACATTCAAGTTATAATAATCGTTATAGAAATTATTCCCAATCACCACACCGGAATAATAATCATTATAATAATTCTAATAATCGCCACAGAAGTAGTACCCCTAAACATCAAAGACATATTAATCAAGTACAATCAAATCCAGAAACAACATCAGACCCCCCAGGTATTGATGACACAGTAAATGATACGTTACAACTCAATCAAATAAACTGTGGATCATCAGACTCAGAAAGTGATACAGAAAACACTCTCTCCATCAATATGATAGCAGTCGAAAATGACTATGAACCTATTATATATGAACAACCATTTTCATCACACATATATGAAAATCAATCAGAACTCCTTCACAATTATTATATTGAACCCATCCATTCCACACCAACGACGCAAGAAATTAATGGAATTAACGCTACAAATCAATCCAATGAGAATGACAAAACAAAATGCTTGAATACAAACCACATCTATCAAAATATACAAAAAGAACAACCTAAAGAGAAAATTTTAAAAATACCATTTCTCTTAGAAAGTCCAAAAAACAAAGAATTTCAACCACCAGATCTTGAAATTGATTTTCTAATTGATTCAGGAGCAGAATCAAATATAATAAACATTCCCACATGGAATGAAATAAAAACCTTACACCCAAATCTAACACCTCTTGAAACCTCCAGTAAGCTAGCAACAGCACAAGGATCAACATTAATAAACTACGGAAAAATTCAATTATTTCTTCTCCCCACAAGAACAATAGAGCAAAATAAAATTTTAAATAAACCATTTAAAAAAATATTCCATATCATTGATATTAAACACAATATCATTGGAATACCATTTATCTCTAAATATTTACCAACAATCAACATCTTGAACAGTAAAATACTAATCAAAGATAAATATACAAAAACAAAAGACACATCCCTAACATTTTTTCAAAGATTAAATAAAAAACCACCATTCATTTCAAAATTCTATCCAATATATAACCAACAAAGAAAACACTTGAAACCACTATCAGGAAACATATACAGTTTTTCAATAAAACAAGTTCACCAATATGATAAAAAACAAAACAAACAACAATTTTATATGTCAGATTTTGAATTCAAACCTATCCATAAATTTTTCAAAGTTACAATCTCATCAATAAAATATTTGAAAAACTCGAATTCAGATATTATTTCTTTACATGTATACAACAATACACCCTACCAAGTAACATTACCTTTAGGACTTTTAGGCTATTGCGAAACCAACGCTACAATATCACCAATACACGAAAAAGCATATCGCGTAAATAATATACTCCAATTATTAGATATTTGTCAATCCACAATTCTTAATGAAGAATTATCCATAAATAATATAATAAGTAACGAAAAAAGAAATACGGATTATTTCACAAAAACCCCATATTTCAAACCTACATTCAATATAAGTAACTACACAGAGAATCAACAGAAATTTTTAACAATGTTTAACTTCCAACATTCACAAATAACACAAGACGAATTTGATAAATTAGCCAAACAGCTAATCAAATATTCATCAGTCTATGCAACATCCAAATTTGATGTTGGCAAAATCAGCTCATCACTACATCTCCCATTAAAACCAGACGCAGTTTTCAAAAAACAAAGAGCAAGTAAAGTACCAATTCACTTACACGATAAAGTGAACAGATTACTCGACATTTTAGAACAATACAACATTATATCACCAGTAAATAAAGAAGAACAACCAAAAGGTAACACATTTATCAACCCTGTTATCATTCTAGCCAAAGGAGAATCATTAGAAATCGTTCTCGACGCTAGATACCTCAACTCACTCATAGATGAATCAAAGTGCAATTGGCCTATTGAACCAATACAAGTTATTTTAACAAAAATAAACGGAAAATACTCTACAACCGCAGATATGAACAGTGCATATAATCAAATGCCATTAGATGAACAATCGCGACGTTTAACACAATTTGTTATTGGAAACCAACAGTATGAATTCAACCGCCTATTCTATGGAATATCCATAGGACCAGCAGCATTTTCAGCTTTTATGAGCAAAATTTTTAGACCACTAATACTCAAGAAAAACGCAATCACCTATTTAGACGATGTTTTTATGCAATCACAGACTAAAGAAGAAATGTTCAATGTTTTAGAACATTATCACCAAATACTTCAGAACGAAAATCTGAAGGCCGCCCCCGATAAATCACACTTCTTTTTGACAAGAGTTAAATTCTTGGGACATAATATAGAAAGAAAAACAATCACTCCATTGAAATCACGCATTGATGCTATTCAGAAACTCCAACCACCAACAAATAAAAAGAAAATTCAAGAATTGCTTGGAATGTTAAACTTTTTAAGCAAATATGTTTATAAAATGCAATTATACCTAAGACCATTCTATAATATACTTAGACAACAAAATAATTTTGAATGGAATACAGAACATCAAGCACGATTTGAAGAAATTAAGAAACTCTTAACTGAACAAATTTCGAACACAATTCCAGATCCAAATCAACCATTCTATGCAATGTGCGATGCTTCGAACTTTGGCATCGGCGCAGCATTATTACAATCACATAATGGTACAAATAAAATGAACCTTATATCAGCAAATTCTCGATTATTCACTCAAGCAGAGCTACGACTCTCAACCCTAATGAGAGAATGTACAGCCATAATATATACACTCACAGAATATGAATTTCTGATACTTGGATCAAAACATCCAACAGTTCTTTTCACAGACCATAAACCAATCATCTTTCTCTTTACACAAAAATCTAATCCAAACCACCGAGTTTATAGATTTCAACTAATTTTAATGAAATTCCCAAACCTACATATAGATTGGACCGCAGGAAAAAATCTTGCATTACCAGACACTTTAAGTCGAAATACGCCACCTGAATTACTTACACGTAAAACCACAGTTGAAATACCCAAAAATATAAAATTCTACCTTGCAGAAAACGAAACATCACCCCGATTGGAATGCAAATATGCAGTAAAAACTGACGTTGAACAATCACAGATAAATAGTTTACAACATTTTCAACTTTATTTAGATTGCCAAAATAATCACTATGAAGTTGATCTACTTGGAACATCAACTTTTAAACCAATTCCATATTCACAATGGATAAAAAATAACACCCAACAAAAAAGAATAAAGCAACGCCCGCCTAAAAAAGATCTTTTTCCACTAATTGAAAAAGAAAACTTAACTGATAAAATAAATTTATCAGGACCACAAACAAACGATTCAAAATACACAATAAATCAAGTTTTTGACCTCCATGACCCACTTGATACAATACCCTTATCTAAATTAGAAATTGAAAACATTTTTCTCGCCCCAACAGAAACAATTACAATTTCAACATTGAAACAATATCAAAATCTTGACCCAGTAATTAGACAACTAAAATCATGGCACAAATATAAAACTAAACCCGTCAAGGCAGATACAACTATTTTAGGAAACAAAACACTCCTCCGATACTTTCGAAAATTTAATAATACAACAATTAACGAAAATACAGACCTTTTAGAATATAAATTAAATGAATCTACAGTTCCCTGTCTCCCTTTGAGTATGATTCTCATAGCTTTTAATATTTCACATACACAAAATATTAAAGGACACTCTGGATCAGAGAAAACATATTCAAATTTCATACAAAACTTTTATTTCCCAAATGCACCAATTTGGATAAAAGTACTATGCAATGATTGTATAGTATGTCAACTAAATAAACCTTATCCAAATCAAAAACAAATAGCACAAAAACAAGATTTTAAAGGACAAAGTTTGTACTTTAACCACCGTATCTCCTTTGATACAAAAGGACCAATTTCACCCTCATCTGAAGGAAACTCCTACATTATGGTAATTGTTGACGCATTTACACATTATGTAGCACTTAACCCAGTACCACATTGTAACGCTTATTACGCTTACACAACGCTTTATGAACACTGGATAGCCAAATTTGGACTACCAGAAATTTTAGTTACAGACAACGGTACAGAATTCATAAATAAAGAAATCATCACACTATGTCATTTATATAACATCAAACACAAACCACGTACATCTTACGCACCTTGGACAAACGGCTTAGTCGAAGGCATGAACCGTTCACTACTAGAATATCTTAGATGTATCATCAATGGAAATGATACAAGATACACCGAATGGTCAGCAGATGTAAAATTATTTCCCTTAGCATATAATTCACAAATTACGACAACTCTAGGAATGTCACCATATGAAATGGTTTTTAACCAAAAGCCACGCAAACCAATAATGTTTACAGCAAACTCTCATAAAAACGCACAAAGTTATTGTCAACCGAATAAACATTCAATTTGTTATAACCTACCTTTACATACACACGATGAAGATCATTTTCATCACCCACAAATTCTTAAATTAGCCTCCGGTACACACACCGAATGGATTTTAAACAGAGATAAAAAACACAATGAAATTTACCAAAAAGTAACAAAAAAGTTGTTACAAAGGCAAAACATTAATTAACAAATAAATTCACGCTTTACACCAGCCTCCGATTTAAAAATTGGAACATTTGTTTTAATACCCAATTTTAATACTCAAACAGGAATTTCTAAAACATTACAACCCCTTCGTAAAGGACCATACCAAATAATTGCAAAACCCACTGATGTCACATATAAAATCACCGACTCAGACAAAAAAGAAATCGTTCAACATCGAAATAACCTATTACCTTATTATCCAAAAGAATACGCACTCCGCGAACTAACTCAATTATATTCTTTTACAGGTTTAAAAGTTATTCAAAATAACCCACATACGGAAAATACAACAAAGGAACAAAAAGATTTTCACCTCAAAAACCAAAATACAAAATCAACCACCACAAAAAGCAATACAAAAAATCTAGATCAAAATACATCTCCAAAAGAAAGGAGAAATAGAAAAATGACAGAACAAATAATACCCCAAGAGCAAATCGACAAATCAGAACATAGAGAGTCATCACGACTTAGAAATCAACCACGTAAAAATTATAAAATATTCATCCCACAATCTAAAATATTAAAGAAAGTCGAATTTCAAAAACAACTTTAATTTTATATTTCACAATCTTGAAACCTTTGAAACATTTTGAGTTTTCATTTTTCAAAATAACATGCTGACAGACACGCAATGATTCTAGTTCAAATTTAAACCAATAGGATTCATCTAATCCGTCACCTTCTCTAACTTAAACTCAGATCAATTAGACGAACCATAAAAAACTCCAGGCATATCTATAACTATAACTTTACGACCTCCAGGTCAAAAATAAGCAAACCACTCCAACTTGACAACTAACATAAATATCACCATAATATCATAACCCTCCCTTATCTAATAACCCAAAGATCAACAATATTTCCCCAACTCAGACCTCAAGTACCCCCCAAACAAATCTGTTAACTTAGCCTAAAGTAACAGAACGAACATTTTAATTAGCCTAAAGTACAAAAATCTCACCATACCCCGGATCATTTGACAAATAAAAATAAAGAAAAAGACGACCTCCCGATCACCATAAAAATTGCCCCCAACAATTTTTCACAAAACTCAACCCACTTGTCAAAAAACCAATAAATAATCTGACCACACTTGAAAATTGCCCCAAACAACAAAAAATATTCGATCAAGAAGTCATTTCTTAAATGCTCTTCTCCCAATCAGTCAAAATAATTCTAACAATTCTCATACAATTTTTTACGATACTTAAAACTTTTATAATATTTCTTTTTGATATCTTTGAATCTTTTGTAATAATCTTAATCATTTTTTGCAATATTTTTTTAATTTTCTATTCCATATTTGAACTATTCCTCCAACTTTCAAAAGCCCTTGATTATATCCACAGGTACGATTCATAAAACTTGTCTAAATGATACGAACCATTTTCAGTAGAACTGATATTTTTTTACTATTTGTAATTTTCATAACATTTCTATCATCCCTCATTTTGACAATATGCAAATGTATAAAGAAAGCAATCATCACATTCGCCCTAGCAACAATCCTCCTAATTCTTTTTCTAGAAGAATACTATAATAAACATAAATTTTTTCACTAAAAGAATAAACCAAAAACTATCAAAAATTGCTAACCAATAGTCACACAGTCAGTCTTCACCGACATCATCCCAATATAACCCAACAACACCTTCAACTACCCAAAATCCTCAAACATCTACACGAATTTCCTTTCAAGATAACCCATATACTTTTGAAGAACGACACGCACGCTTATCTGAACCACTAGAACCCGTTCAACGGCAAGCACCTTTAAGTGAACCAACATATAACTTATACCCAACACTACCACCAGAACTAAGTAGAATACGACATCCTAGCCAAAACCAAAACACAACCGAAATAAATAGACAAATTATACCTCCTCGACGAAATAGAAATTTTCAAACTCCCCGAGTTCATTTTGAAATACCTCAATCCCCATCACAAAGCACTCCAGAAAACCCCACTGGTATCTTACCAGAAACCCCTACACTTCTTTCACAACGTAGCACCTCAAGCCTACCCTCGGATTACTTAGGTTCAACACCAACATCCAAACAAATACGTGAAAATCCCTTTAATCCCCCAAACCAAACATCACAACTACCATATTGGACAACACATTCATTCACACAAGGTGAACCAAATTTAACCAATGACCCAATAGATATTTCTTCAGATACAACATCCTCATCACTACCGGAAACATTATCACTACCATCAACACCATCAATTAGCCAAATTTCACCGACGCCTTTTAACTTAAATTTTCCAAATAATCTCGACGCAAGATATCGAGAACAATCATCAACAACTATTCCTTTAAGACTAGATTGGAATACATTTACAGCACCTCCACCACTATTTGGACAACACTTAGAAAGTAATCGCCTTCACAACTGGGCACTCAATAGACTACAATATCGACAAGACATTCACGACGATATTCGTGACCACAATATACAAATACTCCAACAAAATAGTTTACAATTAAAGTTTGAAATCACAGTTAAATTAAACAACATTACTCAACATCCCTACCCTTTAAACCTACCAAACATAACAGCTCAATCACTACACCACCATTTATAACAACTGAAGTAATATATAAATACGACAGATACACCAAAAAGACAATTGGTTACATTACATTTTATAACCCATACTCAGGATTATCATACACATGTATATTCCAAAATTATTAATTTTTCTCCAACTCTTTTTTCTAGTAATCTCAAATCAAAACATAAACCCTTCCCCCCGCACAGGACCCCAAGATTTATTAGTAACACATTACGATTGTGAAGAAAACGAACAAAAAACACTAAACAAATATGCAATAAATCAAGTATCACAATGCGAAACAGAACCACAAGCCATAGAAACAACAAATGTAATAGCAACACTTTACTCAAAAGCCCGAGCAACAACAGTTATAGGATATAAATTCACAGCAACATTCTCTGAGAAAAAAGTACATTGTTCACAAGTCTCAAACGGAAAAAAAAACCGACTTGACCATGAATCATTCTACCAAAGTAATATCGAACGACTTTTACACCTAAATCCCGAAGATTGTAAAAACGAGTTACTCCGACTAAATATCACACAAAATAAAAACTCAGATAGAAAGTTAGTATACTTCCAAGTTTTTTCAGACTCTGTACATCAAGCAGAACTTGAAAGATATCAAGGACATATAAAATTAGATGAAAAATACCCATATATTGGCGCACACGGACGATTAACCTATGACATACACGATAAACACTGGATACCACACATTGGTATAAATAACCCACCAAACTGCAAAGCAGACACAAAAAATAAAGGATACCAAGAAATAATGTTTTTCGATTGGAAAAAACAACTCGAAAAAATACAACTCACACGAGATTTATCAGACAACACAATGATCTATCAAAGAATTAGATTACCTTGTAAAAATGATCAAGGTTATTGCGACCCTACAACACGAACACAAGCAACAATTGTTTGGTTCCCCGAAGACACATGTACAACATTTCAAGTAGCAAAAATACACGCTCGTATGATAAAATTTCACGAAAAATATTTTATACAATCAATACCATATGAACAAGTAAATCCATTACGAAAATAAGTTCTAATTTTAGAAACATTCACAATATAGAAAATAAATTAACACGTTTTCAAGTATATCAAGAAACAGAACTTGCATGTATATATAAAAACCCACTTCACAAAACACAATGCTCCGAAATACTAGTTGAATACGAAAAAGGATTCGACATGACCACTGGAAAAATAAAAGTCGACCCATACGCCACAAGTCATCCTCCAAATGAAGGAACATCATATATACCAGTTAATTTTCAAAAAAAATACAGGTCAACCTGGTGGACATCTAAAGCCCCAAGACGATCAAAGCACACGTTTACAAGAACTATCACTAATGAATAGTACAAATTTCGGTAATATCCACTATGATTTTTACTTAGATATGAAATTAGACTACACGATTAGCCGAATTTTTCAAGAAATGTCACTCTCCGAATTAGAAACACTTCACCAATTATGCGAATTAGAAAGAACACAAATATTACAATCACTTGCACTAGCAGTATTAAAAATACCCTACGCAGGATATTTACTATCAGGAAATAGATCAAATTTTTTAGACTACGAAGGAAACATTTTATGGTTTTATACTTGTACCAAAAAAAGTATCACCACTATACGTTTTTGAAGACAAACGATGCTATAAAAGAATCCCTATCTTTTATAAGAATAAAGTACATTTCGTTGACACACTTTCAAGAAGAACCTATTTCTGGGATACCGCAGTCCCATTTGGATCAGAAAATAGCCACAATGTAGTACAACTAAACCCTGATGAAGATAAAAATTACCTTCTTACCCCATATCCCACATTAATGCAATCACTCAAAAAATTTTCACCTGAAAGCATTAGAGCTATCGCTCGAAACCCAAATATCGACTTACAATCAATAGGAATATATTCAAAATCAGATATTCAACATCACATTAGAACACAACAATTCCAAGAATTAATAACACAAATGGACACTATACAAAGACAATCAATTGACCAAAACTTACGCAAACTTGCCGAGACCGCAGGATTTGCAGATATTTATACACAAGACTATAGCGGATATTTTAAAGACATTAAAGACTATATATATCTAAACGGTGAAAAATACCGACCACAAGATATCTCACCTATAAATATTTTTAGCTTTGTTACACTCAAAAATGAAATTCTTGATTTTCTAGGATGGCCCTACTACATCTTAGAAAAATTAACTATTTTATACGCAATGTTTAACTTTATAGGATTTCTTTTTTCACTTTTAAAAGGAATCTACAACACATGTGCTATACAAACACAAGTAAACAGACAAGCAAGTGTAGCACGCATACTATTTGCAGGATTTTTCGGAATTTTTTCTACATCAATAAACAAAATTCTTTTAGACGCACAAATAAAAGAATACAACACCAAAATAGCAACAAGACAGAACACATACGACGAAGAACATAACAATGTAGACACAACGCCCACAGCACCACAGTTACCACCTCTACCACATAACCATCCACTATCCCTAGTCCCACAAAATTTTCGAAGTTTAGCAATAACACATAATCCAAATTTTAGACCAACCATATCACAAAGTCCCATCCAACATATAAGGACACACCATTCACAAGATGAAAATACTTATGAACAAATTATAGAACAACCCCATACCACCGCTTTTCAGTCTCAAAATAATAATTTTTTTAGCCCACGATGAGCCGACAACTTGGATCCCTACACCGCTCAAATTCCCACCCAACCAACCTCAACACTCCAATTACAATAATTCCACTTTTTGCTTTCCCGCCACCCAATTTTCCAACTATTAATGTAACATCAGGCATGAATTCAGATACTAATTCACAAATCTCAGTTTTATACTCCACTTCACAACTCAATAACCCGAATATTGAAACCCCCGATGAATTTGCCGATTCTGAACCATCTCCATCCAATCATTTTCACACCAACCCCTCAATTTTTTCCCAACCCCCTTTTCAACCAATACTACCAAATAACCCTGTCCCAACCAATTCTACACCCTCTTATGCCTCCCAAGTCACTCCAACCTACTCTTCACTTCATTCAGACCGATCATCCAATTCTCCAGATACCCCCCAAATCTCCCCAGAACTAGATAATTTTATTACCCTACAACAACAACCCTACCACCTTGACACCCCCACTATAAACCAAATTTCATCCACAATAGATTCATCCAACCCACCTACCCCTACACCCTCTTCAGTTTATACCGAATCATTAGCACCATCATCCACATCTACTGAATCTTCACTCAGCACTAATAGAGCTTATCGCACTTTTAAAAGAAAGTTCCCAAACCATCCTTTCCCAGCAAAACCAGGAACAGCCCGTGAATATATACATCATCCAAATCACACTAACACGAAAGAATTTTTAGCTATCACCTTACCCTCATTTCCACAATATACCTTAAACACCCCTCACGACACTAACGATACACGTAGTTTTGTAGACGAACACGTTTTAATGCCTACCCTTCCTTGGACCTCATATTATCATTTTACTAATTCCCTTTGCCTACCTTTATCTAACACTCACATCGATATAGAACGAAATAAAGACATGCTATATCGACTCACTACACCACTAACACCTAGACAACTTACTTACATCGGATATAAAAAGTCACTAAAAACATACACTGCACCCCGAGCTAACGAATATACGCTAGAATATTATGATCATAACATCATCCGAACTAACCAAGATCAATTTTTAGACGATGATCGCTTCGCTAACCCACAAATCACAGAAAAATTTTTCATTAAAACACCATATGTATTTACACTCAATATCTTTGATCGCAAATTTGACCACATCATTTCAGAAGCACTAACAGACACACAAGCCTACGAAAGTTTTAAAGAACGCTTTCAATTATTTTCACTAACCTTTCATTTCCTTGCACCACATGAACGAGATTTGCACTGCTCACACGATATTATGTTACGCACTAAACAAACTCACACATATACATATTATCGTTTTATACAAAATCACTTCGACCTACACACTCCCTCCAGGCAACCACACCACCGTTTTCAATTCATCAATTCCAAATACACCTCACCATTCTTTCTTAACTTTACATATTGCATTAAAGATACTAACCTTCATGGTATTCCTCGAAATTACGACCCCATAACCCAAATGTATATTTTTTGTCCCATCACGAAGACCTTCAACGCAGAAGAATCCCGACCCTTCCTTATCCCACACGAATTTGTTCAACCTATAGAAATCCCCATATTAGAATTCATCCACAACACTAAATTCAATCACAAATTATATAATCTCATCCAAAACACACCTTATGAGTTTGCAGTTGGCACAGAAGAACTAACAACCATTAAAGCACTTCAATTGCTTTGGCCACTGCTTCAAATTAAAAATATCATCCTCATCTTAGCAAAATTACTAACAACTTCCGACCTCATCCACGACATCTTTCCCCACGGTTTCTTCCCCGACGACTAACAGGTAAGTATGAATTATACATATTATTAACTAATTAAATTAAAATTAGAAACTAACCATTCTTTATCCATGTCTTCTTTAGAATTTTAGCCTTCATCCAACGATCATCTGAAAAATTCACAAAAGAAAAATAAAAAATAGAAAACTTCTTCAAACTGTTTAAAACTTTATTAATTTTTTGCACCAAACAATTAAATAAAAATGCAGTAATTTAATTTATAAATTTTTTCCCCACAAGCAGTAAATCTAATAATGATGAAAATTTGTAACTTAATTTTCCCCAACAACTAACAGTAAATTTGAATTTCTATGTAATAAATTGATAAAACGAAAATGCAGTACTAACCTTTTGATATTTCCATTCATTCGCACAAAAATTCTATCCACACTCGCACAGCTCGCCCACGAAGAATTGTTTAAAATAATGAATTTCAGTTTCAAGCTTTCACACTCAACTCTAACACAAGATAACACGTTTCAAACTTTCCTTTAACCCGGTTGGAAAGGAATTATATACTAAACAACACTAACCAACGCAGCTTACTAAACACCACAAATCATAGAATAACAGCATGACTAAGAAAAGGAAACCAACGGTACCCAAACCGGAATAACCCAGTTTAAAACTGGATAATTTATTCTTTTGAAGACTATTATAAAGTCTAAGAAAGAAATAATAAAACACAAAAAAGTCGAAAGATAAACCCATACCACAAACAATTTGATTTTTGAAAAGAGGACACAACCAACAAAACATAAGAAAAACCACAACAAACCCAACATAAAACGTTATCACATAACAGGACGTCTCACAAACACCGCATGCAATCATACTCCCACTCCTGGCCTAACCCACCAGAAGAGGACGTCCTGAGCATGCTCTATAGCCGGCCTAACCCACCGTGCTACATCCACGCTTTGTGACCACACTCCTATGTTTAATAAGAGCTACTCAAGGGTGAGTAACTCTTCAAAATAACTGAACTAAAACAAAAAGCTTTTGTGAAAACAACTAACCAAAATCATAATTAAAAAACATTAAACTAATAAAAGTTTTATAAAATGTAAATTATATTATGCAATATATAGATCAGCATACAACACCAAGGACGAACATCCAAAGACAAAACGACCCCACTACACTCGAAAAAGAATGGCCAACCACAATCGATATGCCGCTCACAATCACAACTCAAAGGATTTAGAGTACGACTTGACTTCGCAGAAAAGGACTTCATTGAACTAGACCAATGACCACCTCGATGTTCAAGTATACGTACAGATCCGAGTAACCAGGCATCCCCTCCATGCACAATCTCCACGCCATTCCCAGACAAGGTCAAACACAAGAAGTTCTCTACATGAAACAGAAAAACCTGACATAGCCAACCATTCTGAAATCAGATTTGAGTTTGTTGCGAAAACACAGTCGTTGTCACAAGAAGACACAACGTTTGATGTCCCTAATTCCAACGTCCTGGAACTTCTCTAACAAGGGAAACCGGAAAAGAAATATGATGTTCGCCAAATACCAACGTCCATCATCCATCCTTCAAATTGCAGAAAAACTATTCTAAAAAACTCTGTAAAACCCGGATGGGTGGAACCTGATCTAAACTACATTTTATGATTGGATAAATTAGATATTTTACCACTGTAAAGTATGTAATATTAACCAATCATGATCCATCTAACTAACAACCCACTTATTTGAAAGTGCTGAAATTACTTGTAATTTCAGCACCAGAGAGATTTGAATTTAACTTAGAAGTTAGTTGAACTCTCCCGAGTACTTCAGCAGCCGCAATAAACCAGTATACCCTAGATCTATTGAGCCTAGCAGAGACTAGTTAAACAACCTGAGACTAGATAAGTATAAGAGTAAGATTAGGATCGGTATTAGACTAAGAAGTTGCACGAATCTATCCGGCCGAAAATAAGATAGCGTGACGAGCAGACGGTGTACCCTATCCGAAATTACTCTATGAGTTAACCACATCGGTCCTAACTCATCAGGGATTCGACCCCCTGCCGACCCAAAGCGTCCCCCCTTTGATACTTTTTCAGAAATCCATTGTTGGCCGACCGACCCTAAAATTTTTCTAAAGGCGCTATAATAATTGGGTAAAATACCTTAGGAGAGTAGTACACCAATTGTTAGTAAGGGTAGTTTTAAGGGTTGAGTCAAAGGAGTTCCATGCAGTTGGGCATCAGTTGAGTAAGTACATGAAAAATAATACAATAGTAAATCAGGGATAAAACTAAGGTAAATATAATATCATAAATAGGGATATTATATTACATGGTACGGGGAATACTAAAAGGCGAACGTTAGAAAAAGGGGAACTGTTAATAAGGGGGTTATTCAGAAAAGTTGATATTAATCCCGAGTTTTCGTATAAATTGAAACATTATTTTACCTGAAAGTTTGTCATTTCCTTGTAAGTCATGCTGTTTTTGAAAAGTTGAGAGAAACGAGTGAGTCAGCTTGGCTGTAATGTCAAAAGTCAAGTTGAGAGAAAGGTGACCTTAATTGTTTACAATTAACACCCGCCCACATTTGCAGAGCTTGCAAATAAAGTATTGAATAAAATAGTAAGGATACGGTAAAATACAAAGATAAGGGAACCAGTAGATAAGGGAACCAGAAATTGTTCTTTTTCATCTTCATCTTGGTTTGTCTATCGTTGAGCTGATTGTCTTAGTTGAATTGACGAGTCGTAGATTTGTTCATCTTTGTCGAGTTGATATGTTGAAGGCTGAGTTGCGTGATTATTTGGTTGGTTAGCTATTTGAAGCTTGGTTACTGCGAAACTGGGAAAACGCGGCTCAATTTGACCACAGGTCGAACTTTGAATCCAGTTGGCGTTTTCAGCTTCACTGAGCGGACTATTCCATCTTGTCCAGGAAAGGTTTCCACCACTTTAGCAAGAGGCCACAGTACACGAGGTGTAAAATCCTCCAACATCCAGACCATGTCGTCGGGTTGCAAATTGGAAGTCGCAGAAGTCCACTTTGATCGTTTCTGCTGACCTGGTAAGTACTCTCGAAGAAAGCGATTCCAGAAGTGATCTGCGAGTAGTTGGGATGCTTTCCATGATTTTGACAGAGATAAATCCTTGTCCTTGAAGATACCAGGCGGTAAATTTGGAGTTCCACGACCAAGAAGGAAATGGTTGGGAGTGAGAGGCAGATCATCTTTGATGTCGTCAGACACATTGGTTAAAGGTCGTGAATTCATGGTTGATTCAATTTCGGTCGTGAAAGTAGCCAGTGTTTCATAGGAGAGTGTTCTTGATCCGATGACTTTGTACAGGGAAAGTTTAAATATCTGAACTAGTCGTTCCCAAGAACCACCAAAATGAGGGGCCGCAGGAGGGTTGAATTTCCATTCGAGTGATACGTCCAGCTGATTGATGCTTTCCACAAATTCTTTGTTCTTTTCCAAGTTGTCTAGACATTTCTTCAGCTCAGAATTGGAGCCCACAAAACTTGTCCCACAGTCAGAAACCATTTTCGATGGTTTTCCTCGCCGGGCAAAAAAGCGTCTGATACAAAGAAGAGTGCTGTCTGTCGATAGTCCTAATGAGATTTCAAGATGCACAGCTCTGATCACTAAGCATGTGAACAGTAAAATATACGCTTGGTATTGTTTTCCTTGAAGGATGATGGGAAAAGGTCCAACGTAGTCCAATCCAGTCGTTGCAAAAGGAAAATGATTTTTTGATGGCAGTCGATCAATTGGAAGATCTGACATCTGAGGGTAGTCGACTTGTTGTTGCATTCTTCTGCAGGGTATACAACTGTGTATGATACTTTTCAGCAGGACGCGGCAGCGAAGAATCCAGTAGTTTTCCTGTGCTATGGCCATTGCTTGTTCCTTTCCGCAGTGGGAATGTAGAACATGGATGTTAGCTAACAGCAGGCGAACATTGGGGTTTTCACCAGCGAGAATGATTGGATATCTAGCTGATAGCATGATAGGGGCACGCGTGAGACGTCCACGAGAACGCAGGATACCGAAGTTGTCCACAAACGGTGCTAATGTTCGAAGTCTACTTTTGCCTTCAATTGGTTTTTCTTTTTTGATGTCTGAAATTTCAGAGACAAAATCTGTCCTTTGGGCAGTTTTAATTATGAGAAGGTGCGATTTCGTTAGATGCAAGAGTTGAAGATCGACCTTCGACTGTTTGTTGATCTTCCGTTTGAGATTTTCTGCGAATAAGAAGCAGTATGCAACTGTCCGTATTAGTCTTTTCCAGTTGCTGAAGCGTTTGATGTCAAATATAGGCTCAAATTTAGCCTCTAATGAAGTAACGAATACAGGAATGTTCTCAAGCCGAATGTTTTCCTGTGAAGGCCATTGAGAAGAATCGTTCAACAGAAATTCCGGTCCTAGTAGCCACCGACAGCTTGAGGTCATTTCTAAAGCAATGTATCCTCTGGTACCGTCGTCAGCAGGATTTAGCAGAGTTGGAACGTGAAACCACTGTTCAGGTTTAGAAACGTCTAAAATTTTCTGAAGCCGATTAGCGACGAAAATTTTGTGTCGTATTTCAGGTGTTCGCAGCCAATACAAAACAGTAGTACTGTCAGACCAGAAATAAGTTTTTTCAACTTTGAGGTCAATTTCCTCTGAAACAAAGAGCGATAGTTGGGCAGCATATACTGCAGCTTGCAACTCGAGATTGGGAATTGTAACACGTTTCATAGGAGCGACTCTTGTCTTTCCTATTATAAACTTCAAAGATGTGGAGCCGTCGCTGTAGACTATTCTTAGGTAGCAAACAGCAGCGAGAGCGAATTCTGATGCATCACAAAACGTGTGAAGCTGGATTGAAGCAGGGTTTTCTTTATCAAAGAAGTTCCTCTGGAATGAAACAGTTTCGAAATTTTCCATTTCGTCTACCCAAAGTTTGAAATCGGGAAGTTTATCCGTGTCTAATGGAGTATCCCACTTAACACCTTGTGACCAAACAGATTGGAGAACTTTTCGAATCCGAATTGTCAATGGAGCCACTATTCCGAGTGGGTCAAATAAAGAAGCGGTATACTTCAGGAGTTTCCGTTGCGTAGCAATGCCAATACGTAGAATTTTTACAAACTTTTTGTTATCGATGAAGTAGCAGTCAGTGTTGGTATTCCAGTGAACACCGAGAACTTGTTGATGTTTAGGCGTTGGATCATTAGGGCTGACTAAAATATTTGGATCAATTGAATCCAGGAATGGTTTACTGTTTGAGTTCCATTTATTCAAGTTGAACCCACCTCGAGATAAAGATCCTCGTAGTTGTGTCATTTGTTGGAGGGCTTCTTCTACCGTTGACGAAGTGACATACAAATCATCCATGTAGATATTCCGTTGAATGATTTCAGAAGCCAGAGGAAAGTCGTTTTTACTGTCTGATGCACATCGTCGTACTGCGTAGCAAGCCACGCATGGTGAGTCTGTGGCACCGAAAATGTGTCGTGTATATTCGTGAGTTTATAATTTACCATTTTCTTTCCAAAGGTATCTTAGAAAAGGTCTATCCTTTGGGCTGACTAGCACTTGCATAAACATAGCATCTATGTCAGCAGATATTGCTATTTTATTTTGTCGAAAGCGAATTATGAGACCTGTTAAGTTGCACAAAAGATCGGGCCCTTTGAGCAAACTCGAGTTGAGGGATTTACCCTGAAAAATGCTGGAAGCATTTGAGACTCGTCTAACTTTGTCTGGTTTGTTGACATTTGTCACTGGATGATGCGGCAAATACCAAGATTTGATTGCAGTGTCATGTTTTGCATCTATTTTGGTGACAAAGCCTTTTTCTAAGTCAGTGATGACTGTTGCGCGGTATTTCTCCCTTAAATCAGGTTTACTTTTAAGGCGAAATTCGAGGCTGTTGAGTTGCTTTTCAGCTAGCCAACGGTTATTTGGAAGATCAGTATCCTCTTTCCAAAGAAGGTCAATTTGATAGTGACCATCTACTAAAGTACAAGAGTTTTCGAGAATATCGATTGCTCTTTTATCCGATTTGGAGTGCGAGCGTTTTGAAGAAGCGATGCCTGTGTTTTCTATTTTCATCCAGTTGAGAACTTTCTGGTATAATTTTTCATCTAAGTTATTGTGTGAATGAACTTGTGTGAAGTTCACCGGAACAGATGGAACGGAATTACATTGCGTTTTGTTCCGACCTGTGCATGTCCATCCCAAAAGGGTTTCGATAGCCCAGGGAACATTCTTGGGGCCATAAACGGTATTTTTGATCTCATGATATTCTGGATTGTTGTTTCCGATGACTAGCGATATGCTATTGTCGTTTAAGTCCGGGTATTTAACATGCTTTAAATGTGGAAAATTGTTGCACATTGCGTTTAGTTGAAAAATATCAACTGGGGCCAAATTATTTTCATCTACCGTGAGTACGTCATCGAGCGTCATTGGAGTCGATGTGCTTTTGTATGGTCTAATTTGTACATCCACAGATGTAACTTGAACTGACTTGGTCTCATGATATCCAGATATGGGAAGTGAGTGCTTCTTGTTGACGTCCAAGCCTAGTTGAGTTGCCACTGAGTCCAGTAGTAGAGTTACGCAGCTACCACTATCTAAGAAAGCGTAGGTACAAAGTGTTTTATCACCATTTGATAATTCGATTGGTACAAAAGCTGATTGACCTGATCTCTGACAAGCTATTGCGCGATTCACTGCAGCTTTACTAGGGTTTTTTCCATAAGTATCAGAAGGATCGTGGAGTAGAGTGTGGTGTTTTTTACCACAATTATCGGTTCGACAGAGCGATTTCGAATTGCAGTCAGTAAACCTATGATTCCCTAGACAGTTAAAGCATAAGTGCATTTTTCGGGCATGCTCTTTTCGTTGCTTAGGATCTAAAGCTTTGAAGTGCTCGCATTTGTAGAGAGGTCCACAGGTGTCTCCACTAGGACAAGCATTCGAGTTTACATTATTCTGAGCACGAGAGTTTTGTTGATCTCCCTGATGGTTAAAGCGCTGATTTTGATTTCCTACACCATTTGTAGTAAAACCATTGAAACGGGAACCACTAGGGTGTTTAGCGTTTCCAGAAGAATTGTTAAAATTGTTATTGTTTTGGTTTCGGAAACCTGTCGGAGGCATGTCGCGACACGCCTGTGCGTACCGTTGAAACCATTGTGCTAGATGTCTCAAGGAGGGTTGATCGTAGTCTTTGTCGATGACGAAGCGATTCCATTCTAATCTCACAGGGTCGGGAAGCTTTGCCAGAGCAGTGTTCAAGTTTGTTGTAGAACAAATATCGTGAACAAAACCAAGTTGCTCAAAAGTGTCCACTAAAGTTAGGAGAAAAGCAGAAAACTGCATGTAAGATTCTGGTTGAGCCAGATTTGGAGGTTTGAAATTTGCAAGACGTTGCAAAAAAGAGTTGACAATTCTATTGGTATTGCCAAAGTTTTCACGAAGACGTTGTAGTGCTAGTTCGTATGTGTCGCCGTTTGCACCATAACCAGCTATCATTAGTTTAGCTGGGCCAGTTACCAATGATTGAAGATGGATCATCTTTTCAGTTGGAGACATTTTAGAATTATGAATCGATGATACGAATACCCCATACCAGTGCAACCAATAGTTGGGATTGCCATTGAAAATTGTAGGCTTCAGTTTTGGCACTGATCGACTGAATGTAGTAGAAGTGTCGCTTGAATTAGTTGCCAAAGCTCGATTGTTGTTGTTAGGAGGGTTTGCAGCACTAGCTTGTTGTGAGCTGTGGTTAGGAACATCACTAGCAAATGGATTTGAAAATGATTGGTCGCCTTGAAATGGCGCCGAAAGGTTGTCGTCAGCGGCAGCTGTTCTTGCATTGCCTTGAGTATTGTTGCTCATGGTTATAAGGTTGTTGTTTGGTATATCCATTATGTTTGCAGTCGGCATGGAGGTTGCGGTTTCCTGTGGGAAAATTGAAGTAGCATTTTCTTGAGCGCTGTTATTTGGAATTGTAGAAGTAGCAGGATTTGATACTTGTTTTTTCAAATATTTTTTCACTTTCATTGAAAATACTCGGATTTTCTGTTTCAACTGTACTGTCCAGTGAGAATGTTCTTCAAAATCGTGTTCAGAACCAGCCTGTAACATTTGATCGTTCAGGGTATCAAGTTTTTGTTGGAATTGAGACAATTCAGTGAACGTTTCATTGATGAGTTCAAGATCATCTTCTTCCTCGTAGATGTTGTTTTCGAGCATGTCGATCAAAGTATTGATCTCCATTTCGTGATGACGTCGAAGCAAAACCAGTTTTCGAACGCCAGTCTCTTGAACGTTTTGATTGGTATCTTGCGTTTGGGTACCATTTTGTTCCGAAGGATCGCTGTCATTGTTTTGCGTCGTTTTAGGTTTAGGGCCATACCTTGAACCAGGAGACGTAAACCAATACCTACCAACTTATACCAGTATATGAATTTACCTTTACCAACCTACCAACTTATACCGAATACCACCGATGCTCGTAAGAAGGAGCGAAATAATGGATAAAGTTTAACCAATTACCACTGTACCTTACCACTTGTACCTACCTCCGAGGGAAAATTGAGCGGTCGTTCAAAGTGTCCTCGGTATTAACAATTAACTGCGATTTTAAAGCTAGTCCAAGAACCTACCTGGTCCTACCAGCCTACCGACCCTACCTACCTACCAATTACCAGTATAAACGGCAAAAAAAAACCGGGTGCAAAGATTAGCACCAATGAGTGTTGACCTCCCAGAGGACAACTGAGGATGACGTATTTACCTACCTACCTGTCGCTATTTAGCAGACGACCGAATTGTGATTGCTGACCTCCCAGAGGACAACTAAAGTTGATGTACCTGTTTACCTACCTGTCCTAATACCGTAGATTTATCCCTGTGCAATAAAATTTGCACTTTTACCAGTTGACCTCCCAGAGGACAACTTGCCTTTATCGCTGTAGCGTAGCGAATGAGACGAACTAGAGTTGTTCGAAGCAGTTGATGAGCTAAACGAAGCTCGAATGTAGCCACGAACCCAGTGAGGCTCGAAGCAGCAGAGGAAATGAGCTCAGGTAAAGCTCGACAGGAAGCAGCCAAGAACCGAGAGGCTCAAAGCAGAAAATAAGGTGAGCTAAGACGAAGCTCGAATGTAGCCACGAACCCAGTGAGGCTCGAAGCAGCAGAGGAATGAGCTCAGGTAAAGCTCGACAGGAAGCAGCCAAGAACCGAGAGGCTCAAAGCAGAAAATAAGGTGAGCTAAGACGAAGCTCGAATGTAGCCACGAACCCAGTGAGGCTCGAAGCAGCAGAGGAAATGAGCTCAGGTAAAGCTCGACAGGAAGCAGCCAAGAACCGAGAGGCTCAAAGCAGAAAATAAGGTGAGCTAAGACGAAGCTGGAATGTAGCCACGAACCCAGTGAGGCTCGAAGCAGCAGAGGAAATGAGCTCAGGTAAAGCTCGACAGGAAGCAGCCAAGAACCGAGAGGCTCAAAGCAGAAAATAAGGTGAGCTAAGACGAAGCTGGAATGTAGCCACGAACCCAGTGAGGCTCGAAGCAGCAGAGGAAATGAGCTCAGGTAAAGCTCGACAGGAAGCAGCCAAGAACCGAGAGGCTCAAAGCAGAAAATAAGGTGAGCTAAGACGAAGCTCGAATGTAGCCACGAACCCAGTGAGGCTCGAAGCAAGCGGAATAAGTGAGCTCAGATAAAGCTCAAACAAATGTCATGTCGAAGAACAATGACGAAAATTGAGAGTCCAAAAAGAACTCGAATCAGGTAACCAAGGAGTCGGGCAATAAGAAAGCAAAAGTGTCAGAAAACACTTGAAGGAAGGAAGCAATGAAGGAAGCAAAGGGCCAAGAAAGGCTCGGAAGGAATATACAAGGCGTCAGATAAGACTCGGAAGGAATGAATGAATGAGTAGGGAAAGACTCGGAAACGAACAACAAATGGGTCGAGAAAGACTCGGAAAGGAATGAAACATTGAGTCAGAAAAGACTCGGAAAGGAACGCAAAAGGCAATAAAGACTCTGAACGGAATGAAAAATGAGTCGGGAAAACTGAAGTTTTTTCATAAATGAGTCACAAAAGACTCGGAATAGCAAAGCAACAAAAAACGAATTGAAAGGGGAAAATTGATGAAAATAACTTAATACATTATTCAAAGTAAATGAAGCTATGAACAATTGAAACGTTTAAAGTTTACATGGGTTAGAAATCAAGAGCAATAATTGATCTTTTTTTTTTTTAAAAATGTAAATCAAATAAACTGCGATTAACTGAAAATAAATGAAATAATATTGTAATGGGGAAGTATTATAACAAGATATAATAAACCGCAGACGTAAAAACTGGGGAGGAAAAACAGTAACTAACCATAAATTCTTGGTTGTGGGGGAATAAAAAACACAGTGTAACGAGCTAATCAAAACTTTTTCGGGGCGCCAATATAATAATTGGGTAAAATACCTTAGGAGAGTAGTACACCAATTGTTAGTAAGGGTAGTTTTAAGGGTTGAGTCAAAGGAGTTCCATGCAGTTGGGCATCAGTTGAGTAAGTACATGAAAAATAATACAATAGTAAATCAGGGATAAAACTAAGGTAAATATAATATCATAAATAGGGATATTATATTACATGGTACGGGGAATACTAAAAGGCGAACGTTAGAAAAAGGGGAACTGTTAATAAGGGGGTTATTCAGAAAAGTTGATATTAATCCCGAGTTTTCGTATAAATTGAAACATTATTTTACCTGAAAGTTTGTCATTTCCTTGTAAGTCATGCTGTTTTTGAAAAGTTGAGAGAAACGAGTGAGTCAGCTTGGCTGTAATGTCAAAAGTCAAGTTGAGAGAAAGGTGACCTTAATTGTTTACAATTAACAGGCGCCTTTGGCGCCAATATATACTAACTTGGAGGGGTAGCGCGCGCCAAAAAAACTGTCAAAATTTTTGTCATAATTTTTCAAAAAGTGCCCAAAAACGGCTTTTTTGACTGTTTTTTCAAATATTTGCTTGCGGCGCAGAAATTTTAGCCAAAATAGGGGCAAAACAGTGCTTTGGGAGAGCTCGAAAAATCAATTTGGTCGACCTAAAAAAAGGTCGTCAAAATTTTCGAATTTTTTTTGAAAATCCGCCCCCCCCCCCTCGAGAAAATCCTAGATCCGCCCCTGCTTGGTATCATAAGTTTTGACCTATGCTCCCACTAAAAGCCCTTTAAATGCTCCTTCGGAACAGCATTAAATTAAAATTACTGGGGGTTCAATTCTTTCCTTATGGGGTGATTTAAAACTTCAAAGCTAGATAATTTTAAGCTAAACTGGAGCACATGGATCTTGAAACTTATGAAAGTGGTGTTCAACACACCCGAACTTGAGCTGTGCGCTCTGCCATATGATGCAAAATGCCTCTATGAAGGAAACTGCAGCGGCCATTCTAGATCGACTCCCACTCCTTTCTTCGCCACTGGAGTCCAATGCGTACAGGTGTGTCAGAACAGAAGCAACTCCTGAAAACACGATGCCATCACTACAGATTTTGTATATAATTAAAGACGATAAAAACCATGAATTTCTGAATAGATTATGCTAGCCCTTCTACAGTCTTATTTGAAGATCACTTAAAAAAGAAAAGGCAATTGCCCTCGCTTTTTCGATACAAAAATAATAAAGTTAAGGTCGAGTTTTGAAAAAGCTGTAAAGAGAAAAACGGATTTAAGGATGAAGTACCTGAAATGAAATTCATTTTTCTACTTCACGTGAGCAAAAAATTGAATGTATTTACCTGTAAGAATCAGAATGGGAAGGAAAAACAAATAACTATTGAGTCTGAAATAAATTCTCGAAGCTCTTCTGAACATGTTTTTCTTTGCTCGGTATCTGCGCGCCAAGAGGTCCAACAGCGCCTCAGGATCCCGAACATTCCCGCTGTCGGAATCCGAGAAAGTAAGGCCGAAGTTTACGCTTTCGGCTGGTTCGTCGATTGTGTAAGAAGACTCGGTTATCATATCGGAAGAATCAACACGATGTCCATTTGACGACATAATAAAAGCTGTTTGAGCAATTGATTGAAAGGTTTCAAGTAAACATCAGTTCTGAAAATTGTTAAGCACAAAGAGCTGTTTATCTAAGCTGCCGTTATACGAAGGATTTGATTTGGGCGATGGGATCAGAAGATTCAACCCTATCACCACACAAAGGAAAAACTTCCCCCTGGAACCCATTTTGATCAACCTAAATTTACGGTGATTTTGTGGGGGTGAAGTGCGCCGAAAACTTATATCTTTTGTCAAAACCGTCTGAAAAGTTTCCTAGAACGTGCGAAGTCGTTTTTTTCTTCATTTTTTGAGTGACAAAAGTCAATGTGGTCGGTCTAGAAAACAATTTTTTGAATTAAAAATCCACCCCTTAGTACATTAAGACTACAAAGTACAGACAAAACTAAGCGCAAATTCTTTTTTCTTACTGTGCAAAGCCTGTTTTCAATGTCGATCATTTTGGACAACGTTTAAAACGATTTTCAGTAAAACTTTTATATAGACCAAGAGCCAATAATCAGAGCTATCCTCTATGAAACTATCAAAATTTGGCTTCAAAGGCTACCCGGGTCTGAAAATGCCTGTCTTCTTCATGTGCACTTAGTTGTTCAAAGCGCGTGAAATTGTAATAACCAGCCAAGTTTAGTAAAGTTATCAGCTCGAACATTTCAATAAAATTGCTCAAAACGTTTCACGCAGCATGAACAACATTTTTCTCTGTATTTTGAGAAAGACTTCACATCGACGCAAAACTTAGTGCAGGTGGCGAAAACTGGCTTTTTCAGACCCGGAAATAACTGGCAGTTTTCTAAAACCAAATTTCTAATTTTTGATAATTTCATAAGGGGCTGCTTTGATTACTTGCTCTTGATCTAGGTAAAAGTTTGTTTAAATTCTACGAGAAAGTTGTCCAAAATCAGCCATGAAAACTGTAATTTTAGAAAAAAGACAAGAACTTGCGTTTAGTTTTGACCAAAATTGTAACAGCCAATTTTAGTAAAAATTTCATAAATTTTATTTCAATTTTCTAGCTCAGGATGTTTCGCAAGGCATGAAAAACGTTTTTACTCCTCTTATTTGAGAAAGAGTTCGCTAGGCTGCAAAATTTGTGCAGATGAGAAAATCTGGCATTTTCAGTCCCGGATTCCACTGGTAAGTTTTTTAAAACCAATTTTGGATAGTGTTTTTGAGCATAACTCTGAGCATTGGCTCTTGGTCGATGTAAAACTGTCGCTGATATTCGCAGAAAATGTCGCCCAAAAAGAAAATGGATATGAAAAAATGCATTCAGAGTGTAAAAACTGAGTATGCGCGTAATTTTGTCCAATAGTATAAACACTGCGACATGAATTCCGTAAGGTGGCAACCACTTCAAAAAAGAAGCTAACTCTCCTTTGTAAATGTTGCCCATTGATTTAAATTGTTCTCCTGAAACCACATTTGGCGGTCACGTGTGAAGGAAGAATCAGACATTGTTCACACAGTGCCTTTTCAGTTTTTCTAATTGTTTTACCAAGTCGAGATGCAGTTTTATTGAGTTCAAGGATTTATAATTGATACTTTGTACCACTGAAATTGACTAACAAAGCACTTTGAAAAAAAAATGAGATTGATAGGGATGAATAAACTAAGGTTTTAAAAGAAAAAGATCCCGCACAACAATTTTCTTGAAAAGTTAGTAAAAAAAACTTGTCCAAACGCGAGAAGCAGCATAGAAAGTTGCTTTATAATCAACGAAAAAATTTATAGTGAAGATTTGAGTAACTACATCCACAAAGAACTAGAGCTTTCGATACTTTTAATTTGATATCTCGAGTAAATTTTCCGCAACATAAACTATACACCCAAAAGACAAAATATATACTTTTTCGAATGATTTTTATTGCAATTTAACAATTTATTTTGCGTCAAAGTAAAAAAAGTGTAAGCCAGTGACAGGTTAAGATTTTCATCCGTTTTCTAAGCTTTTGTAGACTTTAAAAAAATTGAAGAATATATATGCTTGGGGTACGCTGTTAATGTTTAAGCTTGTAAATATTTCTGAGTAAACAAATATTGAGTAAATATTTTGAGTAAGGAGGATATTATATTTAAATTAGGAGCCTGAGTAAATTTCAGTTCAGTTAAGTAACATAAATTCGGCCTGGCCTTGTTTTTGATTCGGCCTATGTTTTGTCGGCTAGACGGCTGGTACCCTGGACAGACGCTGATTCAACCTAGTTAACAATAATAACAAGACATTTATTATCATGTTTCTGCATTTTAAGCCTTTTTTGAGATCGAATGTTTTCAAGGTTCTATTTTCGAAAAGTTGTAAAAAAAAGTTTAAAAAGTTTTTTCACCAGCTTACAAAAACAAAAAATTATCAAGATAATACTAAAAGCTGCACCACCATCGATATAATGAACTGAGAAATATAATGGATTTTGATTGATTAAGCGTAAATTATTTTTAGAGAGAAACAAAAATTAACAAAAATGAAAAAATCGATCCTAATGGAGTAAAAATTGATTTTGTTGCCTCAAAAAATGGTAACATTATAGTCCATTTTCAATTGATTATGATCAATTTTTTTTCACTTTAGTGGGCAATGAAAATGAAACTCAATTATAATCAATTTTTATTCATGGATTTCCAATGCGGGGTATTTTTATTCAGACCAAAATCTAAAAGTAAATTTGGTCGCTTGAGTATCCGTTCTTCCATCTTGGTGGGGCCGGGCGCTCACACCTCGAAATTATCCTGGCTATGAGGTCAAGTTGTTTGTTTTATTTTTTCACTGCTGAGAGCTAGTGCCGGGCACCAGGCCGACGGGACTGTAAGCCGAGTTCGTAAAATTAGCGACTTCAAGCAAAAAAAAATGGAAAACCACTTAATTGAAATAAATTTAACTTAGCTTTGATGAATTCATCCATTGCAACGAGTGAGTTTTAGTGTCTTTAAAACACTGGAACACAATTTAATTTCGGGCTGAAGTCTCTTCGGCACAAATTTCTGTCGGCTTGTTGATTCAGATTTCTAGACCCGCTAAAAAGATAACGCAAATTATTTACGCGTGGCTAATTATCTTTTACCGCAAAAACCGTTCCGGATGGAATTGAGCAAGCTAACTGTTTCAACTCAAGTTTTTCCACCTTAAGTTAAAAATTATTAGCGTAAAGTTCATAATTTGTCAAAAATTTTTTACCAAAAGTTATTCGAGACAAGCTAAAGGACAGCCGGAGAAATCAAGGTTTTGCCTTGAAACAAGCAGATTTTTGTTTTTGAGATTCACAGATGAAACTTTCCATTGACAATTGTTTTGCTGACTCTGTCCAATCTTTTCATATTCTCGGCGGTCTCAAATCTTGTGTTGTTGTTCGGACTTTCGAAAAAAAATCAAATATTTATGCTCGGTGTGGTTTTTTTATTCAGTCTATTTCGCGAATTATTTATGCGTGGCGAATCCTCCCGCGCAACAAAATCGTTCCAAATTGAACTGAGGCCAACTAATTGCTCGTATTAAGATCCAGCGACTCAACATTTTTCACTTTGTTATTGTCCAAAATCTGGATATTGTCCAAAAGGCTGAAAATTTGAATTTGTACAGCTGAAATTTTGAATTTGTACAATTACTTAAGAAAATAATTTTAAAAAGCTGAAAAACCATTGATCTTGTTTCTTTGTTCAATGAGTTGGCATATTCAAGCACAAAGCATTGAGTCAGTTGTGTTTGCTAAGTATTTAAATGGTTGAAGTTTGAATATTTTTGATGTTCCTGTAAAAATTTTTAATTTCTTACTGGGTATTATGTTGTGCTTTTGATAGCTTAAGCCCTCGCAATCAAAGCAAGGTTTTGGGTTGAGCCTGTAGTTTTAAAACAATTATGATTATATCCTTTATAAAAGTCTAGGACAAAACTCAGACGGGACTTCAAGAAGAAGAGACTTCAGGCCGAAATTTAATTTTTACAAGCTCTCTATTTTCTTCTGTAACATATTTTTGTTTCAAATAATTAGGCAATTTCAGTCCAAAATAAGAGTTATTCATGTCTATCCACCAATTACGAATAATATCCGATTTTAACACCAGCCGGACTTTGAAATGCATTCATTATTAATGAGCAAAATGCCTTCAAAAATGTTTTAAATTTATAACATTGCTTAAAATCAATTAGAGGCTGAAATTTTGTTAAAAAGCCAAAAACGGTGGAAAAAGATCATGAAATTTAGAAATTGTATAGAAAGTTTATGATTTTTTGAGGAAGAGTTTGGTTTGAAATCGCGATTTTTACAATTCGGCTTGAAATTCCGTCGGCTTGATGTTCAGCACCCAGTTTGTAGCATTGAATTTTTACAAATTGATATAAACAGTTTATAGGGGTGTAGTAGTAATGAGTGCGTGTTCAATAGCAGATTATTGGTAAAACAAAACTGTGAAAAACAGATAAGAAATTTGCAATTTACAAACAAAAAAAGATTACAGCAGACTTGTAGATGAAAAATTGTTTCGATCTTGAGCTCAAAGCATTCACTATTCAAGACACTTCAAATAATCCAGCAAAAAAGAACTTTTTTTTGACGAAAAAGCAAATTTTTGTTTTACAAAAACAAGCATGAGCGATAATTAGAACCCTAGGCAAAATTTCTGCTTTTTAGTTCTATTTTAGTTCCACTTCTGCTTTTTAGAACCCTGCTTTTAGTTCCTTGACAATTTTGCGAGATTTTTCAGAATAATTAATTGTGCGCTCGAAATTTGGTCATGTTTTTTCAATACATTTTAGTCATTGTCTTAACTCCTTGGCCGTGGTTTCTTGACTTAAACTATTAAAAAATCATCATTTTTACAAACCAGGTAGCATAGTTCAGATAGCTATATAGAAAACTACGCAATTAACTCACGAATTTTGCGCAAAACATGGCACTAAGATGTACGGTTTATGTTCAAAAAATGATCTATGCTAGCAAAAATGCAACTGTAATTACCAAAACTGGTTTACAGAAAAAAGTACCAAACTCAAATATTTTCCGTTAAAAAAGGCTTTTGAACTAAGGCAGAAACTGCGGAACAATATTTTTGCGTTTTAGATTTCTTATAGCACAAAAACCCGGTCGATTTTGAAAAACCCGAGTAATTTCGTTTTTTTTTGTGTGTGTTATCAAAATAAAGATTAGCAACAAGTTCAACAAGACTACTCGTATGAGGGCAAAGCCCTCAATGTTCCGACTGCCTTTTAAGGTTTTATGGAGCAGTAATAACATTAAAAAATTAAATGTAAGAAAAAATAAAATGAAATTTTTTTTTCCAAAAATTGAATTTTTTTTGTGAAAATCATTGCCCCACACGCCATACAAAGAATAAAACGATAGATTTTGCTCCTTGCATCAAATCAATTATGGCAAATAAGCTTCTTTCAACCAATTTGGAACGATTTTTAGACCGATCAACTCTCCGCTCACGCGTTAATAGCGCTAAATATATCGCGCGTTAATTGTCCCAAATTGGCCAAAATGGCAATCTTTAAACCCCCATAACTTTACGAAAAATGATAACAGGTGAAATATCTTTTCAACTCAGAACAACAATACCTTTCGAATGATGTAAAAAAATTCCGTCAAAAATGGCTAGTTAAAAAGTCGAAATTTGTCTGAAGAAATAAAAAACCCACCCCGAGCACAAATATTCCGTTACTTTCGTATCGAAAGTCGGAACAATAAAGCAGATCTTTAACGGCTGCCTTAATCTTCGATTAAAAAAAGTAAATTTGATTTGAGTAATGAATTTGTATGTATTCTTTGTTTTTTTCAGAACAATTAAAGAGTATCCGGCAGCCTTCAGCTTTTTCCAAAAACTGTTGCATTTTTTCTTACAAAAACTTATCTTGAGCTCTTTTCTCGGCTAGTCAAATTGAACTGAGATTAGCTACCAAATAGATGTAAGAATGCTCGTATCAGGGCGAATCCCTGAATGTTCCGACTGCCTTTTCAGGTTTATGGAGCAGTAGTAACATCAAAAAGTTAAATGTAATAAATTTTTTAAAAAAATCTAAAATTTGAACTTTTTTATGAAATCATCCCCCCACACGCCATATAAAGTACAAAAGAATACATTTTGCTCATTGTAACATATCAATTATGGCAGTTATGCTTCTTTCAAGCATTTTGGAACGATTTCAAAGACGGATTAAATTCTTCAAATTTAAGCTCAGGACAACAATATCTTTTGAATGATATTTAAAAAAATCCGTCAAAAATGGCTAGTTAAAAAATCAAAATTTGTCTGAAGAAAAAAAAACCCACCCCGAGCACAAATATTCCGTTACTTTCATATCGAAAGGCGGAACAAAAACTGACCTGAATTTAACTTCAAAAGTCTTCTAAATTAAAAATTTGATGTGACTGATTTATTGAAATTAATTTCCCGTCTCTGCATTTTGGAATCCGAAATACGACTGAAGCAGAATTAATTGTCTGACGTATCAGTCAAACACAGCTGACATTTTACTTGTGGAATTTGATTTTATATGGAAAAACTTCTAATAAACAGCTAACTTTTTGATGTTTATTTCTTTAACTTTTATCTATTTTTCTAGAAATTATGTGCTGTAAATACTTTTCCCTGACCAAACAAATAACAGAGCGACAAATAATTATAAGCGATGTGTTGTATTGTCAGGTTTCAGTTTAGATCCAAAATATCTCTCATCATCATTGTGCGTTTCGGAGCTACTTTCGGTGCATTCATCGGAACAGTCTGTACTAGGCTCGGACATAATTTGATATCATCTACTTTTCCATCTAGGTTCATTGACGTCTGTTTTTGGGATGCATTCGGTTGATATTTGTGAGGATGTTTCTCCAATATTGAGTAATTGATAGTGTGATTGGAGAAATTGTTCAATGTCTTGTTTAGATGCATCCCTGTCGGAATGTTCGTATGAAAGTCGGAAGGCGGCGGCATTCGAGTTATGTTAATCGGCTGGTTGCTACGTGGCTTTAATAATGCGGCGTTTGTGAATGGATGAGGTAGTTGTTGCGTTAAAAGCACCATTTTCGTGAAATTGAACTTGTAAGTGAAGCGTTTGCCTTTGATTTTCTTGAGAATCTGCTTGTTGTAGTAGTACCTAGAATAAAAAACACTTTTACTGCTCCGACTTCATTTCTCTACACAGTTTATTCGCTCCGATTTCATTTGAATTAGTCAGAAATAAATTTGCATCGCTTTTTTATCACAATATGTCATATCTTCAGTTTTGGAACACTACGAATTTCTGGAATGGAGGACCAAACCCATTCAAAAGACCCGTGTTGGTGTTTTTGCAGCTCATTTTTCTATTCATTTATAGCAAAAGTGCTACGTTTTTGTTGTCAAATTAGAAGCTCTTTTTGTTAAAACCCTCCAAAATTGGGGAAATATTGGCTCAAAGATAATCAAACTTTTACAAACATTTTTTTCAATAGTACTTCATGTACTTTTCTGAAAAACCTACTGTGGGTACTGTTTAAAATTGTCACTGAAGTTTTCCAAATACTTTCCCTCATCCCGAAATCAGAAAAGAAGCCCCGCTTTTATAATTACAGGATTTGGAGCTGTTGTCTTGCCTGAGTGCGCGACTGAGTTTGTCGTAGTTCATCTGTGGCTTGCATTTCCTCTCCCCCCACAGACGGGCCACTTCGTCAGGGTCCTTGATCACAAACTCCCCCATGTCACCCTGCCATCTGCCAAAAATTTTAATTACCAATCATACTGTTTTCATTTTCAAGAAGGAAACAGACTCGATTATGAATTACACAACTCATGAAAATAAAAAGACCTCTTGGAAGAACATCAAAAAGGCCAATTAGCTATCGAGTGGTGTCTTCAACTTAGGAATCAACCATAAAAAAGAGTCTCAATTGCTTGCGTGGGGTCAATCCGATCCTAGAACAAAAAACTGTGTCGGATCTAGGACGCTTGCAAGAGTGGGGGAGTGGGGGGGGGGGGTGGATTTTCAATCGACACTTTGCTGATGAGTGGCTAAATTTCTCAGAAAAAGCGTCCACCCTCCCCCATTCTTTTCTTATAAATTTAACCCTATATGAGAAATGCTAGATCTTAAATTTTACTGAAAGTAGGAACAAATTTTTTTCTTACCTGATTACATGTTTGTAGCTTTTTTCACTACTCGAGGAAGGTGTGGAGTTGTTTAGCAGTTCCAGTAGAAAGTGCCACAGTTGAATCTGACGCGACCCTGGACAACTCTCTGCTTTGTATGCCCATGCAGGGAGAGAAGCAAATGAGCCCGTGGGAGAGGTCAAGTGCATGGCCTGGTGAAGGGTGGTTGGCTGGAGTTTGTCCAGGGGTGGGTTCAAAAGTGGATCACGGTGGTGTATGTTTTGTAGGCTGTTTGGATTAGATTGATGTCTATGAAATTGGCTGCTGAAAGGAGATGAAAGCAATGCAGTTCCTGAAAGTGACAAAAAGACAACTGCGAGTAAAAGGTAGATATTTTGTTTGAAAACAAAAAAAAATGAAAATTTTAACCGTTTTTCTACAACTCGTTTTTTCTAGAGGCCAAAGACAATAGAAAATAGAAACATCCAGCTATTTTCAATCGAAATATCGGGTGAGGCAACAATTCTCAAACCAGAAAAATTGCCTAACATTTATTTTGAATTCTTAAACAGGACCACGTGAAAAACTCAACTGGTCATAAGTTGGTTTTTTCCCGAAGACATAAATAACCTAAACTTTTAGAAAACCCATAAGAAACCTCAGCAAAAAAAAACGATTGAAACAGAAAATAATGAATTCAAAAATGGTTATAGAAACTTACAGGCTTAACTTTCACCAAAATATGCTAATGCGCATACTTACCAGATTGGTAAATGTTGTTACTGATCGCAGTCTGGTTTTTCTTCTGACAAAGCATCGAACTTATTGAATTGTTTCCTAGAAATAATCTCAAGTTATCCTCGTAAGTTTGCTTATTCAGACATATATTCTTCGAATTGTCGTAAGGGTTCAGATAAAAACTCGGATGTAAGCAATCATACGGGGCAAGTTTTGAATAATTTATCATGGAATTGGTAGTTGCGTGATAGAAGTCCATAATTTTATGGAACTCGATCAATTGAAACTTCGAAAAAAACTCGTGTTTTCAGAGCAATTTTTTGATTTTTTATTAAAAATAATTAAAGGTGAAGCCAAAAAAAAGCCGAAAACAGAAAATAAAAAGGACAATTCTTGATATGAGTTCAAAATATGTTTCGAAAAATTGTTGACTCCGCAAGTTGAAATTGGACAGAAAATAAACAAGCAAGTCGATTGGATTAAGTCTCGGCTAATCAGAGTCTGGCACCGCTGGCTTTTTCCGTTGGTACTAGCCAGCTAAGGCTTGCACTTGGTATAATGACATAAGAGGAAGACAAATTTCGGCCAAATCCGACCTGCAGCTGCGAATCTAAATCGGCGTCTGTTTCTCATCAGTTGTCAAGTTATAACAGATAGTTCTATAGATATATTATACCCCAATGACAAATGACACTAATCCTATGTACTGTAATCTAATAATGAAACTGGTATAACTGCTGGTATAATTTAGGCGGGCATTTGCCAAAGAGCACTACTAGTAGCGCTGTCAATTAAGTCCAGGTAAGTCCGGGGATCCCGTTGGGTCTGGGGGGTTGCGGATATTGGGATAGGGATCCGGTAGCCTGGGATCCAGTTTGGGGAAGTATCGGCGGGATTGTTTGACGTTTTTTGGGCAGGTTGCGGATTAACGGCGACAATATTTTTATTGTTTTAATCAATTGATCAATTCCTTCCATGTGGCGCAAAACCAGATCCTCTCGGGGGGATTTTGGCCGGCAAGAAAGTGCAACGAGGACTGGTTAGTTAGGGGATTTGGATCACTTACTCAATGGCAATCAAAGCCACCTGTCACAGCTCACTAAGCCGTCACGCTCAAAAGGCCGAATCAACAAAGGAAGAAAATTTCAATTTTAAAAGAAACAGATTTATGTTCTTTTCAAAAACTAATTTTCATTTGTGGTTTTCATTTTCTTTCAATTGATTTATAGATAAGTTTTATGCTCATATAAACTTTTAAAAAGTCAAAAGCAACCAAATAAAATGAGTAGATGAAAAAAAACTTGTAGCAGACTATCTAAATAAACTCGTAGGTAAACATGTTGCGAAAACTATACTCAGTTATACGTGTTAAACGAAAGCTTTCATCTTACTAATATTGAACTTAAATTTATGGAAGATCGACTATCTGATCTGTAGGTTGTTTGAAAGATGCAGGCTTAATTCCGTATTTATCTCTTTGTAGTTGGTTCAACTTAGCCCAATTGGGATTAGCCCACGGGAAAGATATTGGCACTTGTGATCTCCCCTCACTGATTGACAGGAGGCTAGATTGGTACACCTGGTGAACTAGTTAGTGATATTAGCCCAGGCTTTCAGACGCCACTCTGTCGCCTTCCAATTAACCGAGTGCTAATGTGTCGATCAGGATAAAACGATGGCCCCATTTACGGCATAAATAGTCGCCCAGAAACCCAGAAACTAAGTTTGGCCCTAAATCATAAATTAACAATCATCAGACCTGAACCCTTTTAGAAATTGAGTAATTAATGCTTCAAGTCATTTCATGAAAGATAAATTGACAAAATTTAAGTGAGCTTATTCCTGAAAAAGACCAATAAGTTATTTTAAAACATGTTCACAGCCATTGTCACTCGGCTCAATGTCCCTTTTCCATGTACATTTTTTCAGAAAAGAGAGAAAAGATAAACTATTCAAGTCTTTTTCAGCGAAAAAAAAACAGTGTGATAGAGCTTTTTAGAAATAAAGGTCACATTGTTTATTTTTCACATTGAAATAAAGGTCCATTAAAAAAGAACTGCTATGTGCAAACAAAATTAGTCGGGTAACTCAAACCTGCTACTAGGCTAAAAAAACGCACTGTGCTTTTATTATGTCCATTCTTTTTTAAAAAGTTGTTGCTCCGATAACCTATCAATTTTTTCTGAATTATTTTGATCACAGCCGGTGTGAATTAAAATTCGGGCGGAAAAAAAACTGTGTCTGTGCAAAACAGTCCCATACAAAACAGTCCAATACAAAACGGTCCAAAAAGTCAGAAATTGAACGAAAAAACAGTCAGATACAAAACAGTCCGAAAAAGTAAGAAATTGAAGAAAAAAAACAAACCGATACAAAACAATCCAAAAAAGTAAGAAATTGAAAGAAAAAACAGTCCAATACAAAACAGGCCGAAAAACAGTCTCAAGCAATAATTGTTTTAACAAGCCGGTAGCCCGAGAATTGTCCTTTGTTCAACGAACATAAAGAACAAAATAGTGACCACCGCTTTTGCTCGGTCCCTATCTTTCGCAGACTCCACTTCGGATTTAAATAGTGGGCTGACCTCTCGACTGCTTTGTTCTTTTCTGACAATCTTTACGTTGTCTCTTGACTGGTCAATCTTTTTCTTGAGCTGAGAGGCAGTTAATGCTGAACGCTCCAGATGTTCTTTATCTAAACGAAATTTTAAAAAACGAATCTCTTAGGATTTTGAACTCAGTTTTTGGAAGGCGTCCGAAATGAGCTTCAAATGGCAAACATTGGATCGTCTTTTGTTTGCTCCTCTAAGATCCTGAATTATTTAGCTCAGAGCAAGTTTTATTGATCTGAAATTTTCGTCCAATAACATATCTCCCAATCTTCGTTTGATAGTTTGTGTTGTTCTTTCGACCACTTTCGACCAGACCTGGACAGAATTTTTGTTCGATGTTATGCTCGGTACAGAATTTTTTCATCGTTTTACCTTTAAAGCCCGAGAATGGATTAGTTCTTATTGATTCTGGGGTTTCATGTGTGTCAATGTAAGTACGTAGAAATTTCACAGAAGATTTACCCCCAGTCGACTTTGTGACCTTTACCGACGGAAATTTCGAATATCTATCTATAGGTACAAATAGGTAATTTTGCCTTCTATTTGCACCTTTACATATTTACTTTCTATTTGTGGGTGCTGATTTCTGAGATGTAAGAATCCCCATTTTCCCTTGTAAATCCAGACCCAGAATACATCTTGCTCGACGTTCTGTGACAAGCAAGGATACGTCTCGAACCTCCAATCCCGCTGAACGGATATTTGCACCTACTGCGCCTAATATGTGATTTGGATGTTTGTTGAAGTCTAAAAACTGCGTTGTCAAGTTCAATTTTTCAGCTGGGATGAAATTGATTTCGGATGATCCCTCCAGTAATTGCTTTGCTGTTGTCCAATTCAGAAACGATACTGGGCTTCCTGTATCTATCGTCATATTGATGATTTGATTATTTACTCTGACCAGCGCTTTCAATGCTTTTATTTGATGCAATTTTGGGTCTCTTCGTATATCAATTTTTCTGATATCTTGAGTAACGTTATTTTCGTTTTTGTCGTCTATTCCTGATGTTTTTTCCCAAAACTTTTGTCGAGTGGTTTCCTCGACTTTGGTTCAACAACCATAATGTCGAACTCGTCGCAGGAATCAAAGCTGTGAATTAAATTACATTCTTTCTCTGAGCAAGAGTTTTCTTCCGCAATCTCGTTTACTTGATTCGAGCGGCACATTTTTGCGAAATGGTTTTGTTTATTACAGCTCTTGCAGGTCTTCCCCATTGCTGGGCAACTTTTCAAGTGACCTTCTTCGAATTTTCTATCACATCGTGTGCATGGTTTCTGATCTGTTCAAGAATTTTCGTTTCTGTTGTCATTCCACTTCCTTTTGGATAGATCTCTATTCGGTCTTTTGTAGTTTGAGTTTCTATTCCCAACTGCCATTATCAGTTCTTGTTTTATTTTAATTTGCGGCCCAGGAAACTGTCCCACGCTTGTGTTTCCAGTCACTGATTGCTGAAACGCTTGTGTCGTTTGTTTACTCTGCTCAAATTTAATAATTCGTTTGAGTACTTCGTTTTTCGTAAACTTTTCGAACGTTAGGGTATCTTGTAGTGCTATTTTTTTCATTCTGGATATGAACAAGTCTCGTACCAATTCCTCTTCCAATCCGCCCAATTCAGCCGTGGCAGCCTGTGCAGTTAGTGCCGCGTGGAGCGATTCTAACGTCTCTACAGTTTCGTGGACTCTGGTGAATAATCTATCGTACGTGATGTTTTTCGTTTTTTTTTCTTCAAATGATACTTTGGCCAAATTCACCATTTCTCTAGACTCAAGTTTTGATACTTCCATGTGTAGATTTTTCTGCACGAATTTCCTTTTTCCCTCCGTGCCCAGCGCCAGAAGTAGACGAGACGTAAGACATTTTTGGACTTCATTGTAGAACACAATGTGTCCGACTTCAGATCCGCGTTCCCTTCTTTCTTGGTTTTCGAGTATAACTTTGTCTCTTGCTAGTCTATCTCTCGCTTCCCGGTCCCATACTGCCTGTGCATCTTCGGTCGATCCCGGAGTTTCTGGGCGAGGCATTATTTCATCAATATTTTCTTTCGGATCTTCTAGTAATATCTCAGGATTCATATTTTCCTTCACTGTCACCGCTAGCATAAATTGGTCCAACCAAATTTTAAAATTCCACGGTGGATCCGAACTAGCTGATGTCCAGAAAACTGGGATACCTATATCCGTTTGCTTATCCTGTGCCGTGAATCCTACTGATTGTGCAATGTGGTAAGGTAACTAATGCTGTACACTCAGTTGAAAACAGATGTAGTTGAAAGAGTGAATTTAGTCTTTGAAACTAAGTTCTTGTCTTTTCTACTTTCATCGGTTCCTTGAACCAGCTCATGGTTCCGTATCTTTGTACGCAGAGCTCAATAACAACTGAAATAAGTCGATTTGATGTTCAACACCCAAATTACCTTGATACTAAGTTACTAACAATATAATTACAGATAACAATATGAGTCCCAAGGTTAGTGTGCAGCGAGGTCAACAATATTACTGCACACGCACTATGTGATGTACCACAAGAGGTAGGACTTAATACAAAATTAAGAGCCAGTTATCGCCGCAAAGCGGCGACGCGCGCATAGCGCGCCCACCGGCGGCCTTAAACCGGACTGTTTAGTATTGGACTGTTTTTTATGGGATTGTTTTGTATATGCACCAAAAAAAACATAATTTGAGCAATTTCAAAAATTGCCCCAATCTACCTTTATATACTAGGCCAATTGAAAAACTCTGAAAAGCATACTTTCAACGCCCCTAAATTTGGGAAGAAAGCACGCACGCAGTAAATATTTAAAAACTTGATAGAAGGGGCAACATGGTTCCTCAAATTTGTGTTGCTGTTAAACGGCTTTTGAAAATGACGGATTCATTCGATAGGCGTGTTTTATTCTCCAGACACATTTTGACCTTTTAATTCGCAATTTTTGAGAAAAAAGTTTACTAAAGATTAAAAAATATTAAAATCCAGGGCTCAAAATAAAGAAAAATACTTTTGACTATCCGTTTTTGAAAAGTTATGATATTGAGTTTGAAACTACTTTGGCAACTATGTTTCGAATTGGGATAAGTAACATGCAATATGCTTTGCTCAATGGAATCAAAAACGGCGAATTAAATTATTCCTAAGTGAATTCCAGTAAGCAGACGTCTGGAAGTTTTCTCTGACTGTTACCTTAACAGACTGAAAACTATTCACTTTTAAATCAACATAGCGTGCGGGGGGGGGGGGGGGGGGTGAAATTTAAGTTTTTATTTGAAGCATTTTCGAAGCTTTTCTCTATCAAGTTTTTTGATCGGCTTTAAAAGACACTTGGAACACACCGGGCGTCAACCTAATACGAGTAGCTTTGTTTGCTCTACATTTTTACGAATGATTTAGAAAACATTCTCAAACGATAACAAGACTGCTCGTATCAGGGCAAAGCTCTGCATGTTCCGACTGCCTTTTAAGGTTTATGGAGCAGTAATAACATTAAAAATTCAATGAAATAAAACAAAATGAAAATTTTTGCTTTCTAAAATTTAATTTTTTTAAATGAAAATCATCACCCCCACGCCATATAAAGTACAAAAGGATAGATTTCGCTCTTTGTAACAAAGCAATTATGGCAAATAAACATCTTTTAACCAATTTGGAACGATTTCTAAGACGGATTAACTCTCCGCTTACGCGTTAATAGCGCGAAATATTTCGCGCGTTAATTGTCCCAAATTGGCCAAAATGCCAATCTTTAAACCCCCGTAACTTTACGAAAAAAGATCAGAGGTGAAATATCTTTTCAAATTTGAGCTCAGGACAACAATACTTTTCGAATGATATAAAAAAATTCCGTCAAAAATGGCTAGTTAAAAAGTCAAAATTTGTCTGAAGAAAAATAAGCCCACCCCGAGCACAAATATTCCGTTACTTTCGTATCGAAAGTCGGAACAAAAGGACAACGTAGAAAGGACAATAGCACAAAAAATGCTATTGCTAAAAATTTATAATTCTTCAAAAACTTCGAAGAATCGGATAAAGATTTTGCAATTCAGATTCAAGTTAGCAAAAAACAATTGAACCTCAGTAACTTTTCATCTCTCCAATGAAAAATAGCTGGACATAAATGGCTGTCAAGCAATTTTCGAAGCGTAATAGTATCTTCTGATTTATAATTTTCTTTGATTACCTCCAAAAAATCAAATTTTGAAATTTAGTTTTTTATCGAAAAGTGTTTCAGGTCTTCTTATAATTTTTTCCCCAAATTTTAAACTTTTTTAAAAATTATGTTTGCCGTTTTTGTGCTTATCTTTGTAAAAGGTTTGCAAAATGCACATCTGAGGAGTTCTCGTTGGAAAAAAGTCTGTTTTGACCAGTTCTCATTGGAAAAAAAAGTCAAAACAAGCCAGACACCAGCTGCAAATTTTTTGATTTTTTTCTAAGTGAATTGATAGGCCGGAAGATAATAAAACGCTTCAAAATTTGCTTGGCAACAAATTATATGCAGCAAATTTTGAACAAGCAGCTTTACCAGTCATTTTTTGCTTATTTTGAGTTTGAATAGAACAATCTTAATCCTGATTTTTTGAAATCGTTAGAAAGAATGTGATTTGACGCATCCGTTTTACTATGATAACTCAAGTCTAACTAAATAACAGTTTTAACAATTGCTTGTTTTGAACAGTCATAATTTTTCTTGCTCTTTGAGAATGATCTTGACAGCAATTTTAACATTACAGAGTTCGCAAGAATGCTTGTATGAGGCCAAAACTTTAAAAGTTCTGACTGTCTTCTCAGACTGTTCAAAGAATTTTTGGAGTGAAAAACTCTCTAAACACGCTCGAAAATTGAGAAAAATTCAAAAAAAAACATTTAAATTCAACCAGTTTACCTACTTTGATTCGTTCAAAGTGAACTTTTGAAGTTGAATAGAACTGATTTTGAGATTGAATTCAAATGAACTCCTGAAATGAGCATCTGCGTCTGGTTATGTATTAATAGGAGCAAATTGCTTGTTTGATGCCAATTTGGAATAAATTAAGTAGTCTGCGCTTTTATAGGACGAAGCATATCGCGCGTTAATTATTTCACATTGAATCATAATAAACTGCAAGTCTAAATGTCAGACCACGAAAACATTGGAACAAATAACCCGAAAACAAATATTGCGTCATATCCTTTTAAAGTCGAAATAAGTGCATGCGTTTTCTCAAAACTATGGGAGTCTAAAAGCTGCCATTTCACATCCAACAATTTTGCGCATTTTTTGAAGTTAAGTTAGAGAAGGATTTTTGAAAATATATAAATAACACAAAAAAAATGAAAAGGAACTTTCGAAAAATTAATAAAATTTTCAAATAATTCAATTTTTATTCAAAAATTGCAAGGGAGGGAGATAATACATCAGTTTCAACAAACACAATCATGCATTAATTATTTTAGAAATAAGATTTTCAGACTCGTACTACATGTCAAAAATTTATGTCGCTTGAAGTTTTTCCGGTCAGTACGTTTTTTGCTATTGGACTGACTTAACATTAATTTTTTCTTTTGAGCTTCAAGCGACGTAAATTTTTGACATGTAGTAAGAATCTGAAAATCTTAAGTCAGTCCAATAGCAAAAAACGTACTGACCGGAAAAACTGTTAGCAATGTTTCATTTTCGACAAAATTGTGACTGAAAGCGGCTTAAAAATGAGGGCGGATCTTCAAAAAAAAAATTAAACGTTTTTGTGGACCTTAATTTTGAGTTTCTGAGCTCTGTCAAATAACAAATAATTCCTTATTTTGAAAAAACTGTCCAAAAGAGATGTTTTTAGGCATTTTTCGCATAACTTTGACAAAAAAATTTTGCATTTTTTCGGCGCGCGGTCCCCTTACAAATTAAGAATATTTTGGTGCCGAGTGTGTCTTTAGAAAAAGTTTAGGGTCAGTCAGCCAAAATTTGACATCTCAAAATAGTACAAAGGGGGATTCTTTTGGTCGGCAGGGGGTCGAATTTCTTAAGGAAAGCGTCCACCCTACCCCCCCCTTCCTAATCCGCCCCTGCTTCTACGCCCTTCTATGAAGACAAGACACACGTTTTTTACTTCAGCGTCTACCCCTTAAAATTCATTTAAAAACTATTCTGATCATTCTCGAATTATTTATGAATTTTTCCAGAGGTTTTTTTGTAGTGGTCATTACTATTGGAAACTTGTGCAAATGATAATGGTTATTCATTTCATGGAATATTTTGTTTGCAAACTTAACAGCGCAACGTTCTGTGCAAATTTTTTTTTGCTCTGGAATTATTTTTTGAGACAATGAGCTCTGGTTGTTCATTTCTTTGAACAATCTGGCTTATAAAATCAAGTAATTAAAACTTTTTTCCTGTGTTTATAGAACTGCTTAAAACCGCTTCTTAAACTCGATCACTATCATTGCAAAATTGAATGTGTTCAAGGCAGCTTTGACGTCTCAGGCGGTTTGCTTGTGATGCGGATGAATGGAGAGCAGACAAAAAGGGCGGGGTTGGCGGTGGCGGCGGACAGGTGGGTGCATTTGGTGGGAAGCAGACTGGACTGAAAGGAAGGGGAACAGGAAAGAGGATTGAGAGACGCAAAGTTATTAGATCTACTTAACAGATTAAATCAACAACTAGCAGGGCGCAATCTATCAAACGGCTTCCTCCCTTTACAATCACATTTCATGCCAACACAATGCTACGTCGGATTACATCGGGATTTGACAAAATTAACAGATTTCCCTCATATTTTGATACTTCAAAAGTCAATCGAAAAGCAAAACCACTTTTAACTTCAATAGAGCCATCATGTAATTTTGTGACGTAAATTGAGAAATAAATCCTTTTCCTGAAAGTTTTCAAAATCAAATCTTCTTAGTAAAATGGATAAAATGAACTAATCTCTAAAACTGAAAACTGTTCTCCATAATTAACTGCCGGCCTTCACCATTTTGTTGATACCCCGGCAGTGCTAAAGCTTTATTATCAAAACCGACTATCAATAATTTATACTTTTTAATCGGCACTACAAAACCACATTTGATTTGATTACACTATCTTGGGTTTCTATTTAAAAAATCAAATCAAAAGTTTGACGTTTACATTTCCAAGCAAATCTGATCCCTAATGCATAGAATCATTTATTACTTATAGTGGCAAAAAGTCGTGTCTGTAGGTCACTGCAATCCAGAGACAAGTCTTTAAACATGTTCCTAATTGCAAGTGGAATCCACTTAGAAATTTTCCGTGGATTCCGCCTGCAAAAGCTTGCAGCGTAAAATTTGTCGGCATATTAGTTCTTTACGGATTCCGAAACGAGCGAAGATAGCTAATGTTCAAGATTGTGTAACTAAAAGCAATTCAGCAAATTGTAGGTGAAATCCGCAATTTTCAGCGGATTTTGCAAAATTGTAGTTTATACACAGCAGCGAAGTTTCGTTTTGTAAACACTAGCGAGAACACGACAAAAAGCAGTTTCATACGATGCATCAACAAAAAGTATAAATAAGTCTCGAATTAACAAAAATTCGGCTACGTCTGTAATTCAAAACTGCGACCTCGAGATGTAGGGTAACAAACACTTACCACTCAGCCACGGGAGCTTATTAGTACATAGAAGATAGAAAATTAAACACTCAATTGAGTTTACTTGCTTTAAAAATAAATTATACCGAAAAATATCGAAGCATAGATTACATAAAGTCAATTGATATTTTCCGACAAACAAACAGAAAAAAAAGGAAAAAGATTAAATTGACTTGTCCTTTGTTTTGCATAGTTACATTTAGATAAGCAAACCTACACTTCACAAACACAAGCAAAATTAAATGGCAAACAGAGACTTACCAAACCAAGAAAAAAACTATGAAACAAACTAACAAGAAGCTTCGGAAAAAAATAAGCTGGCAACAGGGTTTCAAACACGAACCTTCGGATTCAGAAGCAATTGTCATCATAATTAAAGTAGCTGTCTACGCTATTAAGTCGATTTTACATATCATCTCACGGCAAATCCCGAAACAGTTTAGCAGCGAATAAAAATTGCTAATATATGGCTTGCTAATGGACTAGAGCGCAAGAGTTGAGCCCAAATTAGGTCAAAAAAAGAACTCGCATTATAACACCAACAATTACTTTTTGTGCCGGCCATTGAAAGAGGGGAAGAACTTTGAACTGGTACAAAATCAAGTACCACAAACAATCATAGGGCTGTTTAAGTGATTTATCCTATTAACGCCCTTACAGCCGTGATTCGAACCACATTCAAAAAATTCAAAAAAGTTTTACCCGTATCGAAAAAAAACCGGAAATGAAACGAGCGAGCAGTCTTATTTTAACTGCTTAAAAGTTTTTAAAAGCTTAAATTAAAACGTAAAATATTAGTTTTACTTGAGAAAAGTTAGTTTACCTCGAGTTATTTAGCGCCTATTTGAAATCAAAATTTTCAAAAATTCAAAAAACTGCAAAACTTTTTTAAAAAAATTTTTTGTTTCAAGTAACTTTTCCGGAAAAATGTTTTTAAATTTGCTTATTTTATTATAAATGTCGAATATAACTAATCTCCAGTTTTTTGTTCAGCTCTTTTTATTATACCACGCCGAAAAAAAAAATTGGAAAAAAAAATTTGACGTATTGTTTTAAGACGGAATGCACCGTAACCGGCTAACTTTATTTAGTTGGAAATAGTCCATAAGTTCATAACTTTACGGTAATCAATTCTTTTATAAGCTTTGTAATTTTCAATTCGTTATATCAACCGAATTTTACGATCCCGAATCATTTGATGAAAAACATGAAAAACTGCAGTGAATGTTTTCGCAAGGAAGAGAAACATAGCAATGAGACTTGATTTTAATTCTTCGATAGAAATACAACTGAGGCAATTTATTCTAGCTAGCTAAAATTTGGTTTTAAGAAAATCGTTCTAATCATTCAGGGCAAGTATTTGTGAATTAAATTGGTCTGTAGTTACCTGCCTCTATTTGTAATTTAAAGCATTTGTATAGTGAAATGTAGGCTTTTGAAAAATTTGAGAAATGAGTTGTTTGCTGGTTGTGGTAAATAAATAGCATTCAAAAATTGAGCATTTTTTGTTTCTCAAGCAGTCCAAAAACCTCGATGTTTTCCGCAATTATAATAGATTATATATAATCTAAAAAACATCGTTTTAGGATGAAGTTCGTTTTTCAGTTTTTGCAAATTTAAAATCTTTTTGACTTTATTAACTCAATTTAAAAATAGGTGTTTGTGGCTCTAGATTAAAAAAATTTTGATACGCGGAATCATACTCATTGTCCGCTCATTGTGTTCATTCGGAAAATTTATTAATGTTGAACAAAATTTTAAAATCTTTTGAATTAACTTGAAAAACAGGGGTCTGTGGCTCCAGATTATTAAGCTTTCGTTACGAGGAAGTCCTTTTCATTGTCAGCTCATTGTGTTCAATCAGAGAAAATTAATTATATTTAACAAATTTTAAAATCTTTTTGAAATAACCAACTCAAAACTCAATTTGAAAAACAGGGGTCTGTGGCTCCAGATTATTAAACTTTTGGTACGCGGAAGTCATACTCAATACCCGTTCATTATGTTCATTCGAAAATTTATTAATTTTGAACAAATTTTAGAATCTTTTTGAATTAACTAACTCAATTTGAAAAACTGAGACCTGTGGCTCCAGATCATTCAACTTTTGTTACGCGGAAGTCATTTTCATTGCCAGCTCATTGTGTTCAATCAGAAATTTTTTTAATATTCAACAAATTTTAAATCTTTTTGAATTAACTAACTCAATTTGAAAAACAGGGGTCTGTGGCTCCAGATTATTAAACTTTTGTTACGCGGAAGTCATTTTCATTGTCAGCTCATTGTGTTCAATCAGAAAACTTATTAATATTTAACAAATTTTAAAATTTTTTTGAATTAACTAACTCAATTTGAAAAACAGGGGTCTGTGGCCCAAGATTATTAAACTTTTGGTACGCGGAAGTCATACTTATTGTCAGCTCATTGAGTTCAATTCGAAAATTTATTAATTTGGACAAATTTTTAAATCTTTTTGAAATAACTAACTCAATGGAAAAAACAGGGGTCTGTGGCTCCAGATTATTGAACTTTGGGTACGCGGAAGTCATACTCATAGCCCGTTCATTCGGACTTTTTTTTTTGATTTTGAACAAAATTTTAAATCTTTTTGAATTAACTAAATCAATTTGAAAAACAGGGGTCTGTGGCTCCAGATCATAAACTTTTGTTACGCGGAAGTCATTTTCATTGCCAGCTCATTGTGTTCAATCAGAAAATTTATTAATTTTTGACAAATTTTATATTTTTTTGAATTAACCAACTCAATTTGAAAAACAGGGGTCTGTGGCGGAAGTCATTTTCATTGCCAGCTCATTGTGTTCAATCAGAAATTTTTTTAATATTCAACAAATTTTAAATCTTTTTGAATTAACTAACTCAATTTGAAAAACAGGGGTCTGTGGCTCCAGATTATAAAACTTTTGTTACGCGGAAGTCATTTTCATTGTCAGCTCATTGTGTTCAATCAGAAAACTTATTAATATTTAACAAATTTTAAAATTTTTTTGAATTAACTAACTCAATTTGAAAAACAGAGGTCTGTGGCCCAAGATTATTAAACTTTTGGTACGCGGAAGTCATACTTATTGTCAGCTCATTGAGTTCAATTCGAAAATTTATTAATTTGGACAAATTTTTAAATCTTTTTGAAATAACTAACTCAATGGAAAAAACAGGGGTCTGTGGCTCCAGATTATTGAACTTTGGGTACGCGGAAGTCATACTCATAGCCCGTTCATTCGGACTTTTTTTTTGATTTTGATTAAAATTTTAAATCTTTTTGAATTAACTAAATCAATTTGAAAAACAGGGGTCTGTGGCTCCAGATCATAAACTTTTGTTACAATTTGAAAAACAGAGGCCTGTGGCTCCAGATCATAAACTTTTGTTACGCGGAAGTCATTTTCCTTGTCAGCTTATTGCATTCAATCAGAAAATTTATTAATAGTTAACAAATTTTAAATCTTTTTGAACTAACTAACTCAATTTGAAAAAACAGGGGTCTGTGGCTCCAGATTTTTAAACTTTTGTTACGCGGAAGTCATTTTCATTGTCAGCTCATTGTGTTCAATCAGAAAATTTATTAAAAGTTAACAAGTTTTTAAATCTTTATGAATTAACTAATTCAATTTGAAAAACAGGGGTCTGTGGCTGAAGATCATTAAGCTATGGTAAGCGGAAGTCATACTCATAGCCCGTTCATTGTGTTCATTCGAAATTTTATTAATTTTGAACAAATTTTAAATCTTTTTGAATTAACTAACTCAATTTGAAAAACAGGGGTCTGTGGCTCCAGATTATTATACTTTTGTTACGCGGAAGTAATTTTCATTGTCAGCTCATTGTGTTCAATCAGAAAATTTATTAAAATTTAACAAATTTTTAAATCTTTTTGAATTCACTAATTCAATTTGAAAAACAGGGGTCTGTGGCTGAAGATCATTAAGCTATGGTAATCGGAAGTCATACTCATAGCCCGTCCATTGTGTTCATTCGAAATTTTATTAATATTTAACAAATTTTAAAATCTGTTTGAATTAACTAACTCAATTTGAAAAACAGGGAACTGTGGCTCCAGATTATTAAACTTTTGGTACGCGGAAGTCATACTCATAGCCCTTTCATTGTGTTCATTCGAAAATTTATTAATTTTGAACGAATTTTAAATCTTTTTGAATTAACTAACTCAATTTGAAAAACAGAGGCCTGTGGCTCCAGATCATAAAATTTTGGTACGCGTAAGACATTTTCATTGTCAGCTCATTGTGTTCAATCAGAAAATTTATTAAAATTCAACAAATTTTAAAATCTTTTTGAATTAACTTACTCAAATTGAAAAACAGGGGTCTGGGCTCCAGATTATTAAACTTTTGCTACGCGGAAGTCATACTCATAGCCCGTTCACTGAGATGATTTCAAAAATTTATTATTATTTAACAAAATTTAAATATTTTTGAATCAAATAACTCAATTTGAAAAACAGGGGTCTGTGGCTCCAGATCAAAAACTTGTGTTACACGGAAGTCATTTTTATTGTCAGCTCATTGTGTTCAATCAGTAAATATATTAATATTTAACAAATTTTTAAATCTTTTTGAATTAACTAACTCAATTTGAAAAACAGGGAACTGTGGCTCCAGATTATTAAACTTTTGGTACGCGGAAGTCATACTCATAGCCCGTTCAATGTGTTCATTCGTAATTTTTTTAATTTTGAACAAAGTTTAAATCTCTTTGAATTAACTAACTCAATTCGAAAAATAGAGGCCTGTGGCTCCAGATCATAAACTTTTGTTACGCAGAAGTCATTTTTATTGTCAGTTCACTGTGTTCAATCAGTAATTATATTAATATTTAACAAATTTTTAAATCTTTTTGAATTAACTAACTCAATTTGAAAAACAGGGAACTGTGGCTCCAGATTATTAAACTTTTGGTACGCGGAAGTCATACTCATAGCCCGTTCATTGTGTTCATTCGTAATTTTTTTAATTTTGAACAAAGTTTAAATCTCTTTGAATTAACTAACTCAATTTGAAAAACAGGGGTCTGTGGCTGAAGATCATTAAGCTATGGTAATCGGAAGTCATACTCATAGCCCGTCCATTGTGTTCATTCGAAATTTTATTAATATTTAACAAATTTTAAAATCTGTTTGAATTAACTAACTCAATTTGAAAAACAGGGAACTGTGGCTCCAGATTATTAAACTTTTGGTACGCGGAAGTCATACTCATAGCCCTTTCATTGTGTTCATTCGAAAATTTATTAATTTTGAACGAATTTTAAATCTTTTTGAATTAACTAACTCAATTTGAAAAACAGAGGCCTGTGGCTCCAGATCATAAAATTTTGGTACGCGTAAGACATTTTCATTGTCAGCTCATTGTGTTCAATCAGAAAATTTATTAAAATTCAACAAATTTTAAAATCTTTTTGAATTAACTTACTCAAATTGAAAAACAGGGGTCTGGGCTCCAGATTATTAAACTTTTGCTACGCGGAAGTCATACTCATAGCCCGTTCACTGAGATGATTTCAAAAATTTATTATTATTTAACAAAATTTAAATATTTTTGAATCAAATAACTCAATTTGAAAAACAGGGGTCTGTGGCTCCAGATCAAAAACTTGTGTTACACGGAAGTCATTTTTATTGTCAGCTCATTGTGTTCAATCAGTAAATATATTAATATTTAACAAATTTTTAAATCTTTTTGAATTAACTAACTCAATTTGAAAAACAGGGAACTGTGGCTCCAGATTATTAAACTTTTGGTACGCGGAAGTCATACTCATAGCCCGTTCAATGTGTTCATTCGTAATTTTTTTAATTTTGAACAAAGTTTAAATCTCTTTGAATTAACTAACTCAATTCGAAAAATAGAGGCCTGTGGCTCCAGATCATAAACTTTTGTTACGCAGAAGTCATTTTTATTGTCAGTTCACTGTGTTCAATCAGTAATTATATTAATATTTAACAAATTTTTAAATCTTTTTGAATTAACTAACTCAATTTGAAAAACAGGGAACTGTGGCTCCAGATTATTAAACTTTTGGTACGCGGAAGTCATACTCATAGCCCGTTCATTGTGTTCATTCGTAATTTTTTTAATTTTGAACAAAGTTTAAATCTCTTTGAATTAACTAACTCAATTTGAAAAATAGAGGCCTGGGGCTCCAGATCATAAACTTTTGGTACGCGTCAGACATTTTCATTGTCAGCTCATTGTGTTCAATCAGAAAATTTATTAAAATTCAATAAATTTTAAAATCTTTTTGAATTAACTTACTCAATTTGAAAAACAGGGGTCTGGGCTCCAGATTATTAAACTTTTGCTACGCGGAAGTCATACTCATAGCCCGTTCACTGTGATGATTTCAAAAATTTATTATTATTTAACAAAATTTAAATATTTTTGAATCAAATAACTCAATTTGAAAAACAGGGGTCTGTGGCTCCAGATCTTAAACTTTTGTTACACGGAAGTCATTTTTATTGTCAGCTCATTGTGTTCAATCAGTAAATATATTAATATTTAACAAATTTTTAAATCTTTTTGGATAAACTAACTCAATTTGAAAAACAGGGAACTGTGGCTCCAGATTATTAAACTTTTGGTACGCGGAAGTCATACTCATAGCCCGTTCATTGTGTTCATTCGTAATTTTTTTAATGTTGAACAAAGTTCAAACCTCTTTGAATTAACTAACTCAATTTGAAAAATAGAGGCCTGTGGCTCCAGATCATAAACTTTTGTTACGCGGAAGTCATTTTTATTGTCAGTTCATTGTGTTCCATCAGTAAATATATTAATATTTAACAAATTTTTAAATCTTTTTGAATTTACTAACTCAATTTGAAAAACAGGGAACTGTGGCTCCAGATTATTAAACTTTTGGTACGCGGAAGTCATACTCATAGCCCGTTCATTGTGTTCATTCGTAATTTTTTTAATTTTGAACAAAGTTTAAATCTCTTTGAATTAACAAACTCAATTTGAAAAATAGAGGCCTGGGGCTCCAGATCATAAACTTTTGTTACGCGGAAGTCATTTTTATTGTCAGCTCATTGTGTTCAATCAGTAAAAATATTAATATTTAACAAACTTTTAAATCTTTTTGAATTAACTAACTCAATTTGAAAAACAGGGAACTGTGGTTCCAGATTATTAAACTTTTATACGCGGAAGTCATACTCATAGCCCGTTCATTGTGTTCATTCGAAAATTAATTAATTTTGAACAAATTTTAAATCTTTTTGAATTAACTAACTCAATTTGCAAAAACAGGCGTCTGGGCTCCAGATCAAAAACTTTTGGTACGCGTACAACATTTTCATTGTCAGCTCATTGTGTTCAATCAGAAAATTTATTAATATTCAACAAAATTTAAAATCTTTTTGAATTAATTAATTCAATTTGAAAAACAGGGAACTGTGGCTCCAGATTATTAAAATTTTGGTACGCGGAAGTCATACTCATTGTCAGCTTATTGTGTTAATTCCAAAATTTATTAATATTTAACAAATTTTTAAATCTTTTAGAATTAACTAGCTCAATTTGAAAAACAGGGGTCTGGGCTCCAGATTATTAAATTTTTGGTACGCGGAAGTCATAGCCCGTTCATTGTGATGATTTTAAAAATTTATTAGTATTTAACAAATTTTAAATCTTTTTGAATCAACTAACTCAATTTGAAAAACAGGGGCCTGTGGCTCCGATTATTAAACTTTGTTACGCGGAATTGTGTTCAGTCAGAAACTTTATTAATATTTAAGAAATTTTTTAATCTTTTTGAATTACCTAATTCAATTTGAAAAACAGGGAACTGTGGCTCCAGATTATTAAACTTTTGGTACGCGGAAGTCATACTCATAGCCCATTCATTGTGTTCATTCGAAGTTTTTTTAATTTTGAACAAACTTTAAATCTTTTTGAAATAACTAACTCAATTTCAAAAACAGTGGTCTGTGGCTCCAGATTAATAAACTTTTGTTACGCGGATATCATTTTCATTGTCGGCTGATTGTGTTCAATCAGAAATTTTTTTAATATTTAACAAATTTTTAAATCTTTTTGAATTAATTAATTCAATTTGAAAAACAGGGAACTGTGGCTCCAGATTATTAAACTTTTGGTACGCGGAAGTCATACTCATTGTCAGCTTATTGTGTTCATTCCAAAATTTATTAATATTTAACAAGTTTTTAAATCTTTTAGAATTAACAAGCTCAATTTGAAAAACAGGGGTCTGGGCTCCAGATTATTAAACTTTTGGTACGCGGAAGTCATACTCATAGCCCGTTAATTGTGATGATTTCAAAAATTTATTAGTTTTTAACAAATTTTAAATCTTTTTGAATCAACTAACTCAATTTGAAAAACAGGGGTCTGTGGCTCCAGATTATTAAACTTTTGTTACGCGGATATCATTTTCATTGTCGGCTCATTGTGTTCAATCAGAAAATTTTTTAATATTTAACAAATTTTTAAATCTTTTTGAATTAATTATTTCAATTTGAAAAACAGGGAACTGTGGCTCCAGATTATTAAACTTTTGGTACGCGGAAGTCATACTCATCGTCAGCTTATTGTGTTCATTCCAAAATTTATTAATATTTAACAAATTTTTAAATCTTTTAGAATTAACTAGCTCAATTTGAAAAACAGGGGTCTGGGCTCCAGATTATTAAACTTTTGGTACGCGGAAGTCATACTCATAGCCCGTTGATTGTGATGATTTCAAAAATTTATTAGTTTTTAACAAATTTTAAATCTTTTTGAATCAACTAACTCAATTTGAAAAACAGGGGTCTGTGGCTCCAGATTATTAAACTTTTGTTACGCGAAAATCATTTTCATTGTCAGCTCATTGTGTTCAATCAGAAATTTTATTAATTTTTAACAAATTATTAAATCTTTTTGAATTAATTAATTCAATTTGAAAAACAGGGAACTGTGGCTCCAGATTATTAAACTTTTGGTACGCGGAAGTCATACTCATAGCCCGTTCATTGTGATGATTTCAAAAATTTATTAGTTTTTAACAAATTTTAAATCTTTTTGAATCAACTAACTCAATTTGAAAAACAGGGGTCTGTGGCTCCAGATTATTAAACTTTTGTTACGCGAAAATCATTTTCATTGTCAGCTCATTGTGTTCAATCAGAAATTTTATTAATTTTTAACAAATTATTAAATCTTTTTGAATTAATTAATTCAATTTGAAAAACAGGGAACTGTGGCTCCAGATTATTAAACTTTTGGTACGCGGAAGTCAAACTCATTGTCAGCTTATTGTGTTCATTCCAAAATTTATTAATATTTAACAAATTTTTAAATGTTTTAGAATAAACTAGCTCAATTTGAAAAACAGGGGTCTGTGGCTCCAGATTATGAAGCTTTTGGTACGCGTAAGTGATTTTCATTGTCAGTTCATTGGGTTCAATAAGAAAATTTATTAATTTCAAACAAATTTTTTTAATCTTTTTGAACTAACTGACTAAATTTGGAAAACAGGGGACTGTGGCTCCAGATTATTAAACTTTTGGTACGCGAAGTCATACTCATAGCCCGTTCATTGTGTTCATTCGGAAAATTTTTTAGTTTTGATCAAAATTTTGATTTAACTAACTCAATTTGAAAAACAGGGGTCTGTGGCTCCAGAATATTAAGCTTTTGTTACGCGGAAGTCATTTTTATTGTCAGTTCATTGTGTTCAATCAGTAAATATATTAATATTTAACAAATTTTTAAATCTTTTTGAATTAACTAACTCAATTTGAAAAACAGGGAACTGTGGCTCCAGATTATTAAACTTTTGGTACGCGGAAGTCATACTCATAGCCCGTTCATTCGTAATTTTTTTTAATTTTGAACAAAGTTTAAATCTCTTTGAATTAACTAACTCAATTTGAAAAATAGAGGCCTGGGGCTCCAGATCATAAACTTTTGTTCCGCGGAAGTCATTTTTATTGTCAGCTCATTGTGTTCAACCAGTAAATATATTAATATTTAACAAATTTTAAAATCTTTTTTAATTAACCAGCTCAATTTGAAAAACAGGGAACTGTGGTTCCAGATTATTAAACTTTTGGTACGCGGAAGTCATACTCATAGCCCGTTAATTGTGATGATTTCAAAAATTTATTAGTTTTTAACAAATTTTAAATCTTTTTGAATCAACTAAACAAATTTGAAAAACAGGGGTCTGTGGCTCCAGATTATTAAATTTTTGTTACGCGGATATCATTTTCATTGTCGGCTCATTGTGTTCAATCAGAAAATTTTTTAATATTTAACAAATTTTTAAATCTTTTTGAATTAATCATTTCAATTTGAAAAACAGGGAACTGTGGCTCCAGATTATTAAACTTTTGGTACGCGGAAGTCATACTCATCGTCAGCTTATTGTGTTCATTCCAAAAATTATTAATATTTAACAAATTTTTAAATCTTTTAGAATTAACTAGCTCAATTTGAAAAACAGGGGTCTGGGCTCCAGATTATTAAACTTTTGGTACGCGGAAGTCATACTCATAGCCCGTTCATTGTGATGATTTCAAAAATTTATTAGTTTTTAACAAATTTTAAATCTTTTTGAATCAACTAACTCAATTTGAAAAACAGGGGTCTGTGGCTCCAGATTATTAAATTTTTGTTACGCGAAAATCATATTCATTGTCAGCTCATTGTGTTCAATCAGAAATTTTATTAATTTTTAACAAATTATTAAATCTTTTTGAATTAATTAATTCAATTTGAAAAACAGGGAACTGTGGCTCCAGATTATTAAACTTTTGGTACGCGGAAGTCAAACTCATTGTCAGCTTATTGTGTTCATTCCAAAATTTATTAATATTTAACAAATTTTTAAATCTTTTAGAATAAACTAGCTCAATTTGAAAAACAGGGGTCTGTGGCTCCAGATTATGAAGCTTTTGGTAGGCGTAAGTGATTTTCATTTTCAGTTCATTGGGTTCAAGAAAATTTATTAATTTCAAACTAATTTTTTAATCTTTTTGAACTAACTGACTAAATTTGGAAAACAGGGGACTGTGGCTCCAGATTATTAAACTTTTGGTACGCGAAGTCATACTCATAGCCCGTTCATTGTGTTCATTCGGAAAATTTTTTAGTTTTGATCAAAATTTTGATTTAACTAACTCAATTTGAAAAACAGGGGTCTGTGGCTCCAGAATATTAAGCTTTTGTTACGCGGAAGTCATTTTTATTGTCAGTTCATTGTGTTCAATCAGTAAATATATTAATATTTAACAAATTTTTAAATCTTTCTGAATTAACTAACTCAATTTGAAAAACAGGGAACTGTGGCTCCAGATTATTAAACTTTTGGTACGCGGAAGTCATACTCATAGCCCGTTCATTGTGTTCATTCGTAATTTTTTTTAATTTTGAACAAAGTTTAAATCTCTTTGAATTAACTAACTCAATTTGAAAAATAGAGGCCTGGGGCTCCAGATCATAAACTTTTGTTCCGCGGAAGTCATTTTTATTGTCAGCTCATTGTGTTCAATCAGTAAATATATTAATATTTAACAAATTTTTAAATCTTTTTGAATTAACCAGCTCAATTTGAAAAACAGGGAACTGTGGTTCCAGATTATTAAACTTTTGGTACGCGGAAGTCATACTCATAGCCCGTTCATTGTGTTCATTCGAAAATTTATTAATTTTGAACAAATTTTAAATCTTTTTGAATTAACTAACTCAATTTGCAAAAACAGGGGTCTGGGCTCCAGATCAAAAACTTTTGGTACGCGTACAACATTTTCATTGTCAGCTCATTGTGTTAAATCAGAAAATTTATTAATATTCAACAAAATTTAAAGTCTTTTTGAATTAACTTACTCAATTTGAAAAACAGGGAACTGTGGTTCCAGACTATTAAACTTTTGGTACGCGGAAGTCATACTCATAGCCCGTTAATTGTGATGATTTCAAAAATTTATTAGTTTTTAACAAATTTTAAATCTTTTTGAATCAACTAACTCAATTTGAAAAACAGGGGTCTGTGGCTCCAGATTATTAAACTTTTGTTACGCGGATATCATTTTCATTGTCGGCTCATTGTGTTCAATCAGAAAATTTTTTAATATTTAACAAATTTTTAAATCTTTTTGAATTAATCATTTCAATTTGAAAAACAGGGAACTGTGGCTCCAGATTATTAAACTTTTGGTACGCGGAAGTCATACTCATCGTCAGCGTATTGTGTTCATTCCAAAAATTATTAATATTTAACAAATTTTTAACTCTTTTAGAATTAACTAGCTCAATTTGAAAAACAGGGGTCTGGGCTCCAGATTATTAAACTTTTGGTACGCGGAAGTCATACTCATAGCCCGTTCATTGTGATGATTTCAAAAATTTATTAGTTTTTAACAAATTTTAAATCTTTTTGAATCAACTAACTCAATTTGAAAAACAGGGGTCTGTGGCTCCAGATTATTAAATTTTTGTTACGCGAAAATCATATTCATTGTCAGCTCATTGTGTTCAATCAGAAATTTTATTAATTTTTAACAAATTATTAAATCTTTTTGAATTAATTAATTCAATTTGAAAAACAGGGAACTGTGGCTCCAGATTAATAAACTTTTGGTACGCGGAAGTCAAACTCATTGTCAGCTTATTGTGGTCATTCCAAAATTTATTAATATTTAACAAATTTTTAAATCTTTTAGAATAAACTAGCTCAATTTGAAAAACAGGGGTCTGTGGCTCCAGATTATGAAGCTTTTGGTACGCGTAAGTGATTTTCATTTTCAGTTCATTGGGTTCAAGAAAATTTATTAATTTCAAACAAATTTTTTAATCTTTTTGAACTAACTGACTAAATTTGGAAAACAGGGGACTGTGGCTCCAGATTATTAAACTTTTGGTACGCGAAGTCGTACTCATAGCCCGTTCATTGTGTTCATTCGGAAAATTTTTTAGTTTTGATCAAAATTTTGATTTAACTAACTCAATTTGAAAAACAGGGGTCTGTGGCTCCAGAATATTAAGCTTTTGTTACGCGGAAGTCATTTTTATTGTCAGTTCATTGTGTTTAATCAGTAAATATATTAATATTTAACAAATTCTTAAATCTTTCTGAATTAACTAACTCAATTTGAAAAACAGGGAACTGTGGCTCCAGATTATTAAACTTTTGGTACGCGGAAGTCATACTCATAGCCCGTTCATTGTGTTCATTCGTAATTTTTTTTAATTTTGAACAAATTCTTAAATCTTTCTGAATTAACTAACTCAATTTGAAAAACAGGGAACTGTGGCTCCAGATTATTAAACTTTTGGTACGCGAAGTCGTACTCATAGCCCGTTCATTGTGTTCATTCGGAAAATTTTTTAGTTTTGATCAAAATTTTGATTTAACTAACTCAATTTGAAAAACAGGGGTCTGTGGCTCCAGAATATTAAGCTTTTGTTCCGCGGAAGTCATTTTTATTGTCAGCTCATTGTGTTCAATCAGTAAATATATTAATATTTAACAAATTTTTAAATCTTTTTGAATTAACCAGCTCAATTTGAAAAACAGGGAACTGTGGTTCCAGATTATTAAACTTTTGGTACGCGGAAGTCATACTCATAGCCCGTTCATTGTGTTCATTCGAAAATTTATTAATTTTGAACAAATTTTAAATCTTTTTGAATTAACTAACTCAACTTGCAAAAACAGGGGTCTGGGCTCCAGATCAAAAACTTTTGGTACGCGTACAACATTTTCATTGTCAGCTCATTGTGTTCAATCAGAAAATTTATTAATTTTTAACAAATTATTAAATCTTTTTGAATTAATTAATTCAATTTGAAAAACAGGGGTCTGGGCTCCAGATTATTAAATTTTTGGTACGCGGAAATCATAGCCCGTTCATTGTGATGAGTAGTATTTAACAAATTTTAAATCTTTTTGAATCAACTAACTCAATTTGAAAAACAGGGGCCTGTGGCTCCGATTATTAAACTTTGTTACGCGGAATTGTGTTCAGTCAGAAACTTTATAAAAATTTTAAAAAATTTTAAATCTTTTTGAATTAACTAATTCAATTTGAAAAACAGGGAACTGTGGCTCCAGATTATCAAACTTTTGGTACGCGGAAGTCATACTCATAGCCCGTTCATTGTGTTCATTCGAAGTTTTTTAATTTTGAATAAATTTTAAATCTTTTTGAATTAATTAATTCAATTTGAAAAACAGGGAACTGTGGCTCCAGATTATTAAAATTTAGGTACGCGGAAGTCATACTCATTGTCAGCTTATTGTGTTCATTCCAAAATTTATTAATATTTAACAAATTTTTAAATCTTTTAGAATTAACTAGCTCAATTTGAAAAACAGGGGTCTGGGCTCCAGATTATTAAACTTTTGATACGCGGAAGTCATACTCATAGCCCGTTCATTGTGATGATTTCAAAAATTTATTAGTTTTTAACAAATTTTAAATCTTTTTGAATCAACTAACTCAATTTGAAAAACAGGGGTCTGTGGCTCCAGATTATTAAACTTTTGTTACGCGGAAATCATTTTCATTGTCAGCTCATTGTGTTCAATCAGAAATTTTATTATTATTTAACAAATTTTTAAATCTTTTTGAATTAATTAATTCAATTTGAAAAACAGGGAACTGTGGCTCCATATTATTAAACTTTTGGTACGCGGAAGTCAAACTCATTGTCAGCTTAGTGTTCATTCCAAAATTTATTCATATTTAACAAATTTTTAAATCTTTTAGAATAAACTAGCTCAATTTGAAAAACAGGGGTCTGTGGCTCCAGATTATGAAGCTTTTGGTACGCGTAAGTGATTTTCATTATCAGTTCATTGTGTTCAATAAGAAAATTTATTAATTTTAAACAAATTTTTAAATCTTTTTGAACTAACTGACTAAATTTGGAAAACAGGGGTCTGTGGCTCCAGATTATTAAACTTTTGGTACGCGAAGTCATATTCATAGCCCGTTCATTGTGTTCATTCGGAATGTTTTTTAGTTTTGATCAAAGTTTTGATTTAACTAACTCAATTTGAAAAACAGGGGTCTGTGGCTCCAGATTATTAAACTTTTGGTGCGCGGAAGTCATTTTTGTTAATTATGTTAATTATTAATTTTAAAAAAAATTTTTAAATCTTTTTGAATTAACTGACTAAATTTGGAAAACAGGGGTCTGTGGTTCCAGATTATTAAACTTTTGGTACGCGGAAGTCATACTCACAGCCCGTTCATTGTGTTCATTCGGAAAAATTTTTAATTTCGAACAAAATTTTAAATCTTTTTGAATTAACTAACTCAATTTGAAAAACAGGGCTCTGTGGCTCCAGATTACTAAACTTTTGGTGCGCGGAAGTCATTTTTATTGTCAGCTCATTGTGTTCGATCAGAAAATTTATTAATTTGGAACAAACTTTTAAATCTTTTTGAATTAACTAACTCAATGTGAAAAAAAGGGGTCTAAGGCTCCAGATTATTAAACTTTTGGTACGCGGAAGTCATACTCATAGCCCGTTCATTGTGTTCATTCGTAAATTTTTTAATTTTGAACAAAGTTTAAATCTCTTTGAATTAACTAACTCAATTTGAAAAATAGAGGCCTGGGGCTCCAGATCATAAACTTTTGTTCCGCGGAAGTCATTTTTATTGTCAGCTCATTGTGTTCAATCAGAAAATTTATTAATATGGAACAAATTTTTAAAACTTTTTGAATTAACTGACTCAATTTGAAAAACAGGCGTCTGTGGCTCCAGATTATGAAACTTTTGGTGCGCCGAAGTCATTTTTATTGTCAGCTCATTGTGTTCAATCAGAAAATTTATTAAATTGGAACAAATTTTAAAATCTTTTTGAATTAAATAACTCAATTTGAAAAACAGGGGTCTGTGGCTCCAGATTATTAAACTTTTGTTACGCGGAAGTCATACTCAATATGTTCATTCGAAAAATTTATCAATATTTGATAGTACTTCACTGAAAGGAAAACTCTCGAGGATCATCAACGTTGAAGATTGTTTGTTTTTGCAGCATTTACTTTTTGAAAGACCAAAACAATTGGGCTAAATCTTGGCAACATTGCAGACAAATTACTTATTTTAAAGCTTTAATTTGTAGAGGCTTAAGCTACTGAAATCTCAATTTTATTTTGCAGATGTTGAAGTAACTGGCTGAAATTTCCTAGAACTAAGTCATCTTCCCTCTAACACTTTTCAATGTTCAGGGTTTTAATATGGTGCCAATCAATTCTATTTGTGATTCAACAAGAAAAACTCAACCTTCAAATTTAAATTTATGTTCGGTTTTAGGTTGCATGGAGAACAATAATTATATGTTAAATATTAAACATTTGGGCAAAATATTTCAATAAATTTACAAATATAATTTTAAAACTCAACTCAACAAAAACAACTAACTGCATCGCGGAGAAAAATTTCAAATAATAAATTTTCGATGAAATTAAGTGGCGCAAAACAACCAATACGAGCAGGCAAAACTATTGGTTGCAATAAATCTATCTCAAAAATACATTTACTGAATGTTAATTTTTCCAAAACATTACCATCTGAATGCTATGACAACCTTGAAAAGCATTCACAATGTGATATCTTTGAAAGATTTTGGCAATTAGGGAACAGAAAATAGAATCAATTCAAACGTTTAACACATTTCTTCGAACATTTAACTGAACTGAGAAAAATCAGTTTAGCATTCTCTTTACTAGAAGTTTAAACATCTTTGAAATTTAGCACAGCCCGCTGAAGACTCAGAACTGTTTAAGCTTCTCAAGAATAATTAAGCGTTATGAGCCATTTATAAGCCGGTTATGACGGATTTTGATAACAGGTTCAACTAACGCAATTTACATTAACTAGTGCCATCTCCTTCGTCCTTTTGAAATAGTTGAACGAGTTGAAGTAATTCATAGACAAAACTCACTCGCTGCAAAGACCAATCGACTGCGACACAAATGTGGAAGCAGCTGAAAGTAATGCTCAAGTAAACAGACCAGAGCAAGATGTTTTGCACACGAGATAGTTGCTCTCGTGTTTTTCATGTATTTATAGGTTTTCAAAATCATGATCCCTATTTAGAAAAAGTTATAGGAATCAACAAATTAACAGTTAACATCATCAACGCGGGTTTTAATCCACCATATTTATAGCCTGTTTTAAAAATCATAATACTTAAGTAAAAAGTACCAGAAATCAACAAAATAACAAAATGTTATCCTTAACTCGGGTTTTCATCCACGGCGGGTAACGATCCAGGATATGGCGCTTAGATATAATATCGGTAACTTGAAATGGGTCAACCCGCGACTTAAGTGTAACTAATTTTCAGATAACTGATTGTTAAGTGTCATTCAATTGCAAAAAAGTAATAATTGCCGGGGCCTCCCATGCAGTTCTTTTGACCAGTTTTTGGAACAGTGCGGAAAAACGATGAACGATGCAACTGACCATCCCTCAAAAACGCATGAAACAATTACAAGACTTTTAGCAGTCTAGTTGGACAAAATTAATTGCTTCCTTAGGTTTAAACGCCTCCTCTATAATCGCCTTAGAAATGTCAAATTTCAGATTTCCACCTGCTTCCCGGGAAATTATGGTGTGTTCAGCTGTCGCTGACAAATTTCGATGCGAGTCAATCGTCTTTCGAGGTGGCGAATATCTTGTTTCTGCCATGATGGTTATAGTAGAGCCGGTTCATCATGATGGTGAAAGTGCTGAGGATATTGAGCTTGGATAAACTCGCAATAATTTAATAGAGAAATGGGCCAATCCGCGACTTAAGGAAAGCAACTACTTTTCAGATAACTGATTGGAAAAAGTCATTCAACGGGAAGAAAGTAACCATTGTCGGAGGCTCACATGTACTTCGGATGACCAGTATTCGGAAGAGTACGGAACAGTTAAGGCCACCGAAGGAGAAAAAGTCAACAGGCAAGTGACGACAGAAGTTGAACGTGTTGCCAGATATTGTTGTTTTAATGATTGGCGGAAACGATGCATTTGACCATTGCTCAAAAACGCATGCAAAACGCGACAAATAAAACAATCGATCGTTGCTTCAATGAAATAAAAAAATTCTTATGATCATTTAACAGAACAGTGTTAACAGTCAACGTGATACCTCGAAGTCCAAGGTAGTTTTAGTTGGACAGTATGCGCCTGAAACGATTTAAACAACAGCTCATTAGAAAAATTGTCTTCACTGGCATTCAAAATATAATGTAAAACTAACTCTAGATTACTACGTGGAATAGGCTGCTGTGATAATTTTAAAAAGTACAAAAATGAGCTAGTTTTTTAGAGGAATTCAATTCAAAAACATTTCGCCACAGATGTACCAGTTTTCGGGGGGCCAGCGTTTCGGGACCTCAAATTCAGTCTGCTAGAGAGCCTCAAACGCAAGGAAAGGGCAGCTATCAATAGACGTCCCCTTCGGAACTCTGCTACGCTCTTCAGCGAAGGCAGATGTGAACATCATCGATGTCATTTTCGAGATGAATCCCTCAGTGTTCCCGAGCCAACCAGAGGTGGGTTATGATTCGGGCCCGGGCAAAAACAATACTATATTTGGAAACTGGCTTTTGTTCTCAACACATAACTGGAACAATTCCATCACATACCGAGATTGTGTGATGGTAGGGAAAAGAGCCAGTGTAAAGTAAACCTATCATTTTTTCTCATATGTCAATAATAACCATTATTGAGCACAGTGAGACCTAATAGTTGAGGTGTATAATATTGAGATATTACTTTCAATATGTAGTTTTGAGACATAGTAATTAGGTTGAGTTTGATGAGTGCAATTCGAATTTATAGCTTGCACTGTCAAATTGTTAGTAAATTTAAATATTTTTATACTATAATAGTTTTAATTGTTGTTTTATTTATTTAGTAGAATTATCCAACCAAAAAACCGTCGAAAGCTCTCATTTAATTGTAATATTTGCTTCCGACATTCAAATAGTGAAACTTCAGTGGCTGATATAATTTTTGATCATTCGGTTTTTCTGTCACAAGGCTCTCCTTGAGTTCTTTAGCTCCTTACTTTTTGTTTTTTTTCCTTTCCCTTTCATGCACCTGAGCTGGCTGGTTAGTAGTTTATTTATTTATTTAATTTCATTCTGTCTGTAGTTGTGTTCATTCTGTTCCTCAGGTGTAGAAAATGAACTGTGGGATCTGTCCGTCCTCTACTGAGGTGCCGTTGTTGTTCCCTGGCGAGTGCTGGAAGTGGAACACTATCTTCCCATCAGGAGTGTCTATGTGCACCTTGCGCATCCCTTTCGTCCCGTAGTGGCTGTCTGCGCCCTACAACAAAAACTAACTCTTTTGAAATTCCTTCTTTGGCAGTATTTTTATATAGGTGGCTGAACCCACTGAGAATCAAAAGAAATAAACTGAACTTAAAAATAAATAAATAAAAAGTCACACCACCAAAACTTTTCCTGAAACAAAAAAATTACCAAGACCTATATAAGAGTCTTCACTCTTCATTCATGACTCTTTACAAACATTTGGCCAACCTCTCTTTTCTCATCCAATCACCTTAGCGGTAATTTATTTTGGATAGCTAAAAGTTCAGGCCTGCTTCTGTCGTCACTGAGATGAGGTTTTTGAAATATATTTAAGCTGTCCAAATCACGTCTGATAAAGCTTTAATAGGGCACCACACTCTATCCCCTACGAACTTGCTTTGTGGCGAGCGAAACTGTGGGAAAACGCTTTCCTAGACAGAGTTCCCCGACCGATTTGAACACCCGACATTTTTTGCCCCAAGTTTCATTATTCGTGAACCAGGATTCATAGAACGAGTAACATATCGCCTTTTAAGAACGTTCTATGTTTTTGGGTGCCATTTGCCAACAATTTCTCATTTCTATTCCAAACGTCAGAAAAAACGCGCCCAAAATGAGTGAAAATTCTCAAGAAAGAAAACTGAAACGCATCGAATAAAGGATAACCCATAACAATAACTTTTCCAGCGGGATAAATATTAATATTAACTTTTCCAGCCTTAAGCTATCAAAAACTTACGCTTATGCTTTAAAGTATCGTATAAAATAGCGGCATTTCAGAAAAAAAAACGACCCTGATTTGAGTTTTCAGAGGCGTTCATATATAGCGTGATGCCGATTATCATAGTGATCAACAGAAACAAGAACATGTGAGTTGACTTGAATGAAATTTCAAGAGGCAAGCTGCACTTCGCAAACAAGCAACCGATAACGGAAAAAAGGAGCTATTGAAAGCCGAGGCAATACAAAAACCAACCGTTCGGAATACAAATCTTGTCTACTACGTGATTCGAACGATGGAGCTCCCGATTATGTGTCACTTGCCTCAAACAACTGCTAGCTTAATAATACTACTTTCACGAATGGCTTGATATTAATTACCAACTAAGCGGATGTATCGCTCATGGTATTTGAAATAGAAATAATAGTTTCTGAAACTCAAAACTGAACAGAGAACTGAACTTAACTTTGGCTGGAAAAAAAGTAACTGATCATAAAACACCTGCGCTGCTTGTAAAAATAAGTATCAAATCATATTATTTCATCGTATTCATTATGATATTCGGGAAAAGATTGAAAAATTAGCTGTCGATTTTTGTTACACTTAAAATGATCAATAACGTGAAAACCACCTTCAATGTCCATTGGGATTTAAGCTTCTACCAAGATGAGATTTAGGCGATCATTTGATCCGTTAAACACAAATCTTAAAAGAGACAGCATCATTTTATTTAGATATTTGCACTGTGGACCGACCGACCTATTACCATGCGTGTTGATTTGCATTCCGTTAAAAAAATTATAGCTTATTTAGTACTCGTTCTAGATTTAACCAGAAACAGCCAAAAAAAATTTCAAAGAAGTCTTTCATAACAACCTGCTTCGGGAAAAAAACCCACGGACAGAAACTTGTTTTTTCAATGCAAAGATTTTCTCACTTAAAAATTCGCAAAATTACTTGAAACTTTAGTTATGTCTCTCATTATAATATTGTATAAAATTTTCAGACAATCATTTTATGAGCAATCGCCGATTAGACAGTTCTCTTGGAAGTTATCCTTAAGCATTCTTGCAAAAACGCCAGCGTTAATCTGTCTTCAAAGCCATAAACCGATATCTTTAGACCACGCGTTTCTTTGGTTATCCTGTGATCTGGACCAGTTTAACAGACTCCCAATTCCTCAATAAATCTCTTGACAGGTTAAATTAGGAAGAAGTTATCAAACTGAAGCTGCCATTGGCCTATCAAATAAATAGCCACTCCCTCTTTGGCTTGCAAACAATTACAGAAAGGCAGTTGATTCCGTTTGATCGCAACCACAAAACAGTCCAAACGTGCACTTGCACGAAGACTGACAAGACTAGGCGAGAACCTAAAACAAGTTACAAGCATTAAGGAGTCATTTATGTTCTAAAATAAGTGCCCGTGTGTACGCTCACAAGATATTACACAACACCATCTTCGCTAATGTAAAAATTAACCAGAATCAATGTCGGATTATTAGCGACTGCAACTTAAAGAAACCTCGATTGCGGCTTAAGCTGCCAGTTTTAGCTTTGCACTGTCGGATGTGTGTAGTGGAATACTAATCCCCAGTGGTGTCAACAGTCAAATGGCTCGAAATATAACCCGTATTTCAGATTAAGATCCCGTTGTTTTTGGGTTGGGAATTAAGAAGATACTCTTGATCAGTTTCCGGTTCTCTATATCAAAGAGGTTAGGGTTCCACTGAGTGGATTAGGAACAAATTGTGAAATATTGCGCGACTGTAATGTCACGCGGTGCTCAGTTAATCGCAAATTATTCAATATTGTCTTGAAATTGGTTGGTTGTACAGGTTATCAAAATTGAAGTCGATATTTAACGCAAATGTATGACAAAACAAAATGACATGTTTAATGAACAACAACTGTTGCTTTATCCACGACAAAAGAAAATAAAATTGCGACCGCAGCTTTTTTGCATGAATTTTCGACAAAATAGCCGAAAGAAAAACATCACTCTTTTTTTTTAACTTGGGAATAAATTTTTTGGTTTTTGTCGACTTGGTGATGAGCTATAATTAACTTAACAAGGAAAGCATCGTTTGGATCTCATCATTCGTCTTCAACGTCAGATGACTGGAGTAATTCATTAGTGATTACATCTTAATCTCATTTTCCATTGGAAACGAGGTTGCACTTCGGATACACAAGCTGAAAAATCACAAAAAAAATCTAGTTGCAATCGAGTTTTTTTGTACCTTCGCAAATAAACTTACCTTTTATTAGACTTGATAAAATATCCCTGATTAATAAATTGAAATCGACTTGGTATGTGAAGCAAAAAAGTGACATGCTTTCTGGTCTAGCATTGATAAGAACAAACAACTGTTGAATTTGGAATGATTTCTGAGCCGCATTATTTCGCCGCTTACGCCTACGCCGCTTATTATCTACCATTGCTAACTTCCAAACGCCCATAACTTTACAAAAACTGACCGCTGGTCAATTATCTTTTCAATTTGAGCTCATATGGTTGATAACTTTTAGAACAGCCAACTAACAGTTGGAAAAGAATAATGAACGCAAGGAAACTTAAAAAAAAACTCACTAGTTTTTTCAAGAGACTTCAACTTTTGGATTTTGAAGAAAAAAAATAGATGACCTTAAAGCTCTTTGAATTTGTAGAACAATTAATGAAGGACACTTTTTTGTTAAAATTAACCCAATTTGAGAAAACTGGATCAATACGTAAAATTTTTTCGCTGGGAAATCTGATAATTAAAATTTCCATCAGAAGTCAATCACGTTTTTCGTGAGCTTGCTGCTCGATAGTGGAGTTTGCCTTCCTTTTAACAATGAAAATGCACTTAACTTAAAAAAAATCACAAGTCAGGCCGTGAAAAATCAAAACTGCTGAAAAAAAAAACAAAAATCAGCAAGACCTATATATGAGATGATTACGTCTCAAATGGCATAGAAATTAAAAATTTTTCCCAAATGGCATAAGTTTCATGCAACAGTTGCATTGAAAAAATCGAGATCAATTTTTTCGTGAACAATGTGAGAAAATAAGTCAAATTGTCAATTCAAATGCTGATTGACATTTTATCTAAATTTTTTTAAACAAAAGCAAGAAGCATAAGCTTGCGGTTATTAATAAGCTTCTTGTGGTCAATTTTTTCGACAAATTTGTTGCGTAAATTTGTTTGAAAGCAATTAATTCCAAATCTTGTTCACATGCTTTCATTACAGACAAAATGTTACAATTAGAAATTGATAGAAAACGTTTAAACTACAATGAAAACTTGAAACTTATGCCATTTGGGAAAAGTTTCCATTTTTATGCCATTTGGGAATTATGCCATTTGGAAAGTTAGCTATGAGAGTACTCACTACGTTCATTACTCTTAATAATATCCGTTCAAAACGGTTAGTTCAAAAATCCGTTCAAAACAATTTAGTTCAAAAATCCGTTCAAAACAATTTAGTTCAAAAATCCGTTCAAAACAATTTATTTCAAAAATCCGTTCAAAACAATTTAGTTAAAAAATCCGTTCAAAACAATTTAGTTCAAAAATCCATTCAAAACGGTTTGTTACAAAATAAAAAACATTCCAAAAAAATCCAGATTAAGCACATATCCTCCTGTTTTTTGTTATATTTCCAACAGGCTCAAAGATATTGGACATCCATCCTCGCGCCAAAACAAATTTTTTAAATGATTAATTCAGTCTTTAATTTTAAAGGAAGCGATGTGACACATAGGTGACCACTGAATCTGTTTTGTTACTTCATTAAAGTTTTCTAATCAGGGCTGATCTACATGTAATTTAAAAAAAATAGGAGCCAAATTCATGCTATTTTTAAAAAGAAACAATGCGACTGATGGATAAATTATGCTGTAATCAACCCTTGCAACAACTGATTTCAAAGCAAAACAATCAACAAACTGGGTACTCAATTGAACTGATTCAGCAAAACAAAACACAGCCAACAGACAATTGGAGTTTTTTTTTTAATTATTGGTCGATCAGGTTTTTCGTGACGTTTACACTTTTGCTGTTTCATAGTGGAACTAATGCGCTTTAAAAATAATTTCATGGCATTTTCAAAACATGCATGTGTTCGAACTTCGACATTCTGCATCTGAAACGGTCATTAAAACGACCAGCATCATAGATCATGGACAAAAAATGATTGTAAATTATTAAGTTCTTTCAGAATTTTCAAAAATAGATAAGTTTCTACCTCAAAAATTACAATTTAGATACACTTCGCTCAACGTTCAAATGGTTGGAAAAAGAAGACTGACTGTGTAAAACTACACTTGCAAGCTTCCACGAAAATTTGTCCGAATCGAATCCGGACCTTTTGAGCCTCAGGCAGGTGCTATACTACAACACTAATTAGAAACCTACACTTGACAGTAGTTTACATTTCCTTTTAAAAAACGCTCTATTTTTTACAGGCTCATAAGAAAAAGTTGGTAAGTTGAAAAAGCCCCAGTACCCGTTTGCGATGCACTTGTTCTCGCAAGTGAAAGAAATAAACCTCGCAAGCAATTGGTACAAAATAGTTTCTTTAGAAACAGTTAGAAGCGTCTGAATAGTATAACTAAAAAGTACTGACAGCTATTGTCGCGGATGCCGTGTATGAGGCGTGGGGTCTGACTTCCACTGGTTCCCGGAACATCACTCGGAAGGTGTTGGAGGAACCATCCGAGGAGAAACTGGTGTCGTTGTCACCACATACTTTGCCGCTCTCATCGTGTGCGATCTACGAAAAATAAAATTATAACAGTTATATTTTTTAAATTATTTTCACTAGCCGCTCAACTGAAATTTAAAAAAATTCAACAAAAAATTGATTTATGCTAACACTATCTGATTAGCATGATTGCTTCCCTATATTAAAGATTGCTTGAGCTTATAATAGTAATGGCCAGCAAAATCAACTTGTATCCCAACTGAAGCACTAATCAATTATGCAATAATTCTAAACAATTCTTGCAGATAGATGAAGATAACTCTGTGGAAACTTGATCTAACCTGAATGCTGACTTGGTACTCCATTGGCAATTGGGTGGAGCCATACAGTGCCAGTCCAACAATGTGGATCTTCTGGTTTACTCGGAACCTATAGAGACAGTCAACTGCAGACACTTCGAAACGTACCAGTGAGCTCAAATTCAAAGTGATAGAAATAAATGGAAATACTTATATTTTTCAAATTCGTATAAAAAACTAAGGTAAAAAATGTTTTCAGTGTTCATTGACACTCAAGCAAGAAACGTCGAAGGTACAATAACGACTCTAATTTTCCTGTTAACATGATAAGTAGTTTTTTGATCTTAAACACCAAAAACGGGTATGTAAATCTCGAAAAACTTGCTAAGGCATAAATGAGTATAAGATTCGCATAAAAACTGAATCAGGGTACCAAATCATTTCATTTATTGGTTTCAATTTGAAAAAATGTCGAAAATTTAGCTACCTTATCTTGTCCGGAGTGCCACTGTATCCCCACCTGCAGTCGACCTGTTTGAACCTGGTCAGAGTATATTCACATCCAGACAAGTAACACCTGGGTCGATCCACAAACTCCACCTTCGGCTTCGGATTGCACGTGAAATACAAAAACAGATTGACTATCTCCTTGTCTTGCAGAATCTTCGTCTGTGCACATGAAGCGAACTCCTCGACCGACATGAGAGGGAACCGAATCAGAGTCGTCGCTTCTCCCAGCACTTGTCGTTTGTTCTCTGCAGTCGACGCGATTTGTTGTCGTTGACATTCCTCATCGGCCCAACGAACGATGGCTTGGAACAACTTGCACTCTCGTATTGACAGAGTATCCCGACGAAGCACGGAGCACAGTGTCTCAAGGTCAATGTCTACAAACCCCTCAGCATTTATAGCCTCAGTTGTACATTTATCTATAGTCTCCAGGCATAAATCAGCGAGTTGCTGTTCGTCGAACAACCGAGCTTGTGACAAAAGCATGAACGCATTTTCGGCGTTAAGATTTCGTTTGAGGAAATCGACGCATTGGCATTCAAGGGCGGGTACAGCATACTTCTTGGCAGTGTACAGTGTAGTCATTACAGTGTCGGGGCCAATTTGCGCCTCATCTGTATATAGAAACTTGAGGAGAAACATAAAAGCAGCTGGTTCCACGTCCGGGAGGTCAATTTCACTAGCGTTAGTAGCCATAGATCCATTGAACATGGCATTAAACACTGCACTGCCAATTGAGAGTATAAACTTATGCGAGGGAATTCTCTGTTGCGCCGATCCACGTCCCACTAGAAACTTAACGTCACTTAGAGTCTCATTATTGAAGAGAAATGCAAGGCGTTCTGCCATGCTCATTTTCATAGACTGCCAATTATGAATTGACGCCTGGGTTCTCGATGTCGTTAAATTCGTTTCAGACGGAGAACTATCCGCACTGCCTTCCTCTGGCCCATCTCCGTGTACTGGAGTTACATTAATGAAGAACGGGACGCTTTGGGAGCCAGCAGCCGACGAACTTACGGGAACGATTCGGTCTCCAGACGACGGGACGGACGCACTTTGGTGAAGTGCAACCGGGAGCGATGGAGCGCTTGAGCTACTCTGAGCGCCTCCATTTGCAGACCTATTCGCAGCTAAATGGTGGTTGCGGTTCCTCGGAGCGTGATTTTTTGCCGGCGAAGAGCATTTCGTACTTGTACTGACCAAACCGACAAGCGACTCATTGGAGCTACTGGTTCCGTTTGAGTTGCGATGCGGGGTTCGAATGTGGTCACCGCTGCTCGATATGGCCGAGGGAGATCCATTTGAACCCGACTGACGATTAGGAGAGGATCTCTTCCTGTTCATTTGGGGGTGTGAGTTAGCAGGGATACTTGAGGATACATTGGATACGTTCATATTAGCTCTCGGTCTCGTCATGTGAGGAGATGAGAGGGAAACCTGAGGCAGTTTGGTCAATTTGAGTCAGAAAACTCGAGCAGATGATGAAAGTTCAAGTAACTTCTCAATAAACAATTCATCGTATATTATATTTTTAGCTGTTAACTTGATATATTAAACGGAACTAATTAAGTTCTGAAAACAATTAACCACAAACAAGACAAAAATTGGAAAAAAAGGTTATAACAAAAAAAATCAGGAGGTAATGACTTTTAAGCAATTGAACAAGTGAACACCATGTTAAATTAATGCCTCCGCTAAAAAAAACACAAGCCTAAAATAGACGTGAAAAAAAAACCTTATCTAATTTACTTCACTACGTTCAGCAACACTTAATAATGAGAGCTTGTGAAATTTCACCTATTATCTCCTATTATTTCTGACTGAAGCTATCAAATTCACTAGAACCTGTCGTGCGATGGCTACTGCGGGAGGGACACGTGTGTGAGTGGAAACCGAACTAGCAATTGTTGTCGTGGATGTGGTAGAGGAAACAGTTTGCTCGTCTTCCGAAGCGGAGTCAGTCATTGCTTGGTTGTTACTTTCAGGCGACTCTATTAAACTGATCGCCTCTGATGTCTCATCCATGACAAACTGAAACCAAACATCCACCAATGCTCTAAACACCAATCAAATATAAAATTCCTCAAGCTAAAATACATAAATTTTATAGACAGAATTGATACATGAAGATTGAAGTGAACCTTTATTTAATCCGAGCTCAAGTCATTGATTTTTTTAATGTGATATCCAAAGGCTCTAAAAATTACAAGAAAAGACAAGAATATGCTTCAAAAATGATAAAACATCATTACAGATTGCAAGATTCGAATTTGTACCTCTCGCCTAGAATTCAATTGCCTTAGCCACGTAGACCTGGTGTCTACTTTTCCACTACTTTCACATTATCAAATTTTCATATTTAGAATCTAGATATGTTTTTAACAAAGCGACGCTCAACTTCGCAAACATGAAGGAAAAAAATGGACTCTCAAAAGCGTCAAAAATAAAACAAACCTCCACCGACCTGCAGGTTAATAATATCACGGACCTCCAGATTATGCAAACCACGGACCTCGTTTGCCGACGAATCAAACAAACCACGGATTCAAAAAATCATCCACCAGGCTGGCTTACCTGGTTACTAGCGTGTAACGCACTTCCGTTGCACCGAATTTTTTGAGAACTCATGAAAAACCGCAAATAAAGGAAAAAGATTTGCAATCTTTGAGTGTACTCTGACAGCACCCAATTACAGATTTGGTTATTTCAAATTTTGAACAGTTTTTTCTATTAAGTTTTTTTAATTCAAACTTTGAAAACCATAAAATTTTTCAAGCTCTATGTTTATTGAAAAATTGACAAAAAACGTCACATCTCGGAACTAAAAGCATTGGACGCAAGATTGGCAACTGACAGTACCCAACTGCAGGGTTGGAAATTTCAAATGTTGAGAAACTTTATAAAACTAAAAAGACTTGAGCAGACAAATTTTAAGACAAGAGTAGCAACCCCTGGAAGTGCCCTGACAGCACCCAACTACAGGGTTGAGAATTTCAACGTTTTAGATTATTTTTTAGTTTAAGTTTTTTGAAAATTTTTGAAAAAATGAAAAAATCGTCTTATCTTGTAAACTAAAAAGATTTGGGTGTTTTAAAATGGAGACCAAAGTCGCAACCCTGGATGAACCCTGAGAGCATCATAACACTATTGGGTTACTAGTTTCAAAATTGATCAAATAATCCTTGAAATCAAACTGGAAAATCGAAAGAAACATTTTTAACCATTGCAATTACGATATAGTTTAAACGTGAAAAAACTTTTCGTTAAACGTTCAAAGAAAACAATATGGTGAGAAAATTTCAGCAAAGGCGAGATAGTGAAGCCCGCATTTAAACATATAATAGATAGATTACACAGGGACAAGGTCGGATTTCGCAAACAAAAATGAAAAACGGCAAAAATGAGAAATCCAAGAACATGCAACAAAGTCAACTTCAATAAGCATTTTTTAACATTCAAGACAGCAGGATTCGAAATTGAACCTCTGAGCCAGAAGTCAATTGCATCTACCAGTTAGCCCTGTTGTCTAAGCGTTTCTTTTTTTATTGACTACATTTCACCCTTGAGCCTTTTTTCCGTGGGGGAGAAAGGTCATCCATTATGCCGCAGCCGGTCCGTCCCACCTTGAGGAGGCGGATGGCATTGACATCGAAACCTCCCCCCTGCCCCACGGAAAACAGTCCAAAGGGTGAATGCTGTGAATTGGTCCGGGGGCTAATAATAAAAAAGAAACACTTAGACAACAGGGCTAAGTGGTAAATGCAATTGACTTCTGGCTCAGAGGTTCAACTTCGAATCCTGCTGTCTCAAACGTTTAATGCTTTTTGAAGTTGATTTTGTTGCATGTTTTTGGATTTTTCATTTTGCCGCTTATTGGAGCTCCTGTTTTTGCCGTTCTTCATTTTTGTTTGCGAAATAATAAAAGAAACTTGCTAATAATTAAGAAAAAAAGAATTAGCGACTTCGAATCCTTTACTCTGATGTTTATTGCTTTATAAAGTTGATTTTTGTTTTATATTCTTTCTACCCTTCGCCACGCGTTTCTTCTACTTTCGCGTATAATTTATTATTAAATATCATACTTCAAATTATCTTTTTGAACGACGCAAAAATAACAAGACATAACTTTTAGGCTCTTCTCCAAACGCTAGATTCGGGAGGCTAGTTTTCGCGGAAATAAGAATTCAGAAACTTGAATCAAATATTCCCCAAAAAATTGACTTTTCCGAAGGTCATAACTTTTTGTTAAAATAATTTGGGCGTTGGGTTATCCATTGAGCCCAAAATCCCAGATTTGAGAGGGTAGTTTGTGAGAAAATGTCAAAATCCAAAAATAAAGATTAAAAGTTCCCCACACACTTTTTGAAGTCTGTAGAAAGTGTGGTAAGTTAAAAAGAGACTAGGGGATTATTCATGTACACAGGGGAGTGGGCGGACTTTCTATTGGTAAAAAATTTTGAAAAAAGCGACAACTTTTTCCAAAGCGTATCAAAAAAGTAAATGAAAAAATTTAAAAAAAAACGATCCCATTTTCATAATACCTGTTTTTCTCAAACAGGACTTCATTTAAGCTTCCTAATCAATCCTGGTAGTATTTTACAAAAAAGTTCCAGGGTCTTATCGATCTCAAAAAACAAAACCGGAAATATCAGGGAAACAAATTATTAGGAAAATAAGCCGACAGAATTGAAGCCTGCACTCAATAGGGTGAAAATCACGGAACTCATTTGACAATATCTTATGGAAAAACAGGATCAACAAATGGTAAATTATTTGCGTATGCAAGGTGATATACTTGATTCAGAAACTAAGCCGACAGCGCTAAAGGCGCCAACCATGAAGCCAAAAAACCATCAGCAAAAATTAATGTAGACATTCTATAATTACTAGTAGTATCCAGTAATTACTAGTAGTAAATAGTTAAATTTGAAGCTGCAAGAAATTGAGCACGTCAGCAGCATCAGAAACTATTGAAGTAATTAATCAATAAAAAGTCAAAACTCCGATTTGATAACTCTTGCTAATCGGAAGCATAAAGAAACCAAAAGTCAAAACGCAAAATCAACTTTAAGCCAGTGCAAAAATTGTTACTTTTTGCCGCAAAAAAAAAACAGAGAAAAAGTCATCACCACTTATGTTAATTACAAAAATTGCGTCCTTTCACAGTTAATAGTTTGGCCTAATTGTACCTATTTTGGGAAGTGCCCAATACGCATGAAAATATTTCATTTTATAGAAGTTTTGGCAAAAACAACACGGCAAAAAATACAAGCAAGCAAAAATATGACTGATAACGTTACTGGGAAAAACTTTGAGTCTACAAAATTTCTTAAGTGACGCACGCCAATTATCAGTCTACATAATTGCTAAGTGACGCAAGCCAATTATGACGCATTAGCAGTACCAGTGAATTTGAAAAAAAAAATTAACAACTAACATTTTATGAAGCGAACGCAGTTTTACTAGCATACGAAAAAGTTCATCGAACCCTCTTATTTTGTTGTGGGTTTCCTTTCCTACCTGTACGCTACAGATCCATGATACCTTATTTGTAACATAATAGTCTGCTTGTGTAAATAGCATAATTTTGCAGACTCATTTTTGAGCACTCCATTTACTTTCTCAATCAGCAAACCATATCGCCTTCCTTCACATGAACTTCTCCAACCACTCAAGATACATTTTTAGCATTCGTTGATGACATCCATTTTGCAGCTAATCCCGCATTTCATTTAATCAGAAGATTAACCTACTTAAGATTTCACAATAATTGTTACGCAAAACATCGAAAAAATACATTAGGATGATGTTAATATCGAAAACCATTACTTACTAAACTGAGGGACAATTTTCTTTCAGCCAATCGGATCGAACTCTACAAAAACTCGTTTCAATTACTCAACTGCAAATAAATTTTATTCGAATTCGAAAATAATCTTTATTGAATTATTCTCAAATCAAAAGATGATCAAGCGCAACATACAGGTACAATTACTGTCCAACTGTATTTTCTGAATTAAATTACAGTTTCTCAGTGAATTCAATTCAAGAAAAGCATCAACAAGGTTCATTAGAAACAGATCAATAATTCAATTTGAAGGCACTAATCGTCGAACTTGATTCGACTTGCTCTTTTCTTTATGCTTCTAGGGGGTCTCTTGGCTAATAAATCGAAAGAACCAGTACCTAAACATAAACATCAAAAAATATATTACACATGAAAAAAAAACAAATCATTACCAGGGGCGGATCAAGATTTCTCCCGAGGAACAGCGGATTTTCTAGAAAAAATATTTGAAAAAGTTATTGACCTGATTCCTTTTAGATCAACCCAATTGAACATCAGAGCTCTCTATGGGAACTATAAGGCCCCGTTATGCTTCTTTGTTTGCGCTGGAGGCGAAAACAAATTGCAAAAAACTTGAGTTTTAGAGCACTTTTTGGAGCGTTTTAGAGCACTTTTTGGAACGTTTTAACAAAAACAACTGCGTTTTTTCGGCGCACGCTCCCCTCTCAACTGTGGTGCATGGTGGCGCTAAATGCGTCTTTACCAACATTTTAGAGATGGTCAAAATCGTGAAATGGTACCAAAGACGTGACCTTTTAGGTAAACTAGAGTCGGACAAAAAACGCGAAGCTTTCCTTTAGTTCACAAAAAGGTTTTTAATTTCTAAAATTAGCTTTCATTACAGAAAACTAAAAAACTCGAAAAATGACACTATCGGCAGCCAGGAATTTAACCTTTTCTCTTTTAATTCTCATACCCTTCTGCCACTATTTTACGGTAAAACCCAGACTTTTTGGTCAAAACAATCCAAAAAAACTTACAAAACACCTTTTTGGCCTCTCTATTCAAAAATTTGACTGCGGTGAACAAAATTTGGTCAAAATTGGGGTTTAATAGCGATTCCTAGATGCCCCCACTCCTCGAGAAACCCTATCTTCATCTGATTTTGAAACAACCATTTTTGCTGACCAACCCTTTAACTTTTCAAATCCATACTTTTTAAAACAGTCTGTTGTCGTTTAGGTCAACACTTCGGCCTAATGTATTTGGTCAAAATTGGGGTTTGATAGTGATTCCTAGATGCCCCCACTCCTCGAGAAACCCTCTTTTCATCTGATTTTAGAACAACCATTTTTGCTGACCAACCCTTCAACTTCTCAAATCCATACTTTTTAAAACAGTCTGTTGTCGTTTAGGTCAACACTTCGGCCTAATGTATTTGGTCAAAATTGGGGTTTGATAGTGATTCCTAGATGCCCCCACTCCTCGAGAAACCCTCTTTTCATCTGATTTTAGAACAACCATTTTTGCTGACCAACCCTTTAACTTTTCAAATCCATACTTTTTAAAACAGTCTGTTGTCGTTTAGGTCAACACTTCGGCGTAATGTATTTGGTCAAAATTGGGGTTTGATAGTGATTCCTAGATGCCCCCACTCCTCGAGAAACCCTCTTTTCATCTGATTTTAGAACAACCATTTTTGCTGACCAACCCTTCAACTTCTCAAATCCATACTTTTTAAAACAGTCTGTTGTCGTTTAGGTCAACACTTCGGCCTAATGTATTTGGTCAAAATTGGGGTTTGATAGTGATTCCTAGATGCCCCCACTCCTCGAGAAACCCTCTTTTCATCTGATTTTAGAACAACCATTTTTGCTGACCAACCCTTCAACTTCTCAAATCCATACTTTTTAAAACAGTCTGTTGTCGTTTAGGTCAACACTTCGGCCTAAAGTATTTGGTCAAAATTGGGGTTTGATAGTGATTCCTAGATGCCCCCACTCCTCGAGAAACCCTCTTTTCATCTGATTTTAGAACAACCATTTTTGCTGACCAACCCTTTAACTTTTCAAATCCATACTTTTTAAAACAGTCTGTTGTCGTTTAGGTCAACACTTCGGCGTAATGTATTTGGTCAAAATTGGGGTTTGATAGTGATTCCTAGATGCCCCCACTCCTCGAGAAACCCTCTTTTCATCTGATTTTAGAACAACCATTTTTGCTGACCAACCCTTCAACTTCTCAAATCCATACTTTTTAAAACAGTCTGTTGTCGTTTAGGTCAACACTTCGGCCTAATGTAGGTGGTCAAAATTGGGGTTTGATAGTGATTCCTAGATGCCCCCACTCCTCGAGAAACCCTCTTTTCATCTGATTTTAGAACAACCATTTTTGCTGACCAACCCTTCAACTTCTCAAATCCATACTTTTTAAAACAGTCTGTTGTCGTTTAGGTCAACACTTCGGCCTAATGTATTTGGTCAAAATTGGGGTTTGATAGTGATTCCTAGATGCCCCCACTCCTCGAGAAACCCTCTTTTCATCTGATTTTAGAACAACCATTTTTGCTGACCAACCCTTTAACTTTTCAAATCCATACTTTTTAAAACAGTCTGTTGTCGTTTAGGTCAACACTTCGGCGTAATGTATTTGGTCAAAATTGGGGTTTGATAGCGATTCCTAGATGCCCCCACTCCTCGAGAAACCCTATCTTCATCTGATTTTAGAACAACCATTTTTGCTGACCAACCCTTTAACTTTTCAAATCCATACTTTTTAAAACAGTCTGTTGTCGTTTAGGTCAACACTTCGGCCTAATGTATTTGGTCAAAATTGGGGTTTGATAGTGATTCCTAGATGCCCCCACTCCTCGAGAAACCCTCTTTTCATCTGATTTTAGAACAACCATTTTTGCTGACCAATCCTTTAACTTTTCAAATCCATACTTTTTAAAACAGTCTGTTGTCGTTTAGGTCAACACTTCGGCGTAATGTATTTGGTCAAAATTGGGGTTTGATAGTGATTCCTAGATGCCCCCACTCCTCGAGAAACCCTCTTTTCATCTGATTTTAGAACAACCATTTTTGCTGACCAACCCTTCAACTTTTCAAATCCATACTTTTTAAAACAGTCTGTTGTCGTTTAGGTCAACACTTCGGCCTAATGTATTTGGTCAAAATTGGGGTTTGATAGTGATTCCTAGATGCCCCCACTCCTCGAGAAACCCTCTTTTCATCTGATTTTAGAACAACCATTTTTGCTGACCAACCCTTCAACTTCTCAAATCCATACTTTTTAAAACAGTCTGTTGTCGTTTAGGTCAACACTTCGGCCTAATGTATTTGGTCAAAATTGGGGTTTGATAGTGATTCCTAGATGCCCCCACTCCTCGAGAAACCCTCTTTTCATCTGATTTTAGAACAACCATTTTTGCTGACCAACCCTTTAACTTTTCAAATCCATACTTTTTAAAACAGTCTGTTGTCGTTTAGGTCAACACTTCGGCGTAATGTATTTGGTCAAAATTGGGGTTTGATAGTGATTCCTAGATGCCCCCACTCCTCGAGAAACCCTCTTTTCATCTGATTTTAGAACAACCATTTTTGCTGACCAACCCTTCAACTTCTCAAATCCATACTTTTTAAAACAGTCTGTTGTCGTTTAGGTCAACACTTCGGCCTAATGTATTTGGTCAAAATTGGGGTTTGATAGTGATTCCTAGATGCCCCCACTCCTCGAGAAACCCTCTTTTCATCTGATTTTAGAACAACCATTTTTGCTGACCAACCCTTCAACTTCTCAAATCCATACTTTTTAAAACAGTCTGTTGTCGTTTAGGTCAACACTTCGGCCTAATGTATTTGGTCAAAATTGGGGTTTGATAGTGATTCCTAGATGCCCCCACTCCTCGAGAAACCCTCTTTTCATCTGATTTTAGAACAACCATTTTTGCTGACCAACCCTTTAACTTTTCAAATCCATACTTTTTAAAACAGTCTGTTGTCGTTTAGGTCAACACTTCGGCGTAATGTATTTGGTCAAAATTGGGGTTTGATAGCGATTCCTAGATGCCCCCACTCCTCGAGAAACCCTATCTTCATCTGATTTTAGAACAACCATTTTTGCTGACCAACCCTTTAACTTTTCAAATCCATACTTTTTAAAACAGTCTGTTGTCGTTTAGGTCAACACTTCGGCCTAATGTATTTGGTCAAAATTGGGGTTTGATAGTGATTCCTAGATGCCCCCACTCCTCGAGAAACCCTCTTTTCATCTGATTTTAGAACAACCATTTTTGCTGACCAACCCTTTAACTTTTCAAATCCATACTTTTTAAAACAGTCTGTTGTCGTTTAGGTCAACACTTCGGCGGAATGTATTTGGTCAAAATTGGGGGTTGATAGCGATTCCTAGATGCCCCCACTCCTCGAGAAACCCTATCTTCATCTGATTTTAGAACAACCATTTTTGCTGACCAACCCTTTAACTTTTCAAATCCATACATTTTAAAAGAGTCTGTTGTCGTTTAGGTCAACACTTCGGCCTAATGTATTTGGTCAAAATTGGGGTTTGATAGTGATTCCTAGATGCCCCCACTCCTCGAGAAACCCTCTTTTCATCTGATTTTAGAACAACCATTTTTGCTGACCAACCCTTCAACTTCTCAAATCCATACTTTTTAAAACAGTCTGTTGTCGTTTAGGTCAACAATTCGGCCTAATGTATTTGGTCAAAATTGGGGTTTGATAGTGATTCCTAGATGCCCCCACTCCTCGAGAAACCCTCTTTTCATCTGATTTTAGAACAACCATTTTTGCTGACCAACCCTTTAACTTTTCAAATCCATACTTTTTAAAACAGTCTGTTGTCGTTTAGGTCAACACTTCGGCCTAATGTATTTGGTCAAAATTGGGGTTTGATAGTGATTCCTAGATGCCCCCACTCCTCGAGAAACCCTCTTTTCATCTGATTTTAGAACAACCATTTTTGCTGACCAACCCTTCAACTTCTCAAATCCATACTTTTTAAAACAGTCTGTTGTCGTTTAGGTCACCACTTCGGCCTAATGTATTTGGTCAAAATTGGGGTTTGATAGTGATTCCTAGATGCCCCCACTCCTCGAGAAACCCTCTTTTCATCTGATTTTAGAACAACCATTTTTGCTGACCAACCCTTTAACTTTTCAAATCCATACTTTTTAAAACAGTCTGTTGTCGTTTAGGTCAACACTTCGGCGTAATGTATTTGGTCAAAATTGGGGTTTGATAGCGATTCCTAGATGCCCCCACTCCTCGAGAAACCCTATCTTCATCTGATTTTAGAACAACCATTTTTGCTGACCAACCCTTTAACTTTTCAAATCCATACTTTTTAAAACAGTCTGTTGTCGTTTAGGTCAACACTTCGGCCTAATGTATTTGGTCAAAATTGGGGTTTGATAGTGATTCCTAGATGCCCCCACTCCTCGAGAAACCCTCTTTTCATCTGATTTTAGAACAACCATTTTTGCTGACCAACCCTTTAACTTTTCAAATCCATACTTTTTAAAACAGTCTGTTGTCGTTTAGGTCAACACTTCGGCGTAATGTAATTGGTCAAAATTGGGGTTTGATAGCGATTCCTAGATGCCCCCACTCCTCGAGAAACCCTATCTTCATCTGATTTTAGAACAACCATTTTTGCTGACCAACCCTTCAACTTCTCAAATCCATACTTTTTAAAACAGTCTGTTGTCGTTTAGGTCAACACTTCGGCCTAATGTATTTGGTCAAAATTGGGGTTTGATAGTGATTCCTAGATGCCCCCACTCCTCGAGAAACCCTCTTTTCATCTGATTTTAGAACAACCATTTTTGCTGACCAACCCTTTAACTTTTCAAATCCATACTTTTTAAAACAGTCTGTTGTCGTTTAGGTCAACACTTCGGCCTAATGTATTTGGTCAAAATTGGGGTTTGATAGTGATTCCTAGATGCCCCCACTCCTCGAGAAACCCTCTTTTCATCTGATTTTAGAACAACCATTTTTGCTGACCAACCCTTCAACTTCTCAAATCCATACTTTTTAAAACAGTCTGTTGTCGTTTAGGTCAACACTTCGGCCTAATGTATTTGGTCAAAATTGGGGTTTGATAGTGATTCCTAGATGCCCCCACTCCTCGAGAAGCCCTCTTTTCATCTGATTTTAGAACAACCATTTTTGCTGACCAACCCTTTAACTTTTCAAATCCATACTTTTTAAAACAGTCTGTTGTCGTTTAGGTCAACACTTCGGCCTAATGTATTTGGTCAAAATTGGGGTTTGATAGTGATTCCTAGATGCCCCCACTCCTCGAGAAACCCTCTTTTCATCTGATTTTAGAACAACCATTTTTGCTGACCAACCCTTCAACTTCTCAAATCCATACTTTTTAAAACAGTCTGTTGTCGTTTAGGTCAACACTTCGGCCTAATGTATTTGGTCAAAATTGGGGTTTGATAGTGATTCCTAGATGCCCCCACTCCTCGAGAAACCCTCTTTTCATCTGATTTTAGAACAACCATTTTTGCTGACCAACCCTTTAACTTTTCAAATCCATACTTTTTAAAACAGTCTGTTGTCGTTTAGGTCAACACTTCGGCCTAATGTATTTGGTCAAAATTGGGGTTTGATAGTGATTCCTAGATGCCCCCACTCCTCGAGAAACCCTCTTTTCATCTGATTTTAGAACAACCATTTTTGCTGACCAACCCTTCAACTTCTCAAATCCATACTTTTTAAAACAGTCTGTTGTCGTTTAGGTCAACACTTCGGCCTAATGTATTTGGTCAAAATTGGGGTTTGATAGTGATTCCTAGATGCCCCCACTCCTCGAGAAACCCTCTTTTCATCTGATTTTAGAACAACCATTTTTGCTGACCAACCCTTCAACTTCTCAAATCCATACTTTTTAAAACAGTCTGTTGTCGTTTAGGTCAACACTTCGGCCTAATGTATTTGGTCAAAATTGGGGTTTGATAGTGATTCCTAGATGCCCCCACTCCTCGAGAAACCCTCTTTTCATCTGATTTTAGAACAACCATTTTTGCTGACCAACCCTTTAACTTTTCAAATCCATACTTTTTAAAACAGTCTGTTGTCGTTTAGGTCAACACTTCGGCGTAATGTATTTGGTCAAAATTGGGGTTTGATAGCGATTCCTAGATGCCCCCACTCCTCGAGAAACCCTCTTTTCATCTGATTTTAGAACAACCATTTTTGCTGACCAACCCTTTAACTTTTCAAATCCATACTTTTTAAAACAGTCTGTTGTCGTTTAGGTCAACACTTCGGCCTAATGTATTTGGTCAAAATTGGGGTTTGATAGTGATTCCTAGATGCCCCCACTCCTCGAGAAACCCTCTTTTCATCTGATTTTAGAACAACCAATTTTGCTGACCAACCCTTTAACTTTTCAAATCCATACTTTTTAAAACAGTCTGTTGTCGTTTAGGTCAACACTTCGGCCTAATGTATTTGGTCAAAATTGGGGTTTGATAGTGATTCCTAGATGCCCCCACTCCTCGAGAAACCCTCTTTTCATCTGATTTTAGAACAACCATTTTTGCTGACCAACCCTTTAACTTTTCAAATCCATACTTTTTAAAACAGTCTGTTGTCGTTTAGGTCAACACTTCGGCCTAATGTATTTGGTCAAAATTGGGGTTTGATAGTGATTCCTAGATGCCCCCACTCCTCGAGAAACCCTCTTTTCATCTGATTTTAGAACAACCAATTTTGCTGACCAACCCTTTAACTTTTCAAATCCATACTTTTTAAAACAGTCTGTTGTCGTTTAGGTCAACACTTCGGCCTAATGTATTTGGTCAAAATTGGGGTTTGATAGTGATTCCTAGATGCCCCCACTCCTCGAGAAACCCTCTTTTCATCTGATTTTAGAACAACCATTTTTGCTGACCAACCCTTTAACTTTTCAAATCCATACTTTTTAAAACAGTCTGTTGTCGTTTAGGTCAACACTTCGGCCTAATGTATTTGGTCAAAATTGGGGTTTGATAGTGATTCCTAGATGCCCCCACTCCTCGAGAAACCCTCTTTTCATCTGATTTTAGAACAACCATTTTTGCTGACCAACCCTTTAACTTCTCAAATCCATACTTTTTAAAACAGTCTGTTGTCGTTTAGGTCAACACTTCGGCCTAATGTATTTGGTCAAAATTGGGGTTTGATAGTGATTCCTAGATGCCCCCACTCCTCGAGAAACCCTCTTTTCATCTGATTTTAGAACAACCATTTTTGCTGACCAACCCTTTAACTTTTCAAATCCATACTTTTTAAAACAGACTGTTGTCGTTTAGGTCAAAACTTCGGCCTTATGTATTTGGTCAAAATTGGGGTTTGATAGTGATTCCTAGATGCCCCCACTCCTCGAGAAACCCTCTTTTCATCTGATTTTAGAACAACCATTTTTGCTGACCAACCCTTCAACTTCTCAAATCCATACTTTTTAAAACAGTCTGTTGTCGTTTAGGTCAACACTTCGGCCTAATGTATTTGGTCAAAATTGGGGTTTGATAGTGATTCCTAGATGCCCCCACTCCTCGAGAAACCCTCTTTTCATCTGATTTTAGAACAACCATTTTTGCTGACCAACCCTTTAACTTTTCAAATCCATACTTTTTAAAACAGTCTGTTGTCGTTTAGGTCAACACTTCGGCCTAATGTATTCGGTCAAAATTGGGGTTTGATAGTGATTCCTAGATGCCCCCACTCCTCGAGAAACCCTCTTTTCATCTGATTTTAGAACAACCATTTTTGCTGACCAACCCTTTAACTTTTCAAATCCATACTTTTTAAAACAGTCTGTTGTCGTTTAGGTCAACACTTCGGCCTAATGTATTTGGTCAAAATTGGGGTTTGATAGTGATTCCTAGATGCCCCCACTCCTCGAGAAACCCTCTTTTCATCTGATTTTAGAACAACCATTTTTGCTGACCAACCCTTTAACTTTTCAAATCCATACTTTTTAAAACAGTCTGTTGTCGTTTAGGTCAACACTTCGGCCTAATGTATTCGGTCAAAATTGGGGTTTGATAGTGATTCCTAGATGCCCCCACTCCTCGAGAAACCCTCTTTTCATCTGATTTTAGAACAACCATTTTTGCTGACCAACCCTTTAACTTTTCAAATCCATACTTTTTAAAACAGTCTGTTGTCGTTTAGGTCAACACTTCGGCCTAATGTATTTGGTCAAAATTGGGGTTTGATAGTGATTCCTAGATGCCCCCACTCCTCGAGAAACCCTCTTTTCATCTGATTTTAGAACAACCATTTTTGCTGACCAACCCTTTAACTTTTCAAATCCATACTTTTTAAAACAGTCTGTTGTCGTTTAGGTCAACACTTCGGCCTAATGTATTTGGTCAAAATTGGGGTTTGATAGTGATTCCTAGATGCCCCCACTCCTCGAGAAACCCTCTTTTCATCTGATTTTAGAACAACCAATTTTGCTGACCAACCCTTTAACTTTTCAAATCCATACTTTTTAAAACAGTCTGTTGTCGTTTAGGTCAACACTTCGGCCTAATGTATTTGGTCAAAATTGGGGTTTGATAGTGATTCCTAGATGCCCCCACTCCTCGAGAAACCCTCTTTTCATCTGATTTTAGAACAACCATTTTTGCTGACCAACCCTTTAACTTTTCAAATCCATACTTTTTAAAACAGTCTGTTGTCGTTTAGGTCAACACTTCGGCCTAATGTATTTGGTCAAAATTGGGGTTTGATAGTGATTCCTAGATGCCCCCACTCCTCGAGAAACCCTCTTTTCATCTGATTTTAGAACAACCATTTTTGCTGACCAACCCTTTAACTTCTCAAATCCATACTTTTTAAAACAGTCTGTTGTCGTTTAGGTCAACACTTCGGCCTAATGTATTTGGTCAAAATTGGGGTTTGATAGTGATTCCTAGATGCCCCCACTCCTCGAGAAACCCTCTTTTCATCTGATTTTAGAACAACCATTTTTGCTGACCAACCCTTTAACTTTTCAAATCCATACTTTTTAAAACAGTCTGTTGTCGTTTAGGTCAAAACTTCGGCCTAATGTATTTGGTCAAAATTGGGGTTTGATAGTGATTCCTAGATGCCCCCACTCCTCGAGAAACCCTCTTTTCATCTGATTTTAGAACAACCATTTTTGCTGACCAACCCTTCAACTTCTCAAATCCATACTTTTTAAAACAGTCTGTTGTCGTTTAGGTCAACACTTCGGCCTAATGTATTTGGTCAAAATTGGGGTTTGATAGTGATTCCTAGATGCCCCTACTCCTCGAGAAACCCTCTTTTCATCTGATTTTAGAACAACCATTTTTGCTGACCAACCCTTTAACTTTTCAAATCCATACTTTTTAAAACAGTCTGTTGTCGTTTAGGTCAACACTTCGGCCTAATGTATTCGGTCAAAATTGGGGTTTGATAGTGATTCCTAGATGCCCCCACTCCTCGAGAAACCCTCTTTTCATCTGATTTTAGAACAACCATTTTTGCTGACCAACCCTTTAACTTTTCAAATCCATACTTTTTAAAACAGTCTGTTGTCGTTTAGGTCAACACTTCGGCCTAATGTATTTGGTCAAAATTGGGGTTTGATAGTGATTCCTAGATGCCCCCACTCCTCGAGAAACCCTCTTTTCATCTGATTTTAGAACAACCATTTTTGCTGACCAACCCTTTAACTTTTCAAATCCATACTTTTTAAAACAGTCTGTTGTCGTTTAGGTCAACACTTCGGCCTCATGTATTTGGTCAAAATTGGGGTTTGATAGTGATTCCTAGATGCCCCCACTCCTCGAGAAACCCTCTTTTCATCTGATTTTAGAACAACCATTTTTGCTGACCAACCCTTTAACTTTTCAAATCCATACTTTTTAAAACAGTCTGTTGTCGTTTAGGTCAACACTTCGGCCTAATGTATTTGGTCAAAATTGGGGTTTGATAGTGATTCCTAGATGCCCCCACTCCTCGAGAAACCCTCTTTTCATCTGATTTTAGAACAACCATTTTTGCTGACCAACCCTTTAACTTTTCAAATCCATACTTTTTAAAACAGTCTGTTGTCGTTTAGGTCAACACTTCGGCCTAATGTATTTGGTCAAAATTGGGGTTTGATAGTGATTCCTAGATGCCCCCACTCCTCGAGAAACCCTCTTTTCATCTGATTTTAGAACAACCATTTTTGCTGACCAACCCTTTAACTTCTCAAATCCATACTTTTTAAAACAGTCTGTTGTCGTTTAGGTCAACACTTCGGCCTAATGTATTTGGTCAAAATTGGGGTTTGATAGTGATTCCTAGATGCCCCCACTCCTCGAGAAACCCTCTTTTCATCTGATTTTAGAACAGCCATTTTTGCTGACCAACCCTTTAACTTTTCAAATCCATACTTTTTAAAACAGTCTGTTGTCGTTTAGGTCAACACTTCGGCCTAATGTATTTGGTCAAAATTGGGGTTTGATAGTGATTCCTAGATGCCCCCACTCCTCGAGAAACCCTCTTTTCATCTGATTTTAGAACAACCATTTTTGCTGACCAACCCTTTAACTTTTCAAATCCATACTTTTTAAAACAGTCTGTTGTCGTTTAGGTCAACACTTCGGCCTCATGTATTTGGTCAAAATTGGGGTTTGATAGTGATTCCTAGATGCCCCCACTCCTCGAGAAACCCTCTTTTCATCTGATTTTAGAACAACCATTTTTGCTGACCAACCCTTTAACTTTTCAAATCCATACTTTTTAAAACAGTCTGTTGTCGTTTAGGTCAACACTTCGGCCTAATGTATTTGGTCAAAATTGGGGTTTGATAGTGATTCCTAGATGCCCCCACTCCTCGAGAAACCCTCTTTTCATCTGATTTTAGAACAACCATTTTTGCTGACCAACCCTTTAACTTTTCAAATCCATACTTTTTAAAACAGTCTGTTGTCGTTTAGGTCAACACTTCGGCCTAATGTATTTGGTCAAAATTGGGGTTTGATAGTGATTCCTAGATGCCCTCACTCCTCGAGAAACCCTCTTTTCATCTGATTTTAGAACAACCATTTTTGCTGACCAACCCTTTAACTTCTCAAATCCATACTTTTTAAAACAGTCTGTTGTCGTTTAGGTCAACACTTCGGCCTAATGTATTTGGTCAAAATTGGGGTTTGATAGTGATTCCTAGATGCCCCCACTCCTCGAGAAACCCTCTTTTCATCTGATTTTAGAACAGCCATTTTTGCTGACCAACCCTTTAACTTCTCAAATCCATACTTTTTAAAACAGTCTGTTGTCGTTTAGGTCAACACTTCGGCCTAATGTATTTGGTCAAAATTGGGGTTTGATAGTGATTCCTAGATGCCCCCACTCCTCGAGAAACCCTCTTTTCATCTGATTTTAGAACAACCATTTTTGCTGACCAACCCTTTAACTTTTCAAATCCATACTTTTTAAAACAGTCTGTTGTCGTTTAGGTCAACACTTCGGCCTAATGTATTTGGTCAAAATTGGGGTTTGATAGTGATTCCTAGATGCCCCCACTCCTCGAGAAACCCTCTTTTCATCTGATTTTAGAACAACCATTTTTGCTGACCAACCCTTCAACTTCTCAAATCCATACTTTTTAAAACAGTCTAGTGTCGTTTAGGTCAACACTTCGGCCTAATGTATTTGGTCAAAATTGGGGTTTGATAGTGATTCCTAGATGCCCCCACTCCTCGAGAAACCCTCTTTTCATCTGATTTTAGAACAACCATTTTTGCTGACCAACCCTTTAACTTTTCAAATCCATACTTTTTAAAACAGTCTGTTGTCGTTTAGGTCAACACTTCGGCCTAATGTATTTGGTCAAAATTGGGGTTTGATAGCGATTCCTAGATGCCCCCACTCCTCGAGAAACCCTCTTTTCATCTGATTTTAGAACAACCATTTTTGCTGACCAACCCTTTAACTTTTCAAATCCATACTTTTTAAAACAGTCTGTTGTCGTTTAGGTCAACACTTCGGCCTAATGTATTTGGTCAAAATTGGGGTTTGATAGTGATTCCTAGATGCCCCCACTCCTCGAGAAACCCTCTTTTCATCTGATTTTAGAACAACCAATTTTGCTGACCAACCCTTTAACTTTTCAAATCCATACTTTTTAAAACAGTCTGTTGTCGTTTAGGTCAACACTTCGGCCTAATGTATTTGGTCAAAATTGGGGTTTGATAGTGATTCCTAGATGCCCCCACTCCTCGAGAAACCCTCTTTTCATCTGATTTTAGAACAACCATTTTTGCTGACCAACCCTTTAACTTTTCAAATCCATACTTTTTAAAACAGTCTGTTGTCGTTTAGGTCAACACTTCGGCCTAATGTATTTGGTCAAAATTGGGGTTTGATAGTGATTCCTAGATGCCCCCACTCCTCGAGAAACCCTCTTTTCATCTGATTTTAGAACAACCATTTTTGCTGACCAACCCTTTAACTTTTCAAATCCATACTTTTTAAAACAGTCTGTTGTCGTTTAGGTCAACACTTCGGCCTAATGTATTTGGTCAAAATTGGGGTTTGATAGTGATTCCTAGATGCCCCCACTCCTCGAGAAACCCTCTTTTCATCTGATTTTAGAACAACCATTTTTGCTGACCAACCCTTCAACTTCTCAAATCCATACTTTTTAAAACAGTCTAGTGTCGTTTAGGTCAACACTTCGGCCTAATGTATTTGGTCAAAATTGGGGTTTGATAGTGATTCCTAGATGCCCCCACTCCTCGAGAAACCCTCTTTTCATCTGATTTTAGAACAACCATTTTTGCTGACCAACCCTTTAACTTTTCAAATCCATACTTTTTAAAACAGTCTGTTGTCGTTTAGGTCAACACTTCGGCCTAATGTATTTGGTCAAAATTGGGGTTTGATAGCGATTCCTAGATGCCCCCACTCCTCGAGAAACCCTCTTTTCATCTGATTTTAGAACAACCATTTTTGCTGACCAACCCTTTAACTTTTCAAATCCATACTTTTTAAAACAGTCTGTTGTCGTTTAGGTCAACACTTCGGCCTAATGTATTTGGTCAAAATTGGGGTTTGATAGTGATTCCTAGATGCCCCCACTCCTCGAGAAACCCTCTTTTCATCTGATTTTAGAACAACCAATTTTGCTGACCAACCCTTTAACTTTTCAAATCCATACTTTTTAAAACAGTCTGTTGTCGTTTAGGTCAACACTTCGGCCTAATGTATTTAGTCAAAATTGGGGTTTGATAGTGATTCCTAGATGCCCCCACTCCTCGAGAAACCCTCTTTTCATCTGATTTTAGAACAACCATTTTTGCTGACCAACCCTTTAACTTTTCAAATCCATACTTTTTAAAACAGTCTGTTGTCGTTTAGGTCAACACTTCGGCCTAATGTATTTGGTCAAAATTGGGGTTTGATAGTGATTCCTAGATGCCCCCACTCCTCGAGAAACCCTCTTTTCATCTGATTTTAGAACAACCATTTTTGCTGACCAACCCTTTAACTTTTCAAATCCATACTTTTTAAAACAGTCTGTTGTCGTTTAGGTCAACACTTCGGCCTAATGTATTTGGTCAAAATTGGGGTTTGATAGTGATTCCTAGATGCCCCCACTCCTCGAGAAACCCTCTTTTCATCTGATTTTAGAACAACCATTTTTGCTGACCAACCCTTTAACTTTTCAAATCCATACTTTTTAAAACAGTCTGTTGTCGTTTAGGTCAACACTTCGGCCTAATGTATTTGGTCAAAATTGGGGTTTGATAGCGATTCCTAGATGCCCCCACTCCTCGAGAAACCCTCTTTTCATCTGATTTTAGAACAACCATTTTTGCTGACCAACCCTTTAACTTTTCAAATCCATACTTTTTAAAACAGTCTGTTGTCGTTTAGGTCAACACTTCGGCCTAATGTATTTGGTCAAAATTGGGGTTTGATAGTGATTCCTAGATGCCCCCACTCCTCGAGAAACCCTCTTTTCATCTGATTTTAGAACAACCAATTTTGCTGACCAACCCTTTAACTTTTCAAATCCATACTTTTTAAAACAGTCTGTTGTCGTTTAGGTCAACACTTCGGCCTAATGTATTTAGTCAAAATTGGGGTTTGATAGTGATTCCTAGATGCCCCCACTCCTCGAGAAACCCTCTTTTCATCTGATTTTAGAACAACCATTTTTGCTGACCAACCCTTTAACTTTTCAAATCCATACTTTTTAAAACAGTCTGTTGTCGTTTAGGTCAACACTTCGGCCTAATGTATTTGGTCAAAATTGGGGTTTGATAGTGATTCCTAGATGCCCCCACTCCTCGAGAAACCCTCTTTTCATCTGATTTTAGAACAACCATTTTTGCTGACCAACCCTTTAACTTTTCAAATCCATACTTTTTAAAACAGTCTGTTGTCGTTTAGGTCAACACTTCGGCCTAATGTATTTGGTCAAAATTGGGGTTTGATAGTGATTCCTAGATGCCCCCACTCCTCGAGAAACCCTCTTTTCATCTGATTTTAGAACAACCATTTTTGCTGACCAACCCTTTAACTTCTCAAATCCATACTTTTTAAAACAGTCTGTTGTCGTTTAGGTCAACACTTCGGCCTAATGTATTTGGTCAAAACTGGGGTTTGATAGTGATTCCTAGATGCCCCCACTCCTCGAGAAACCCTCTTTTCATCTGATTTTAGAACAACCATTTTTGCTGACCAACCCTTTAACTTCTCAAATCCATACTTTTTAAAACAGTCTGTTGTCGTTTAGGTCAACACTTCGGCCTAATGTATTTGGTCAAAATTGGGGTTTGATAGTGATTCCTAGATGCCCCCACTCCTCGAGAAACCCTCTTTTCATCTGATTTTAGAACAACCATTTTTGCTGACCAACCCTTTAACTTTTCAAATCCATACTTTTTAAAACAGTCTGTTGTCGTTTAGGTCAACACTTCGGCCTAATGTATTTGGTCAAAATTGGGGTTTGATAGTGATTCCTAGATGCCCCCACTCCTCGAGAAACCCTCTTTTCATCTGATTTTAGAACAACCATTTTTGCTGACCAACCCTTTAACTTCTCAAATCCATACTTTTTAAAACAGTCTGTTGTCGTTTAGGTCAACACTTCGGCCTAATGTATTTGGTCAAAATTGGGGTTTGATAGTGATTCCTAGATGCCCCCACTCCTCGAGAAACCCTCTTTTCATCTGATTTTAGAACAACCATTTTTGCTGACCAACCCTTCAACTTCTCAAATCCATACTTTTTAAAACAGTCTGTTGTCGTTTAGGTCAACACTTCGGCCTAATGTATTTGGTCAAAATTGGGGTTTGATAGTGATTCCTAGATGCCCCCACTCCTCGAGAAACCCTCTTTTCATCTGATTTTAGAACAACCATTTTTGCTGACCAACCCTTTAACTTTTCAAATCCATACTTTTTAAAACAGTCTGTTGTCGTTTAGGTCAACACTTCGGCCTAATGTATTTGGTCAAAATTGGGGTTTGATAGTGATTCCTAGATGCCCCCACTCCTCGAGAAACCCTCTTTTCATCTGATTTTAGAACAACCATTTTTGCTGACCAACCCTTTAACTTTTCAAATCCATACTTTTTAAAACAGTCTGTTGTCGTTTAGGTCAACACTTCGGCCTAATGTATTTGGTCAAAATTGGGGTTTGATAGTGATTCCTAGATGCCCCCACTCCTCGAGAAACCCTCTTTTCATCTGATTTTAGAACAACCATTTTTGCTGACCAACCCTTTAACTTCTCAAATCCATACTTTTTAAAACAGTCTGTTGTCGTTTAGGTCAACACTTCGGCCTAATGTATTTGGTCAAAATTGGGGTTTGATAGTGATTCCTAGATGCCCCCACTCCTCGAGAAACCCTCTTTTCATCTGATTTTAGAACAACCATTTTTGCTGACCAACCCTTTAACTTTTCAAATCCATACTTTTTAAAACTGTCTGTTGTCGTTTAGGTCAACACTTCGGCCTAATGTATTTGGTCAAAATTGGGGTTTGATAGTGATTCCTAGATGCCCCCACTCCTCGAGAAACCCTCTTTTCATCTGATTTTAGAACAACCATTTTTGCTGACCAACCCTTTAACTTCTCAAATCCATACTTTTTAAAACAGTCTGTTGTCGTTTAGGTCAACACTTCGGCCTAATGTATTTGGTCAAAATTGGGGTTTGATAGTGATTCCTAGATGCCCCCACTCCTCGAGAAACCCTCTTTTCATCTGATTTTAGAACAACCATTTTTGCTGACCAACCCTTTAACTTTTCAAATCCATACTTTTTAAAACTGTCTGTTGTCGTTTAGGTCAACACTTCGGCCTAATGTATTTGGTCAAAATTGGGGTTTGATAGTGATTCCTAGATGCCCCCACTCCTCGAGAAACCCTCTTTTCATCTGATTTTAGAACAACCATTTTTGCTGACCAACCCTTTAACTTTTCAAATCCATACTTTTTAAAACTGTCTGTTGTCGTTTAGGTCAACACTTCGGCCTAATGTATTTGGTCAAAATTGGGGTTTGATAGTGATTCCTAGATGCCCCCACTCCTCGAGAAACCCTCTTTTCATCTGATTTTAGAACAACCATTTTTGCTGACCAACCCTTTAACTTCTCAAATCCATACTTTTTAAAACAGTCTGTTGTCGTTTAGGTCAACACTTCGGCCTAATGTATTTGGTCAAAATTGGGGTTTGATAGTGATTCCTAGATGCCCCCACTCCTCGAGAAACCCTCTTTTCATCTGATTTTAGAACAACCATTTTTGCTGACCAACCCTTTAACTTTTCAAATCCATACTTTTTAAAACAGCCTGTTGTCGTTTAGGTCAACACTTCGGCCTAATGTATTTGGTCAAAATTGGGGTTTGATAGTGATTCCTAGATGCCCCCACTCCTCGAGAAACCCTCTTTTCATCTGATTTTAGAACAACCATTTTTGCTGACCAACCCTTTAACTTCTCAAATCCATACTTTTTAAAACAGTCTGTTGTCGTTTAGGTCAACACTTCGGCCTAATGTATTTGGTCAAAATTGGGGTTTGATAGTGATTCCTAGATGCCCCCACTCCTCGAGACCCTCTTTTCATCTGATTTTAGAACAACCATTTTTGCTGACCAACCCTTTAACTTCTCAAATCCATACTTTTTAAAACAGTCTGTTGTCGTTTAGGTCAACACTTCGGCCTAATGTATTTGGTCAAAATTGGGGTTTGATAGTGATTCCTAGATGCCCCCACTCCTCGAGAAACCCTCTTTTCATCTGATTTTAGAACAACCATTTTTGCTGACCAACCCTTTAACTTCTCAAATCCATACTTTTTAAAACAGTCTGTTGTCGTTTAGGTCAACACTTCGGCCTAATGTATTTGGTCAAAATTGGGGTTTGATAGTGATTCCTAGATGCCCCCACTCCTCGAGAAACCCTCTTTTCATCTGATTTTAGAACAACCATTTTTGCTGACCAACCCTTTACCTTTTCAAATCCATACTTTTTAAAACAGTCTGTTGTCGTTTAGGTCAACACTTCGGCCTAATGTATTTGGTCAAAATTGGGGTTTGATAGTGATTCCTAGATGCCCCCACTCCTCGAGAAACCCTCTTTTCATCTGATTTTAGAACAACCATTTTTGCTGACCAACCCTTTAACTTCTCAAATCCATACTTTTTAAAACAGTCTGTTGTCGTTTAGGTCAACACTTCGGCCTAATGTATTTGGTCAAAATTGGGGTTTGATAGTGATTTCTAGATGCCCCCACTCCTCGAGAAACCCTCTTTTCATCTGATTTTAGAACAACCATTTTTGCTGACCAACCCTTTAACTTTTCAAATCCATACTTTTTAAAACAGTCTGTTGTCGTTTAGGTCAACACTTCGGCCTAATGTATTTGGTCAAAATTGGGGTTTGATAGTGATTCCTAGATGCCCCCACTCCTCGAGAAACCCTCTTTTCATCTGATTTTAGAACAACCATTTTTGCTGACCAACCCTTTAACTTTTCAAATCCATTCTTTTTAAAACAGTCTGTTGTCGTTTAGGTCAACACTTCGGCCTAATGTATTTGGTCAAAATTTGGGTTTGATAGTGATTCCTAGATGCCCCCACTCCTCAAGAAACCCTCTTTTCATCTGATTTTAGAACAACCATTTTTGCTGACCAACCCTTTAACTTTTCAAATCCATACTTTTTAAAACAGTCTGTTGTCGTTTAGGTCAACACTTCGGCCTAATGTATTTGGTCAAAATTGGGGTTTGATAGTGATTCCTAGATGCCCCCACTCCTCTAGAAACCCTCTTTTCATCTGATTTTAGAACAACCATTTTTGCTGACCAACCCTTTAACTTTTCAAATCCATACTTTTTAAAACAGTCTGTTGTCGTTTAGGTCAACACTTCGGCCTAATGTATTTGGTCAAAATTGGGGTTTGATAGTGATTCCTAGATGCCCCCACTCCTCGAGAAACCCTCTTTTCATCTGATTTTAGAACAACCAATTTTGCTGACCAACCCTTTAACTTTTCAAATCCATACTTTTTAAAACAGTCTGTTGTCGTTTAGGTCAACACTTCGGCCTAATGTATTTGGTCAAAATTGGGGTTTGATAGTGATTCCTAGATGCCCCCACTCCTCGAGAAACCCTCTTTTCATCTGATTTTAGAACAACCATTTTTGCTGACCAACCCTTTAACTTTTCAAATCCATACTTTTTAAAACAGTCTGTTGTCGTTTAGGTCAACACTTCGGCCTAATGTATTTGGTCAAAATTGGGGTTTGATAGTGATTCCTAGATGCCCCCACTCCTCTAGAAACCCTCTTTTCATCTGATTTTAGAACAACCATTTTTGCTGACCAACCCTTTAACTTTTCAAATCCATACTTTTTAAAACAGTCTGTTGTCGTTTAGGTCAACAGTTCGGCCTAATGTATTTGGTCAAAATTGGGGTTTGATAGTGATTCCTAGATGCCCCCACTCCTCGAGAAACCCTCTTTTCATCTGATTTTAGAACAACCAATTTTGCTGACCAACCCTTTAACTTTTCAAATCCATACTTTTTAAAACAGTCTGTTGTCGTTTAGGTCAACACTTCGGCCTAATGTATTTGGTCAAAATTGGGGTTTGATAGTGATTCCTAGATGCCCCCACTCCTCGAGAAACCCTCTTTTCATCTGATTTTAGAACAACCATTTTTGCTGACCAACCCTTTAACTTTTCAAATCCATACTTTTTAAAACAGTCTGTTGTCGTTTAGGTCAACACTTCGGCCTAATGTATTTGGTCAAAATTGGGGTTTGATAGTGATTCCTAGATGCCCCCACTCCTCAAGAAACCCTCTTTTCATCTGATTTTAGAACAACCATTTTTGCTGACCAACCCTTTAACTTTTCAAATCCATTCTTTTTAAAACAGTCTGTTGTCGTTTAGGTCAACACTTCGGCCTAATGTATTTGGTCAAAATTGGGGTTTGATAGTGATTCCTAGATGCCCCCACTCCTCTAGAAACCCTCTTTTCATCTGATTTTAGAACAACCATTTTTGCTGACCAACCCTTTAACTTTTCAAATCCATACTTTTTAAAACAGTCTGTTGTCGTTTAGGTCAACACTTCGGCCTAATGTATTTGGTCAAAATTGGGGTTTGATAGTGATTCCTAGATGCCCCCACTCCTCGAGAAACCCTCTTTTCATCTGATTTTAGAACAACCAATTTTGCTGACCAACCCTTTAACTTTTCAAATCCATACTTTTTAAAACAGTCTGTTGTCGTTTAGGTCAACACTTCGGCCTAATGTATTTGGTCAAAATTGGGGTTTGATAGTGATTCCTAGATGCCCCCACTCCTCGAGAAACCCTCTTTTCATCTGATTTTAGAACAACCATTTTTGCTGACCAACCCTTTAACTTTTCAAATCCATACTTTTTAAAACAGTCTGTTGTCGTTTAGGTCAACACTTCGGCCTAATGTATTTGGTCAAAATTGGGGTTTGATAGTGATTCCTAGATGCCCCCACTCCTCGAGAAACCCTCTTTTCATCTGATTTTAGAACAACCATTTTTGCTGACCAACCCTTTAACTTTTCAAATCCATTCTTTTTAAAACAGTCTGTTGTCGTTTAGGTCAACACTTCGGCCTAATGTATTTGGTCAAAATTGGGGTTTGATAGTGATTCCTAGATGCCCCCACTCCTCGAGAAACCCTCTTTTCATCTGATTTTAGAACAACCATTTTTGCTGACCAACCCTTTAACTTTTCAAATCCATACTTTTTAAAACAGTCTGTTGTCGTTTAGGTCAACACTTCGGCCTAATGTATTTGGTCAAAATTGGGGTTTGATAGTGATTCCTAGATGCCCCCACTCCTCGAGAAACCCTCTTTTCATCTGATTTTAGAACAACCATTTTTGCTGACCAACCCTTTAACTTTTCAAATCCATACTTTTTAAAACAGTCTGTTGTCGTTTAGGTCAACACTTCGGCCTAATGTATTTGGTCAAAATTGGGGTTTGATAGTGATTCCTAGATGCCCCCACTCCTCGAGAAACCCTCTTTTCATCTGACTTTAGAACAACCATTTTTGCTGACCAACCCTTTAACTTTTCAAATCCATACTTTTTAAAACAGTCTGTTGTCGTTTAGGTCAACACTTCGGCCTAATGTATTTGGTCAAAATTGGGGTTCGATAGTGATACCTAGATGCCCCCACTCCTCGAGAAACCCTCTTTTCATCTGATTTTAGAACAACCATTTTTGCTGACCAACCCTTCAACTTTTCAAATCCATACTTTTTAAAACAGTCTGTTGTCGTTTAGGTCAACACTTCGGCCTAATGTATTTGGTCAAAATTGGGGTTTGATAGTGATTCCTAGATGCCCCCACTCCTCGAGAAACCCTCTTTTCATCTGATTTTAGAACAACCATTTTTGCTGACCAACCCTTTAACTTTTCAAATCCATACTTTTTAAAACAGTCTGTTGTCGTTTAGGTCAACACTTCGGCCTAATGTATTTGGTCAAAATTGGGGTTTGATAGTGATTCCTAGATGCCCCCACTCCTCGAGAAACCCTCTTTTCATCTGATTTTAGAACAACCATTTTTGCTGACCAACCCTTTAACTTTTCAAATCCATACTTTTTAAAACAGTCTGTTGTCGTTTAGGTCAACACTTCGGCCTAATGTATTTGGTCAAAATTGGGGTTTGATAGTGATTCCTAGATGCCCCCACTCCTCGAGAAACCCTCTTTTCATCTGATTTTAGAACAACCATTTTTGCTGACCAACCCTTTAACTTTTCAAATCCATACTTTTTAAAACAGTCTGTTGTCGTTTAGGTCAACACTTCGGCCTAATGTATTTGGTCAAAATTGGGGTTCGATAGTGATTCCTAGATGCCCCCACTCCTCGAGAAACCCTCTTTTCATCTGATTTTAGAACAACCATTTTTGCTGACCAACCCTTTAACTTCTCAAATCCATACTTTTTAAAACAGTCTGTTGTCGTTTAGGTCAACACTTCGGCCTAATGTATTTGGTCAAAATTGGGGTTTGATAGTGATGCCTAGATGCCCCCACTCCTCGAGAAACCCTCTTTTCATCTGATTTTAGAACAACCATTTTTGCTGACCAACCCTTTAACTTTTCAAATCCATACTTTTTAAAACAGTCTGTTGTCGTTTAGGTCAACACTTCGGCCTAATGTATTTGGTCAAAATTGGGGTTTGATAGTGATTCCTAGATGCCCCCACTCCTCGAGAAACCCTCTTTTCATCTGATTTTAGAACAACCATTTTTGCTGACCAACCCTTTAACTTTTCAAATCCATACTTTTTAAAACAGTCTGTTGTCGTTTAGGTCAACACTTCGGCCTAATGAATTTGGTCAAAATTGGGCTTTGATAGTGATTCCTAGATGCCCCCACTCCTAGAGAAACCCTCTTTTCATCTGATTTTAGAACAACCATTTTTGCTGACCAACCCTTTAACTTTTCAAATCCATACTTTTTAAAACAGTCTGTTGTCGTTTAGGTCAACACTTCGGCCTAATGTATTTGGTCAAAATTGGGGTTTAATAGCGATTCCTAGATGCCCCCACTCCTCGAGAAACCCTCTTTTCATCTGATTTTAGAACAACCATTTTTGCTGACCAACCCTTTAACTTCTCAAATCCATACTTTTTAAAACAGTCTGTTGTCGTTTAGGTCAACACTTCGGCCTAATGTATTTGGTCAAAATTGGGGTTTGATAGTGATTCCTAGATGCCCCCACTCCTCGAGAAACCCTCTTTTCATCTGATTTTAGAACAACCATTTTTGCTGACCAACCCTTTAACTTCTCAAATCCATACTTTTTAAAACAGTCTGTTGTCGTTTAGGTCAACACTTCGGCCTAATGTATTTGGTCAAAATTGGGGTTTAATAGCGATTCCTAGATGCCCCCACTCCTCGAGAAACCCTCTTTTCATCTGATTTTAGAACAACCATTTTTGCTGACCAACCCTTTAACTTCTCAAATCCATACTTTTTAAAACAGTCTGTTGTCGTTTAGGTCAACACTTCGGCCTAATGTATTTGGTCAAAATTGGGGTTTGATAGTGATTCCTAGATGCCCCCACTCCTCGAGAAACCCTCTTTTCATCTGATTTTAGAACAACCATTTTTGCTGACCAACCCTTTAACTTTTCAAATCCATACTTTTTAAAACAGTCTGTTGTCGTTTAGGTCAACACTTCGGCCTAATGTATTTGGTCAAAATTGGGGTTTGATAGTGATTCCTAGATGCCCCCACTCCTCGAGAAACCCTCTTTTCATCTGATTTTAGAACAACCATTTTTGCTGACCAACCCTTTAACTTTTCAAATCCATACTTTTTAAAACAGTCTGTTGTCGTTTAGGTCAACACTTCGGCCTAATATATTTGGTCAAAAATGGGGTTTGATAGTGATTCCTAGATGCCCCCACTCCTCGAGAAACCCTCTTTTCATCTGATTTTAGAACAACCATTTTTGCTGACCAACCCTTTAACTTTTCAAATCCATACTTTTTAAAACAGTCTGTTGTCGTTTAGGTCAACACTTCGGCCTAATGTATTTGGTCAAAATTGGGGTTTGATAGTGATTCCTAGATGCCCCCACTCCTCGAGAAACCCTCTTTTCATCTGATTTTAGAACAACCATTTTTGCTGACCAACCCTTTAACTTTTCAAATCCATACTTTTTAAAACAGTCTGTTGTCGTTTAGGTCAACACTTCGGCCTAATGTATTTGGTCAAAATTGGGGTTTGATAGTGATTCCTAGATGCCCCCACTCCTCGAGAAACCCTCTTTTCATCTGATTTTAGAACAACCATTTTTGCTGACCAACCCTTTAACTTTTCAAATCCATACTTTTTAAAACAGTCTGTTGTCGTTTAGGTCAACACTTCGGCCTAATGTATTTGGTCAAAATTGGGGTTTGATAGTGATTCCTAGATGCCCCCACTCCTCGAGAAACCCTCTTTTCATCTGATTTTAGAACAACCATTTTTGCTGACCAACCCTTTAACTTTTCAAATCCATACTTTTTAAAACAGTCTGTTGTCGTTTAGGTCAACACTTCGGCCTAATGTATTTGGTCAAAATTGGGGTTTGATAGTGATTCCTAGATGCCCCCACTCCTCGAGAAACCCTCTTTTCATCTGATTTTAGAACAACCATTTTTGCTGACCAACCCTTTAACTTTTCAAATCCATACTTTTTAAAACAGTCTGTTGTCGTTTAGGTCAACACTTCGGCCTAATGTATTTGGTCAAAATTGGGGTTTGATAGTGATTCCTAGATGCCCCCACTCCTCGAGAAACCCTCTTTTCATCTGATTTTAGAACAACCATTTTTGCTGACCAACCCTTTAACTTTTCAAATCCATACTTTTTAAAACAGTCTGTTGTCGTTTAGGTCAACACTTCGGCCTAATGTATTTGGTCAAAATTGGGGTTTGATAGTGATTCCTAGATGCCCCCACTCCTCGAGAAACCCTCTTTTCATCTGATTTTAGAACAACCATTTTTGCTGACCAACCCTTTAACTTTTCAAATCCATACTTTTTAAAACAGTCTGTTGTCGTTTAGGTCAACACTTCGGCCTAATGTATTTGGTCAAAATTGGGGTTTGATAGTGATTCCTAGATGCCCCCACTCCTCGAGAAACCCTCTTTTCATCTGATTTTAGAACAACCATTTTTGCTGACCAACCCTTTAACTTTTCAAATCCATACTTTTTAAAACAGTCTGTTGTCGTTTAGGTCAACACTTCGGCCTAATGTATTTGGTCAAAATTGGGGTTTGATAGTGATTCCTAGATGCCCCCACTCCTCGAGAAACCCTCTTTTCATCTGATTTTAGAACAACCATTTTTGCTGACCAACCCTTTAACTTTTCAAATCCATACTTTTTAAAACAGTCTGTTGTCGTTTAGGTCAACACTTCGGCCTAATGTATTTGGTCAAAATTGGGGTTTGATAGTGATTCCTAGATGCCCCCACTCCTCGAGAAACCCTCTTTTCATCTGATTTTAGAACAACCATTTTTGCTGACCAACCCTTTAACTTTTCAAATCCATACTTTTTAAAACAGTCTGTTGTCGTTTAGGTCAACACTTCGGCCTAATGTATTTGGTCAAAATTGGGGTTTGATAGTGATTCCTAGATGCCCCCACTCCTCGAGAAACCCTCTTTTCATCTGATTTTAGAACAACCATTTTTGCTGACCAACCCTTTAACTTTTCAAATCCATACTTTTTAAAACAGTCTGTTGTCGTTTAGGTCAACACTTCGGCCTAATGTATTTGGTCAAAATTGGGGTTTGATAGTGATTCCTAGATGCCCCCACTCCTCGAGAAACCCTCTTTTCATCTGATTTTAGAACAACCATTTTTGCTGACCAACCCTTTAACTTTTCAAATCCATACTTTTTAAAACAGTCTGTTGTCGTTTAGGTCAACACTTCGGCCTAATGTATTTGGTCAAAATTGGGGTTTGATAGTGATTCCTAGATGCCCCCACTCCTCGAGAAACCCTCTTTTCATCTGATTTTAGAACAACCATTTTTGCTGACCAACCCTTTAACTTTTCAAATCCATACTTTTTAAAACAGTCTGTTGTCGTTTAGGTCAACACTTCGGCCTAATGTATTTGGTCAAAATTGGGGTTTGATAGTGATTCCTAGATGCCCCCACTCCTCGAGAAACCCTCTTTTCATCTGATTTTAGAACAACCATTTTTGCTGACCAACCCTTTAACTTTTCAAATCCATACTTTTTAAAACAGTCTGTTGTCGTTTAGGTCAACACTTCGGCCTAATGTATTTGGTCAAAATTGGGGTTTGATAGTGATTCCTAGATGCCCCCACTCCTCGAGAAACCCTCTTTTCATCTGATTTTAGAACAACCATTTTTGCTGACCAACCCTTTAACTTTTCAAATCCATACTTTTTAAAACAGTCTGTTGTCGTTTAGGTCAACACTTCGGCCTAATGTATTTGGTCAAAATTGGGGTTTGATAGTGATTCCTAGATGCCCCCACTCCTCGAGAAACCCTCTTTTCATCTGATTTTAGAACAACCATTTTTGCTGACCAACCCTTTAACTTTTCAAATCCATACTTTTTAATACAGTCTGTTGTCGTTTAGGTCAACACTTCGGCCTAATGTATTTGGTCAAAATTGGGGTTTGATAGTGATTCCTAGATGCCCCCACTCCTCGAGAAACCCTCTTTTCATCTGATTTTAGAACAACCATTTTTGCTGACCAACCCTTTAACTTTTCAAATCCATACTTTTTAAAACAGTCTGTTGTCGTTTAGGTCAACACTTCGGCCTAATGTATTTGGTCAAAATTGGGGTTTGATAGTGATTCCTAGATGCCCTCACTCCTCGAGAAACCCTCTTTTCATCTGATTTTAGAACAACCATTTTTGCTGACCAACCCTTTAACTTCTCAAATCCATACTTTTTAAAACAGTCTGTTGTCGTTTAGGTCAACACTTCGGCCTAATGTATTTGGTCAAAATTGGGGTTTGATAGTGATTCCTAGATGCCCCCACTCCTCGAGAAACCCTCTTTTCATCTGATTTAAGAACAACCATTTTTGCTGACCAACCCTTTAACTTTTCAAATCCATACTTTTTAAAACAGTCTGTTGTCGTTTAGGTCAACACTTCGGCCTAATGTATTTGGTCAAAATTGGGGTTTAATAGCGATTCCTAGATGCCCCCACTTCTCGAGAAACCCTCTTTTCATCTGATTTTAGTACAACCATTTTTGCTGACCAACCCTTTAACTGCTCAAATCCATACTTTTTAAAACAGTCTGTTGTCGTTTAGGTCAACACTTCGGCCTAATGTAATTGGTCAAAATTGGGGTTTGATAGTGATTCCTAGATGCCCCCACTCCTCGAGAAACCCTCTTTTCATCTGATTTTAGAACAACCATTTTTGCTGACCAACCCTTTAACTTCTCAAATCCATACTTTTTAAAACAGTCTGTTGTCGTTTAGGTCAACACTTCGGCCTAATGTATTTGGTCAAAATTGGGGTTTGATAGTGATTCCTAGATGCCCCCACTCCTCGAGAAACCCTCTTTTCATCTGATTTAAGAACAACCATTTTTGCTGACCAACCCTTTAACTTTTCAAATCCATACTTTTTAAAACAGTCTGTTGTCGTTTAGGTCAACACTTCGGCCTAATGTATTTGGTCAAAATTGGGGTTTAATAGCGATTCCTAGATGCCCCCACTTCTCGAGAAACCCTCTTTTCATCTGATTTTAGTACAACCATTTTTGCTGACCAACCCTTTAACTGCTCAAATCCATACTTTTTAAAACAGTCTGTTGTCGTTTAGGTCAACACTTCGGCCTAATGTAATTGGTCAAAATTGGGGTTTGATAGTGATTCCTAGATGCCCCCACTCCTCGAGAAACCCTCTTTTCATCTGATTTTAGAACAACCATTTTTGCTGACCAACCCTTTAACTTCTCAAATCCATACTTTTTAAAACAGTCTGTTGTCGTTTAGGTCAACACTTCGGCCTAATGTATTTGGTCAAAATTGGGGTTTAATAGCGATTCCTAGATGCCCCCACTCCTCGAGAAACCCTCTTTTCATCTGATTTTAGAACAACCATTTTTGCTGACCAACCCTTTAACTTCTCAAATCCATACTTTTTAAAACAGTCTGTTGTCGTTTAGGTCAACACTTCGGCCTAATGTATTTGGTCAAAATTGGGGTTTGATAGTGATTCCTAGATGCCCCCACTCCTCGAGAAACCCTCTTTTCATCTGATTTAAGAACAACCATTTTTGCTGACCAACCCTTTAACTTTTCAAATCCATACTTTTTAAAACAGTCTGTTGTCGTTTAGGTCAACACTTCGGCCTAATGTATTTGGTCAAAATTGGGGTTTCATAGCGATTCCTAGATGCCCCCACTTCTCGAGAAACCCTCTTTTCATCTGATTTTAGTACAACCATTTTTGCTGACCAACCCTTTAACTGCTCAAATCCATACTTTTTAAAACAGTCTGTTGTCGTTTAGGTCAACACTTCGGCCTAATGTAATTGGTCAAAATTGGGGTTTGATAGTGATTCCTAGATGCCCCCACTCCTCGAGAAACCCTCTTTTCATCTGATTTTAGAACAACCATTTTTGCTGACCAACCCTTTAACTTCTCAAATCCATACTTTTTAAAACAGTCTGTTGTCGTTTAAGTCAACACTTCGGCCTAATGTATTTGGTCAAAATTGGGGTTTAATAGCGATTCCTAGATGCCCCCACTCCTCGAGAAACCCTCTTTTCATCTGATTTTAGAACAACCATTTTTGCTGACCAACCCTTTAACTTCTCAAATCCATACTTTTTAAAACAGTCTGTTGTCGTTTAGGTCAACACTTCGGCCTAATGTATTTGGTCAAAATTGGGGTTTGATAGTGATTCCTAGATGCCCCCACTCCTCGAGAAACCCTCTTTTCATCTGATTTTAGAACAACCATTTTTGCTGACCAACCCTTTAACTTTTCAAATCCATACTTTTTAAAACAGTCTGTTGTCGTTTAGGTCAACACTTCGGCCTAATGTATTTGGTCAAAATTGGGGTTTAATAGCGATTCCTAGATGCCCCCACTCCTCGAGAAACCCTCTTTTCATCTGATTTTAGAACAACCATTTTTGCTGACCAACCCTTTAACTTCTCAAATCCATACTTTTTAAAACAGTCTGTTGTCGTTTAGGTCAACACTTCGGCCTAATGTATTTGGTCAAAATTGGGGTTTGATAGTGATTCCTAGATGCCCCCACTCCTCGAGAAACCCTCTTTTCATCTGATTTTAGAACAACCATTTTTGCTGACCAACCCTTTAACTTTTCAAATCCATACTTTTTAAAACAGTCTGTTGTCGTTTAGGTCAACACTTCGGCCTAATGTATTTGGTCAAAATTGGGGTTTGATAGTGATTCCTAGATGCCCCCACTCCTCGAGAAACCCTCTTTTCATCTGATTTTAGAACAACCATTTTTGCTGACCAACCCTTTAACTTTTCAAATCCATACTTTTTAAAACAGTCTGTTGTCGTTTAGGTCAACACTTCGGCCTAATGTATTTGGTCAAAATTGGGGTTTGATAGTAATTCCTAGATGCCTCCACTCCTCGAGAAACCCTCTTTTCATCTGATTTTAGAACAACCATTTTTGCTGACCAACCCTTTAACTTTTCAAATCCATACTTTTTAAAACAGTCTGTTGTCGTTTAGGTCAACACTTCGGCCTAATGTATTTGGTCAAAATTGGGGTTTGATAGTGATTCCTAGATGCCCCCACTCCTCGAGAAACCCTCTTTTCATCTGATTTTAGAACAACCATTTTTGCTGACCAACCCTTTAACTTTTCAAATCCATACTTTTTAAAACAGTCTGTTGTCGTTTAGGTCAACACTTCGGCCTAATGTATTTGGTCAAAATTGGGGTTTGATAGTGATTCCTAGATGCCCCCACTCCTCGAGAAACCCTCTTTTCATCTGATTTTAGAACAACCATTTTTGCTGACCAACCCTTTAACTTTTCAAATCCATACTTTTTAAAACAGTCTGTTGTCGTTTAGGTCAACACTTCGGCCTAATGTATTTGGTCAAAATTGGGGTTTGATAGTAATTCCTAGATGCCTCCACTCCTCGAGAAACCCTCTTTTCATCTGATTTTAGAACAACCATTTTTGCTGACCAACCCTTTAACTTTTCAAATCCATACTTTTTAAAACAGTCTGTTGTCGTTTAGGTCAACACTTCGGCCTAATGTATTTGGTCAAAATTGGGGTTTGATAGTGATTCCTAGATGCCCCCACTCCTCGAGAAACCCTCTTTTCATCTGATTTTAGAACAACCATTTTTGCTGACCAACCCTTTAACTTTTCAAATCCATACTTTTTAAAACAGTCTGTTGTCGTTTAGGTCAACACTTCGGCCTAATGTATTTGGTCAAAATTGGGGTTTGATAGTGATTCCTAGATGCCCCCACTCCTCGAGAAACCCTCTTTTCATCTGATTTTAGAACAACCATTTTTGCTGACCAACCCTTTAACTTTTCAAATCCATACTTTTTAAAACAGTCTGTTGTCGTTTAGGTCAACACTTCGGCCTAATGTATTTGGTCAAAATTGGGGTTTGATAGTGATTCCTAGATGCCCCCACTCCTCGAGAAACCCTCTTTTCATCTGATTTTAGAACAACCATTTTTGCTGACCAACCCTTTAACTTTTCAAATCCATACTTTTTAAAACAGTCTGTTGTCGTTTAGGTCAACACTTCGGCCTAATGTATTTGGTCAAAATTGGGGTTTGATAGTGATTCCTAGATGCCCACACTCCTCGAGAAACCCTCTTTTCATCTGATTTTAGAACAACCATTTTTGCTGACCAACCCTTTAACTTTTCAAATCCATACTTTTTAAAACAGTCTGTTGTCGTTTAGGTCAACACTTCGGCCTAATGTATTTGGTCAAAATTGGGGTTTGATAGTGATTCCTAGATGCCCCCACTCCTCGAGAAACCCTCTTTTCATCTGATTTTAGAACAACCATTTTTGCTGACCAACCCTTTAACTTTTCAAATCCATACTTTTTAAAACAGTCTGTTGTCGTTTAGGTCAACACTTCGGCCTAATGTATTTGGTCAAAATTGGGGTTTGATAGTGATTCCTAGATGCCCCCACTCCTCGAGAAACCCTCTTTTCATCTGATTTTAGAACAACCATTTTTGCTGACCAACCCTTTAACTTTTCAAATCCATACTTTTTAAAACAGTCTGTTGTCGTTTAGGTCAACACTTCGGCCTAATGTATTTGGTCAAAATTGGGGTTTGATAGTGATTCCTAGATGCCCCCACTCCTCGAGAAACCCTCTTTTCATCTGATTTTAGAACAACCATTTTTGCTGACCAACCCTTTAACTTCTCAAATCCATACTTTTTAAAACAGTCTGTTGTCGTTTAGGTCAACACTTCGGCCTAATGTATTTGGTCAAAATTGGGGTTTGATAGTGATTCCTAGATGCCCCCACTCCTCGAGAAACCCTCTTTTCATCTGATTTAAGAACAACCATTTTTGCTGACCAACCCCTTTAACTTTTCAAATCCATACTTTTTAAAACAGTCTGTTGTCGGTTTAGGTCAACACTTCGGCCTAATGTATTTGGTCAAAATTGGGGTTTAATAGCGATTCCTAGATGCCCCCACTTCTCGAGAAACCCTCTTTTCATCTGATTTTAGAACAACCATTTTTGCTGACCAACCCTTTAACTGCTCAAATCCATACTTTTTAAAACAGTCTGTTGTCGTTTAGGTCAACACTTCGGCCTAATGTAATTGGTCAAAATTGGGGTTTGATAGTGATTCCTAGATGCCCCCACTCCTCGAGAACCCTCTTTTCATCTGATTTTAGAACAACCATTTTTGCTGACCAACCCTTTAACTTCTCAAATCCATACTTTTTTAAACAGTCTGTTGTCGTTTAGGTCAACACTTCGGCCTAATGTATTTGGTCAAAATTGGGGTTTAATAGCGATTCCTAGATGCCCCCACTCCTCGAGAAACCCTCTTTTGATCTGATTTTAGAACAACCATTTTTGCTGACCAACCCTTTAACTTCTCAAATCCATACTTTTTTAAAACAGTCTGTTGTCGTTTAGGTCAACACTTCGGCCTAATGTATTTGGTCAAAATTGGGGTTTGATAGTGATTCCTAGATGCCCCCACTCCTCGAGAAACCCTCTTTTCATCTGATTTTAGAACAACCATTTTTGCTGACCAACCCTTTAACTTTTCAAATCCATACTTTTTAAACAGTCTGTTGTCGTTTAGGTCAACACTTCGGCCTAATGTATTTGGTCAAAATTGGGGTTTGATAGTGATTCCTAGATGCCCCCACTCCTCGAGAAACCCTCTTTTCATCTGATTTTAGAACAACCATTTTTGCTGACCAACCTTTAACTTTTCAAATCCATACTTTTTAAAACAGTCTGTTGTCGTTTAGGTCAACACTTCGGCCTAATGTATTTGGTCAAAATTGGGGTTTGATAGTGATTCCTAGATGCCCCCCACTCCTCGAGAAACCCTCTTTTCATCTGATTTTAGAACAACCATTTTTGCTGACCAACCTTTAACTTTTCAAATCCATACTTTTTAAAACAGTCTGTTGTCGTTTAGGTCAACACTTCGGCCTAATGTATTTGGTCAAAATTGGGGTTTGATAGTGATTCCTAGATGCCCCCACTCCTCGAGAAACCCTCTTTTCATCTGATTTTAGAACAACCATTTTTGCTGACCAACCCTTTAACTTCTCAAATCCATACTTTTTAAAACAGTCTGTTGTCGTTTAGGTCAACACTTCGGCCTAATGTATTTGGTCAAAATTGGGTTTGATAGTGATTCCTAGATGCCCCCACTCCTCGAGAAACCCTCTTTTCATCTGATTTTAGAACAACCATTTTTGCTGACCAACCCTTTAACTTCTCAAATCCATACTTTTTAAAACAGTCTGTTGTCGTTTAGGTCAACACTTCGGCCTAATGTATTTGGTCAAAATTGGGGTTTGATAGTGATTCCTAGATGCCCCCACTCCTCGAGGAAACCCTCTTTTCATCTGATTTTAGAACAACCATTTTTGCTGACCAACCCTTTAACTTTTCAAATCCATACTTTTAAAACAGTCTGTTGTCGTTTAGGTCAACACTTCGGCCTAATGTATTTGGTCAAAATTGGGGTTTGATAGTGATTCCTAGATGCCCCCACCCTCCTCGAGAAACCCTCTTTTCATCTGATTTTAGAACAACCATTTTTTGCTGACCAACCCTTTAACTTCTCAAATCCATACTTTTTAAACTGTCTGTTGTCGTTTAGGTCAACACTTCGGCCTAATGTATTTGGTCAAAATTGGGGTTTGATAGTGATTCCTAGATGCCCCCACTCTCGAGAACCCTCTTTTCATCTGATTTTAGAACAACCATTTTTGCTGACCAACCCTTTAACTCTCAAATCCATACTTTTTAACAGTCTGTTGTCGTTTAGGTCAACACTTCGGCCTAATGTATTTGGTCAAAATTGGGGTTTGATAGTGATTCCTAGATGCCCCACTCCTCGAGAAACCCTCTTTTCATCTGATTTTAGAACAACCATTTGCTGACCAACCCTTTAACTTTTCAAATCCATACTTTTTAAAACAGTCTGTTGTCGTTTAGGTCAACACTTCGGCCTAATTTATTTGGTCAAAATTGGGGTTTGATTTTGATAGTGATTCCTAGATGCCCCCACTCCTCGAGAAACCCTCTTTTCATCTGATTTTAGAACAACCATTTTTGCTGACCAACCCTTTAAATTCTCAAATCCATACTTTTTAAAACAGTCTGTTGTCGTTTAGGTCAACACTTCGGCCTAATGTATTTGGTCAAAATTGGGGTTTGATAGTGATTCCTAGATGCCCCCACTCCTCGAGAAACCCTCTTTTCATCTGATTTTAGAACAACCATTTTTGCTGACCAACCCTTTAACTTCTCAAATCCATACTTTTTAAAACAGTCTGTTGTCGTTTAGGTCAACACTTCGGCCTAATGTATTTGGTCAAAATTGGGGTTTGATAGTGATTCCTAGATGCCCCCACTCCTCGAGAAACCCTCTTTTCATCTGATTTTAGAACAACCATTTTTGCTGACCAACCCTTTAACTTTTCAAATCCATACTTTTTAAAACAGTCTGTTGTCGTTTAGGTCAACACTTCGGCCTAATGTATTTGGTCAAAATTGGGGTTTGATAGTGATTCCTAGATGCCCCCACTCCTCGAGAAACCCTCTTTTCATCTGATTTTAGAACAACCATTTTTGCTGACCAACCCTTTAACTTTTCAAATCCATACTTTTTAAAACAGTCTGTTGTCGTTTAGGTCAACACTTCGGCCTAATGTATTTGGTCAAAATTGGGGTTTGATAGTGATTCCTAGATGCCCCCACTCCTCGAGAAACCCTCTTTTCATCTGATTTTAGAACAACCATTTTTGCTGACCAACCCTTTAACTTTTCAAATCCATACTTTTTAAAACAGTCTGTTGTCGTTTAGGTCAACACTTCGGCCTTATGTATTTGGTCAAAATTGGGGTTTGATAGTGATTCCTAGATGCCCCTACTCCTCGAGAAACCCTCTTTTCATCTGATTTTAGAACAACCATTTTTGCTGACCAACCCTTTAACTTTTCAAATCCATACTTTTTAAAACAGTCTGTTGTCGTTTAGGTCAACACTTCGGCCTAATGTATTTGGTCAAAATTGGGGTTTGATAGTGATTCCTAGATGCCCCCACTCCTCGAGAAACCCTCTTTTCATCTGATTTTAGAACAACCATTTTTGCTGACCAACCCTTTAACTTTTCAAATCCATACTTTTTAAAACAGTCTGTTGTCGTTTAGGTCAACACTTCGGCCTAATGTATTTGGTCAAAATTGGGGTTTGATAGTGATTCCTAGATGCCCCCACTCCTCGAGAAACCCTCTTTTCATCTGATGTTAGAACAACCATTTTTGCTGACCAACCCTTTAACTTTTCAAATCCATACTTTTTAAAACAGTCTGTTGTCGTTTAGGTCAACACTTCGGCCTAATGTATTTGATCAAAATTGGGGTTTGATAGTGATTCCTAGATGCCCCCACTCCTCGAGAAACCCTCTTTTCATCTGATTTTAGAACAACCATTTTTGCTGACCAACCCTTTAACTTTTCAAATCCATACTTTTTAAAACAGTCTGTTGTCGTTTAGGTCAACACTTCGGCCTAATGTATTTGGTCAAAATTGGGGTTTGATAGTGATTCCTAGATGCCCCCACTCCTCGAGAAACCCTCTTTTCATCTGATTTTAGAACAACCATTTTTGCTGACCAACCCTTTAACTTTTCAAATCCATACTTTTTAAAACAGTCTGTTGTCGTTTAGGTCAACACTTCGGCCTAATGTATTTGGTCAAAATTGGGGTTTGATAGTGATTCCTAGATGCCCCCACTCCTCGAGAAACCCTCTTTTCATCTGATTTTAGAACAACCATTTTTGCTGACCAACCCTTTAACTTTTCAAATCCATACTTTTTAAAACAGTCTGTTGTCGTTTAGGTCAACACTTCGGCCTAATGTATTTGGTCAAAATTGGGGTTTGATAGTGATTCCTAGATGCCCCCACTCCTCGAGAAACCCTCTTTTCATCTGATTTTAGAACAACCATTTTTGCTGACCAACCCTTTAACTTTTCAAATCCATACTTTTTAAAACAGTCTGTTGTCGTTTAGGTCAACACTTCGGCCTAATGTATTTGGTCAAAATTGGGGTTTGATAGTGATTCCTAGATGCCCCCACTCCTCGAGAAACCCTCTTTTCATCTGATTTTAGAACAACCATTTTTGCTGACCAACCCTTTAACTTTTCAAATCCATACTTTTTAAAACAGTCTGTTGTCGTTTAGGTCAACACTTCGGCCTAATGTATTTGGTCAAAATTGGGGTTTGATAGTGATTCCTAGATGCCCCCACTCCTCGAGAAACCCTCTTTTCATCTGATTTTAGAACAACCATTTTTGCTGACCAACCCTTTAACTTTTCAAATCCATACTTTTTAAAACAGTCTGTTGTCGTTTAGGTCAACACTTCGGCCTAATGTATTTGGTCAAAATTGGGGTTTGATAGTGATTCCTAGATGCCCCCACTCCTCGAGAAACCCTCTTTTCATCTGATTTTAGAACAACCATTTTTGCTGACCAACCCTTTAACTTTTCAAATCCATACTTTTTAAAACAGTCTGTTGTCGTTTAGGTCAACACTTCGGCCTAATGTATTTGGTCAAAATTGGGGTTTGATAGTGATTCCTAGATGCCCCCACTCCTCGAGAAACCCTCTTTTCATCTGATTTTAGAACAACCATTTTTGCTGACCAACCCTTTAACTTTTCAAATCCATACTTTTTAAAACAGTCTGTTGTCGTTTAGGTCAACACTTCGGCCTAATGTATTTGGTCAAAATTGGGGTTTGATAGTGATTCCTAGATGCCCCCACTCCTCGAGAAACCCTCTTTTCATCTGATTTTAGAACAACCATTTTTGCTGACCAACCCTTTAACTTCTCAAATCCATACTTTTTAAAACAGTCTGTTGTCGTTTAGGTCAACACTTCGGCCTAATGTATTTGGTCAAAATTGGGGTTTGATAGTGATTCCTAGATGCCCCCACTCCTCGAGAAACCCTCTTTTCATCTGATTTAAGAACAACCATTTTTGCTGACCAACCCTTTAACTTTTCAAATCCATACTTTTTAAAACAGTCTGTTGTCGTTTAGGTCAACACTTCGGCCTAATGTATTTGGTCAAAATTGGGGTTTAATAGCGATTCCTAGATGCCCCCACTTCTCGAGAAACCCTCTTTTCATCTGATTTTAGTACAACCATTTTTGCTGACCAACCCTTTAACTGCTCAAATCCATACTTTTTAAAACAGTCTGTTGTCGTTTAGGTCAACACTTCGGCCTAATGTAATTGGTCAAAATTGGGGTTTGATAGTGATTCCTAGATGCCCCCACTCCTCGAGAAACCCTCTTTTCATCTGATTTTAGAACAACCATTTTTGCTGACCAACCCTTTAACTTCTCAAATCCATACTTTTTAAAACAGTCTGTTGTCGTTTAGGTCAACACTTCGGCCTAATGTATTTGGTCAAAATTGGGGTTTAATAGCGATTCCTAGATGCCCCCACTCCTCGAGAAACCCTCTTTTCATCTGATTTTAGAACAACCATTTTTGCTGACCAACCCTTTAACTTCTCAAATCCATACTTTTTAAAACAGTCTGTTGTCGTTTAGGTCAACACTTCGGCCTAATGTATTTGGTCAAAATTGGGGTTTGATAGTGATTCCTAGATGCCCCCACTCCTCGAGAAACCCTCTTTTCATCTGATTTAAGAACAACCATTTTTGCTGACCAACCCTTTAACTTCTCAAATCCATACTTTTTAAAACAGTCTGTTGTCGTTTAGGTCAACACTTCGGCCTAATGTATTTGGTCAAAATTGGGGTTTGATAGTGATTCCTAGATGCCCCCACTCCTCGAGAAACCCTCTTTTCATCTGATTTAAGAACAACCATTTTTGCTGACCAACCCTTTAACTTTTCAAATCCATACTTTTTAAAACAGTCTGTTGTCGTTTAGGTCAACACTTCGGCCTAATGTATTTGGTCAAAATTGGGGTTTAATAGCGATTCCTAGATGCCCCCACTTCTCGAGAAACCCTCTTTTCATCTGATTTTAGTACAACCATTTTTGCTGACCAACCCTTTAACTGCTCAAATCCATACTTTTTAAAACAGTCTGTTGTCGTTTAGGTCAACACTTCGGCCTAATGTAATTGGTCAAAATTGGGGTTTGATAGTGATTCCTAGATGCCCCCACTCCTCGAGAAACCCTCTTTTCATCTGATTTTAGAACAACCATTTTTGCTGACCAACCCTTTAACTTCTCAAATCCATACTTTTTAAAACAGTCTGTTGTCGTTTAAGTCAACACTTCGGCCTAATGTATTTGGTCAAAATTGGGGTTTAATAGCGATTCCTAGATGCCCCCACTCCTCGAGAAACCCTCTTTTCATCTGATTTTAGAACAACCATTTTTGCTGACCAACCCTTTAACTTCTCAAATCCATACTTTTTAAAACAGTCTGTTGTCGTTTAGGTCAACACTTCGGCCTAATGTATTTGGTCAAAATTGGGGTTTGATAGTGATTCCTAGATGCCCCCACTCCTCGAGAAACCCTCTTTTCATCTGATTTTAGAACAACCATTTTTGCTGACCAACCCTTTAACTTTTCAAATCCATACTTTTTAAAACAGTCTGTTGTCGTTTAGGTCAACACTTCGGCCTAATGTATTTGGTCAAAATTGGGGTTTGATAGTGATTCCTAGATGCCCCCACTCCTCGAGAAACCCTCTTTTCATCTGATTTTAGAACAACCATTTTTGCTGACCAACCCTTTAACTTTTCAAATCCATACTTTTTAAAACAGTCTGTTGTCGTTTAGGTCAACACTTCGGCCTAATGTATTTGGTCAAAATTGGGGTTTGATAGTGATTCCTAGATGCCCCCACTCCTCGAGAAACCCTCTTTTCATCTGATTTTAGAACAACCATTTTTGCTGACCAACCCTTTAACTTCTCAAATCCATACTTTTTAAAACTGTCTGTTGTCGTTTAGGTCAACACTTCGGCCTAATGTATTTGGTCAAAATTGGGGTTTGATAGTGATTCCTAGATGCCCCCACTCCTCGAGAAACCCTCTTTTCATCTGATTTTAGAACAACCATTTTTGCTGACCAACCCTTTAACTTCTCAAATCCATACTTTTTAAAACAGTCTGTTGTCGTTTAGGTCAACACTTCGGCCTAATGTATTTGGTCAAAATTGGGGTTTGATAGTGATTCCTAGATGCCCCCACTCCTCGAGAAACCCTCTTTTCATCTGATTTTAGAACAACCATTTTTGCTGACCAACCCTTTAACTTTTCAAATCCATACTTTTTAAAACAGTCTGTTGTCGTTTAGGTCAACACTTCGGCCTAATGTATTTGGTCAAAATTGGGGTTTGATAGTGATTCCTAGATGCCCCCACTCCTCGAGAAACCCTCTTTTCATCTGATTTTAGAACAACCATTTTTGCTGACCAACCCTTTAACTTTTCAAATCCATACTTTTTAAAACAGTCTGTTGTCGTTTAGGTCAACACTTCGGCCTAATGTATTTGGTCAAAATTGGGGTTTGATAGTAATTCCTAGATGCCTCCACTCCTCGAGAAACCCTCTTTTCATCTGATTTTAGAACAACCATTTTTGCTGACCAACCCTTTAACTTTTCAAATCCATACTTTTTAAAACAGTCTGTTGTCGTTTAGGTCAACACTTCGGCCTAATGTATTTGGTCAAAATTGGGGTTTGATAGTGATTCCTAGATGCCCCCACTCCTCGAGAAACCCTCTTTTCATCTGATTTTAGAACAACCATTTTTGCTGACCAACCCTTTAACTTTTCAAATCCATACTTTTTAAAACAGTCTGTTGTCGTTTAGGTCAACACTTCGGCCTAATGTATTTGGTCAAAATTGGGGTTTGATAGTGATTCCTAGATGCCCCCACTCCTCGAGAAACCCTCTTTTCATCTGATTTTAGAACAACCATTTTTGCTGACCAACCCTTTAACTTTTCAAATCCATACTTTTTAAAACAGTCTGTTGTCGTTTAGGTCAACACTTCGGCCTAATGTATTTGGTCAAAATTGGGGTTTGATAGTAATTCCTAGATGCCTCCACTCCTCGAGAAACCCTCTTTTCATCTGATTTTAGAACAACCATTTTTGCTGACCAACCCTTTAACTTTTCAAATCCATACTTTTTAAAACAGTCTGTTGTCGTTTAGGTCAACACTTCGGCCTAATGTATTTGGTCAAAATTGGGGTTTGATAGTGATTCCTAGATGCCCCCACTCCTCGAGAAACCCTCTTTTCATCTGATTTTAGAACAACCATTTTTGCTGACCAACCCTTTAACTTTTCAAATCCATACTTTTTAAAACAGTCTGTTGTCGTTTAGGTCAACACTTCGGCCTAATGTATTTGGTCAAAATTGGGGTTTGATAGTGATTCCTAGATGCCCCCACTCCTCGAGAAACCCTCTTTTCATCTGATTTTAGAACAACCATTTTTGCTGACCAACCCTTTAACTTTTCAAATCCATACTTTTTAAAACAGTCTGTTGTCGTTTAGGTCAACACTTCGGCCTAATGTATTTGGTCAAAATTGGGGTTTGATAGTGATTCCTAGATGCCCCCACTCCTCGAGAAACCCTCTTTTCATCTGATTTTAGAACAACCATTTTTGCTGACCAACCCTTTAACTTTTCAAATCCATACTTTTTAAAACAGTCTGTTGTCGTTTAGGTCAACACTTCGGCCTAATGTATTTGGTCAAAATTGGGGTTTGATAGTGATTCCTAGATGCCCACACTCCTCGAGAAACCCTCTTTTCATCTGATTTTAGAACAACCATTTTTGCTGACCAACCCTTTAACTTTTCAAATCCATACTTTTTAAAACAGTCTGTTGTCGTTTAGGTCAACACTTCGGCCTAATGTATTTGGTCAAAATTGGGGTTTGATAGTGATTCCTAGATGCCCCCACTCCTCGAGAAACCCTCTTTTCATCTGATTTTAGAACAACCATTTTTGCTGACCAACCCTTTAACTTTTCAAATCCATACTTTTTAAAACAGTCTGTTGTCGTTTAGGTCAACACTTCGGCCTAATGTATTTGGCCAAAATTGGGGTTTGATAGTGATTCCTAGATGCCCCCACTCCTCGAGAAACCCTCTTTTCATCTGATTTTAGAACAACCATTTTTGCTGACCAACCCTTTAACTTTTCAAATCCATACTTTTTAAAACAGTCTGTTGTCGTTTAGGTCAACACTTCGGCCTAATGTATTTGGTCAAAATTGGGGTTTGATAGTGATTCCTAGATGCCCCCACTCCTCGAGAAACCCTCTTTTCATCTGATTTTAGAACAACCATTTTTGCTGACCAACCCTTTAACTTCTCAAATCCATACTTTTTAAAACAGTCTGTTGTCGTTTAGGTCAACACTTCGGCCTAATGTATTTGGTCAAAATTGGGGTTTGATAGTGATTCCTAGATGCCCCCACTCCTCGAGAAACCCTCTTTTCATCTGATTTAAGAACAACCATTTTTGCTGACCAACCCTTTAACTTTTCAAATCCATACTTTTTAAAACAGTCTGTTGTCGTTTAGGTCAACACTTCGGCCTAATGTATTTGGTCAAAATTGGGGTTTAATAGCGATTCCTAGATGCCCCCACTTCTCGAGAAACCCTCTTTTCATCTGATTTTAGAACAACCATTTTTGCTGACCAACCCTTTAACTGCTAAAATCCATACTTTTTAAAACAGTCTGTTGTCGTTTAGGTCAACACTTCGGCCTAATGTAATTGGTCAAAATTGGGGTTTGATAGTGATTCCTAGATGCCCCCACTCCTCGAGAAACCCTGTTTTCATCTGATTTTAGAACAACCATTTTTGCTGACCAACCCTTTAACTTCTCAAATCCATACTTTTTAAAACAGTCTGTTGTCGTTTAGGTCAACACTTCGGCCTAATGTATTTGGTCAAAATTGGGGTTTAATAGCGATTCCTAGATGCCCCCACTCCTCGAGAAACCCTCTTTTCATCTGATTTTAGAACAACCATTTTTGCTGACCAACCCTTTAACTTCTCAAATCCATACTTTTTAAAACAGTCTGTTGTCGTTTAGGTCAACACTTCGGCCTAATGTATTTGGTCAAAATTGGGGTTTGATAGTGATTCCTAGATGCCCCCACTCCTCGAGAAACCCTCTTTTCATCTGATTTTAGAACAACCATTTTTGCTGACCAACCCTTTAACTTTTCAAATCCATACTTTTTAAAACAGTCTGTTGTCGTTTAGGTCAACACTTCGGCCTAATGTATTTGGTCAAAATTGGGGTTTGATAGTGATTTCTAGATGCCCCCACTCCTCGAGAAACCCTCTTTTCATCTGATTTTAGAACAACCATTTTTGCTGACCAACCCTTTAACTTTTCAAATCCATACTTTTTAAAACAGTCTGTTGTCGTTTAGGTCAACACTTCGGCCTAATGTATTTGGTCAAAATTGGGGTTTGATAGTGATTCCTAGATGCCCCCACTCCTCGAGAAACCCTCTTTTCATCTGATTTTAGAACAACCAATTTTGCTGACCAACCCTTTAACTTTTCAAATCCATACTTTTTAAAACAGTCTGTTGTCGTTTAGGTCAACACTTCGGCCTAATGTATTTGGTCAAAATTGGGGTTTGATAGTGATTCCTAGATGCCCCCACTCCTCGAGAAACCCTCTTTTCATCTGATTTTAGAACAACCATTTTTGCTGACCAACCCTTTAACTTCTCAAATCCATACTTTTTAAAACAGTCTGTTGTCGTTTAGGTCAACACTTCGGCCTAATGTATTTGGTCAAAATTGGGGTTTGATAGTGATTCTTAGATGCCCCCACTCCTCGAGAAACCCTCTTTTCATCTGATTTTAGAACAACCATTTTTGCTGACCAACCCTTTAACTTCTCAAATCCATACTTTTTAAAACAGTCTGTTGTCGTTTAGGTCAACACTTCGGCCTAATGTATTTGGTCAAAATTGGGGTTTGATAGTGATTCCTAGATGCCCCCACTCCTCGAGAAACCCTCTTTTCATCTGATTTTAGAACAACCATTTTTGCTGACCAACCCTTTAACTTTTCAAATCCATACTTTTTAAAACAGTCTGTTGTCGTTTAGGTCAACACTTCGGCCTAATGTATTTGGTCAAAATTGGGGTTTGATAGTGATTCCTAGATGCCCCCACTCCTCGAGAAACCCTCTTTTCATCTGATTTTAGAACAACCATTTTTGCTGACCAACCCTTTAACTTCTCAAATCCATACTTTTTAAAACTGTCTGTTGTCGTTTAGGTCAACACTTCGGCCTAATGTATTTGGTCAAAATTGGGGTTTGATAGTGATTCCTAGATGCCCCCACTCCTCGAGAAACCCTCTTTTCATCTGATTTTAGAACAACCATTTTTGCTGACCAACCCTTTAACTTCTCAAATCCATACTTTTTAAAACAGTCTGTTGTCGTTTAGGTCAACACTTCGGCCTAATGTATTTGGTCAAAATTGGGGTTTGATAGTGATTCCTAGATGCCCCCACTCCTCGAGAAACCCTCTTTTCATCTGATTTTAGAACAACCATTTTTGCTGACCAACCCTTTAACTTTTCAAATCCATACTTTTTAAAACAGTCTGTTGTCGTTTAGGTCAACACTTCGGCCTAATTTATTTGGTCAAAATTGGGGTTTGATAGTGATTCCTAGATGCCCCCACTCCTCGAGAAACCCTCTTTTCATCTGATTTTAGAACAACCATTTTTGCTGACCAACCCTTTAAATTCTCAAATCCATACTTTTTAAAACAGTCTGTTGTCGTTTAGGTCAACACTTCGGCCTAATGTATTTGGTCAAAATTGGGGTTTGATAGTGATTCCTAGATGCCCCCACTCCTCGAGAAACCCTCTTTTCATCTGATTTTAGAACAACCATTTTTGCTGACCAACCCTTTAACTTCTCAAATCCATACTTTTTAAAACAGTCTGTTGTCGTTTAGGTCAACACTTCGGCCTAATGTATTTGGTCAAAATTGGGGTTTGATAGTGATTCCTAGATGCCCCCACTCCTCGAGAAACCCTCTTTTCATCTGATTTTAGAACAACCATTTTTGCTGACCAACCCTTTAACTTTTCAAATCCATACTTTTTAAAACAGTCTGTTGTCGTTTAGGTCAACACTTCGGCCTAATGTATTTGGTCAAAATTGGGGTTTGATAGTGATTCCTAGATGCCCCCACTCCTCGAGAAACCCTCTTTTCATCTGATTTTAGAACAACCATTTTTGCTGACCAACCCTTTAACTTTTCAAATCCATACTTTTTAAAACAGTCTGTTGTCGTTTAGGTCAACACTTCGGCCTAATGTATTTGGTCAAAATTGGGGTTTGATAGTGATTCCTAGATGCCCCCACTCCTCGAGAAACCCTCTTTTCATCTGATTTTAGAACAACCATTTTTGCTGACCAACCCTTTAACTTTTCAAATCCATACTTTTTAAAACAGTCTGTTGTCGTTTAGGTCAACACTTCGGCCTAATGTATTTGGTCAAAATTGGGGTTTGATAGTGATTCCTAGATGCCCCTACTCCTCGAGAAACCCTCTTTTCATCTGATTTTAGAACAACCATTTTTGCTGACCAACCCTTTAACTTTTCAAATCCATACTTTTTAAAACAGTCTGTTGTCGTTTAGGTCAAGACTTCGGCCTAATGTATTTGGTCATAATTGGGGTTTGATAGTGATTCCTAGATGCCCCCACTCCTCGAGAAACCCTCTTTTCATCTGATTTTAGAACAACCATTTTTGCTGACCAACCCTTTAACTTTTCAAATCCATACTTTTTAAAACAGTCTGTTGTCGTTTAGGTCAACACTTCGGCCTAATGTATTTGGTCAAAATTGGGGTTTGATAGTGATTCCTAGATGCCCCCACTACTCGAGAAACCCTCTTTTCATCTGATTTTAGAACAACCATTTTTGCTGACCAACCCTTTAACTTTTCAAATCCATACTTTTTAAAACAGTCTGTTGTCGTTTAGGTCAACACTTCGGCCTAATGTATTTGGTCAAAATTGGGGTTTGATAGTGATTCCTAGATGCCCCCACTCCTCGAGAAACCCTCTTTTCATCTGATTTTAGAACAACCATTTTTGCTGACCAACCCTTTAACTTTTCAAATCCATACTTTTTAAAACAGTCTGTTGTCGTTTAGGTCAACACTTCGGCCTAATGTATTTGGTCAAAATTGGGGTTTGATAGTGATTCCTAGATGCCCCCACTCCTCGAGAAACCCTCTTTTCATCTGATTTTAGAACAACCATTTTTGCTGACCAACCCTTTAACTTCTCAAATCCATACTTTTTAAAACAGTCTGTTGTCGTTTAGGTCAACACTTCGGCCTAATGTATTTGGTAGAAATTGGGGTTTAATAGCGATTCCTAGATGCCCCCACTCCTCGAGAAACCCTCTTTTCATCTGATTTTAGAACAACCATTTTTGCTGACCAACCCTTTAACTTTTCAAATCCATACTTTTTAAAACAGTCTGTTGTCGTTTAGGTCAACACTTCGGCCTAATGTATTTGGTCAAAATTGGGGTTTGATAGTGATTCCTAGATGCCCCCACTCCTCGAGAAACCCTCTTTTCATCTGATTTTAGAACAACCATTTTTGCTGACCAACCCTTTAACTTTTCAAATCCATACTTTTTAAAACAGTCTGTTGTCGTTTAGGTCAACACTTCGGCCTAATGTATTTGGTCAAAATTGGGGTTTGATAGTGATTCCTAGATGCCCCCACTCCTCGAGAAACCCTCTTTTCATCTGATTTTAGAACAACCATTTTTGCTGACCAACCCTTTAACTTTTCAAATCCATACTTTTTAAAACAGTCTGTTGTCGTTTAGGTCAACACTTCGGCCTAATGTATTTGGTCAAAATTGGGGTTCGATAGTGATTCCTAGATGCCCCCACTCCTCGAGAAACCCTCTTTTCATCTGATTTTAGAACAACCATTTTTGCTGACCAACCCTTTAACTTTTCAAATCCATACTTTTTAAAACAGTCTGTTGTCGTTTAGGTCAACACTTCGGCCTAATGTATTTGGCCAAAATGTTGCGAAAATCGGCACAATTCACCCTACTTGATTTAAGAGACCATCAATGGCTACCAAATTTTGAAATTAGAAAACTCCACCAACCAATACTGGAGACTTTGCCGACAGAGATACACGCAGAAGGTGAAGTCAGATCTTCAGGGTATCCAGAAATAGCCGCCTCTTTCAGAAACCTGAAAGCCGATTCGAAACTGGCTCGCTGCAGATGTGAAGGATTCTTTGCCACTTCAGTTCGAGAGAAGCCTGCGATATTTCCACTTTGGGTCATATAGTCGGCTAAAACGACAACGAGTTCAGTAATTGAATCAAACTTCTGACACGCTCACCATTATAACGACCATATGCCTAGTATTAAAGATCTCTCCCGATTTAAATCTTTCGACTTCTTAGAAAGTGGCAACTTTTTTTAGAAAAAAGATGACGCATATTTGTTCAGTTGGCCTTTTAAGGACCACGGCCTGGCCTCGTACAAGCGTACTAATGCTCATCTGTTTTTAGCAACAGGCTTATTTTTGCTACTTATCTAAAGTAAATTCGGTTAAATGGCGAGAATATTAAACAGGCCACGGATTCTCTAGCATTAAATACCGGTCTTTGCGATCCTTCCAACAACCAAAATCTATTCTACATTGATGCGTGGACAGATTAGCCGCTTTGCTTTGAGCTTTGGTAACCTTCGCTGAAAAAAGCTGGTTTTTACCTTTCCTTGTCAAGCTCATTTTTCATGATTAAACACTTAAATTCCTTCAAGTTTAACCTTCAAACCTTAAGGCACTACTCGTTGCACAATTTAATACAGTGCGTTACGGGCGAGGAAAATGGACGAGAACTTACCAACAAGCGACAGATGTCTTCTGTCCACTGCAATTCCATAAGCACTAAACACAGAATCCAGCTCCCGAATGATTCCAGCATAGGCGGCCTCTATTCCGAAATGCCAGAGCAGGTGGTGTATGCTGTTCGTGTACAGCTTGCTCAGGTCAAACACATCCGAAAACTGGGAAATGTAGTCTACGTTCACTCCTTCCGTCACGAACTTACCATCTGATACCACCGCTCGAAGAACCCCTGCAGGAAAGAAACACAAATAAAAACACAAACCCACTGAAACAAATCTAGAGAAAACGGCGGATCTTGTTTACAATCCCTCCTCTGGAACCTAGTCATGAATATGCCCCTTTTAATTATCAAGTTCAACTGTAAGGTCTAGAATATTGGAGCTATTGAACGGATTACAGACCGGTCGTTAGAATACCCCGAACACGTTTCGCCCAAAGCAGTAATCGAACATTCGCTCTTCTAACTGTCTCTGTCTACTACCTCAGCCGAATACGCGACAACACCTCGTGAACTCAACCATCTTACGTAAATATTAGTATTTTGGTTTTTATTCTTCAGAAACAATACTTTTCTGATGGACTTAGTAATGCAGTCAGTCGCTATATCAAGGGTATAGGAATAGCGGGGTGTAGCGACTTGCATGCGTGTCGCTTAGCATGCACAATTGAAACAATTACTCGTTTGGTGCCAATGAGAAACAACAAAATCAATTATAGTTGCGCTAATAGCCGCATGCTATGCGGCTCGCAAGTAAGCTGGTCCCCAGGAATAGCTAACATTTATCTTGAGCGTAATTTAACTCTAATCTTTCCATACTCAAGAGTCTCCCGAAGAATACAACGAATGCTTGACAAGCGACCTTTAGCCGTAGACATTTACCTTTGGCCTTTGAACAGAGTACAGCCTTGGATATCTCCTCCTTCAAAAAGACCCCGAAGTCCAGAGGGGTCTCCTCGACTGGGAACTCAAACACAACTGTGCAATGACTCTCTGAAACACAAACAAGTTTTAAAGGGTGTGTTATGCATGTATTTGTTGTTCCCATCACAATCTATCGTGAGGATAAAATGGATGTTTTTCTCGCATTGTAGAATGACCAAAACCTTCAAGATGGGATCGAATCACATGTCACAAGGAAACCCTTTTTGAAATAGGGCTTTGAGCTTCAGTTAAGTATTCCGAAAAAAATTATGTGTCAAGAAAAAACTGTTAAGCAGTTTCTCTTTTTGCATAGTTTCCGGCTATTTTGGTTTAAAGCCAAGTGCCAATCACCATATTGGAACTAACTAACCAGCTATGTATAACATCGAGGGTGGCCGTCTATTAAGAACAGAATGTTCCAACCATCTCGATTTGTCCTAAGCTTGAGAAACAGCCAACACAATTATTGAAAAGTGCCAAAAAACTCAAAAATACAGAAAACAATTTGACACTATTTTTGAAAAATTTCTAACTTGCGGAAAGAAACACTTCACTTTAAATCTGTTTTAAAAATGAACTTCGAATTTCAAAAGAAAAAAATATATGGTAAACTAGAGAAAAATGGATCAATATGTAAAAATTTTATTCCGCTGGGAAATCTGAAGAATTCGTCACCTTTATACTATACAATTTCGTTTTTCGTGACCTTCGAACTTTTGCTGTTCGATAGTGGAGTTTGATTTCTTTTGAACAAAGGAAATGAAGTGATATTTAAAAAAATCAAAAGTCAAACTGCGAAAAACCAAATTTCAGCGTAAACATACTTTCTTTTTCCTAAAAAAACACAAAAAATAAACAAGGCCTACATGAGAGTATTCACTACGTTCATGACTCTTAGCCCAATAAGAGAAAATTTAAGCATTCACATTTTTTCCATAAAACAAACCCTCCAAGAAAAAATGGATCAATAGATCGTTTTTTTTTTATTTGGCTGGGAACTCTGACAACCAAATATCTTCTTTGCAGCAAAAATACCTTAATTTTTTTCGCCATTGAAAATTTTAATATTCGAGAGCGAAATCTGAATGAACTTGAAAAGATCAAATTTGAACGCGAAAAATTTTCAAGACATTTTCCTGAAAAAAAAATCAAAAACAAACTAACACGACCTATTTAATGTCTACGATCATTGATACTTAAAAAGACATATGAGCATAAAAATTACGCAAAATGAGACGCATCAGAGGACGAAATTAGACACAACTAAGCCAATATGATTTGAAAAGAAACCGGTCACGCCAAAAAAAGGGGAAATCAAGGAAAAACTGATATGATATCTAATAGCGGTTGGCAAACTTACTTTCAAATAACAAAAAAAAAACAAATGAAAAACGAAGAATTGTCCACTACGATGGTTGCTATTTTTGCAAAGGACAACTAACAAAAAACAAAATTCAAAATGCTGAAAATAAAATATAAAACAACAGAGAAGAGCAGCTTCGCTTCGCAAAAGCAAGCAAAAAAAACCGCCTTAAAGTCGCTTTGAGCAGGTCAAAAAAAGGAAAAAGGCGATGAAATAAAAATTTATAATGTGTTTTGAAATAAAAAGACCTCTACGGGATTGAAAACTCAGACCTCGGACAACCAAGTACTAAAGCCGACTACCGTACAGGCATGTGCCACTGGAGCTTGCAGAAAAAATACAATAATCACCAATGAATTTGAGACTACATGCTATTATACTGACAATATATGCAACAAAAGCGCCACATTTCAGCTTTATTTCACTCGGGAATCTACATTTTCTCGCTACTTGCAGAGCAACGTCGCACCATCGCTTCCCAAAATTTTTAGTCAAAAGCGATCGATACATAACCGAATCATGTAACATATCAAGTAATATATCATCAATATATTGTGCTGTTTTGTGACCTTTGATTGTGTCGAACTCGTAGTGTACAATGGCGTCGGGTGAATCCCTCAGGAAAGAGTGCACTCTCTCGTCATGTGACTCCTTGCTCACACTGTGAACTACATGAACTGCAAACGAATCACTAGTTCTAACTTTATCACTACAACTGTTTATTGACAATTTTTTTTTAAATAAAAAAACTGAACCTGCTTTTTGTTCGTCCGCTTCTGCACTCTCGCCGTCCTTGCCTATCAAAATATGTAGGAGTAAAAAATTTAAACTCGGTGATATGATAAAAACATATGGATCAACATGTCAACCTCAAAGCTGACCATAAAAACGTTTCGAAATTATTTCAGAAGTTATCATTTGCACAACTTTATGCAAAATTATCCTTCACATTTCACCTTTGGACTCGTCGGCAGATCCCTCGTCCTTCTCGTGTTCGTCCAACTCATTCTCAGATTCCAACACTTCGTCATCCGCATCTTTCTCGTCATCGTAATCCTAGACCAACATTTTCTTAGTTTTACGTTTCTTAGTTTTGCACAACCTTCAAAACTGCAAAACTACAACTTTTCACTATCACAGAAATTTTTTGTACTATCACAGAAATTTTTTGTACTATCACACAGATTTTCCATATTTTCCATTAATCTAAGTTCCAAGCAAATCATCCGTTAAAAATATATATCTGGCCTTGGTTGCTATTAACATGTATAAATGAATTCATATCCATGAATATAATAAATAAAAATCACTTATTTTGTAAGTCATGTTTCATTTCACTTCAAATGGGCGTTCGAGGATTGCATTACTCACTCGTTCGTCATCTATTTTGGAGAGTGTCTTGGCAGCTCCAGTGCCCCCCACTTCCACATTGTCCTCACAGTCCGAGTTGCCGTCCGACAGAGTTCGATTCCTCCCCTCCCCACCTCCACCCGACTGAATCACAGCCAATTATTACATCGCCTAACTCCAGTAATAGATAATGCTAAATTGTTGGCATTATAGGTAATCTTGAATTTTCCAACCGCTCAAAAAATAAATCCTTTTCCTTAATTAGTTTTTCATGAAACTATTTGAACGCAATGATTGCAAATGGGGTAACCAATTTAGCAATAACTTTACACTGAACACAATTTCATTTCCTCTCGTTTGAAAATTGCCCACCGCTAGAAGAATGTAGTTTTCATTTGACCTGGCGTACAATTACTCATCTCTAAAAACTCTCGTCACGGGAACTTTTGAGAAACTGCAGCAAACAACACGTCACAACAGTTTTCATTCTCTCACAACAATCGTTGCACCTTATATCTTTTAGGTGTTTCAATGCATACGTGGTCAACTTACAATAGCGTATCCGTTGGGATCCACATGTTCGTCTGCAGCTTCACACGAGGGTTCCCCTCTGCCCAGATTCTTCACTACACGTACATACTTCTTCACCAAAAACTGAAACAACTCAAAATTAGTGCGCGTATTTTGAACTTGTAAATTATATATACTCAAGGTTAAAGTCCAACTACTACAGCCAATACCCTTTGAAAATACAATTGTATCGTGGACTAAGGACACAAGTCAAAATCCCAATAAAAATCTGATAATACAGAACTTGAACCTGGATCGAATAGTAATCACCTTGATAGTAGTGGATTCGAACGCGGATATAGCAACACCCGAAGCGGTGTAAGTAACGTATAAACTATGCACAATATTGCGTTGGAGAAAAAAAAGACTACCGACCGAATAAAATTATGCTCAAAAATTCATTTTTCTAAAAAAAAATTAAAAATCTGATGTAACTAGAAAATATCAACTCACCGTGAGAAAAGTGTGCTCCATGAATTTGAGCACCTGTCTGGACTTGAGGAATGTCAGATATCTGAGATACTTCTTGGAGACAAAGTGGAACTGGACCTTGTACTTCTGTCTCAGATCTTTCGACCAGCTCTTTTCCAAGTCCACCGAGAGCACAACGTCTTCCAAGTAGATCTTGCGGAAGTCTTTGCTCAACTTCTCCGACAACTTTTCTGCTCGGGGAGCTGCAAACAGTGATATCTCCTTAATCAGAGAACTAAATTAGCTAATACAAAAAACACCGACTCGTAGTTCGTCAAAGCAGATATCTATTATTCAGCTTTAAACGGTTATCCAGTCTTGATTGCGTAGGCTGTTGTTTCTTCAAACAAACAAAAACTGCCAATGGATCCAAGCAAAAAAAAACAGTTCAGGAACGCCACGAAATAGAACGTCCGGTAACTTACCTGTGTTTTTCGGGGCGTTCCTTGACTTAAATTACCAAAACGTTCTATTTGGATGGAAAATTTCAATATCATGACTTCCAAAATCAACCGTTAGTGACCGAATGATGACATGGTAAAACATGGTAAAAAAAACTTTTTACTCAATAACCTTTTTGTTACACCAACTTGATTTAATATCAGTTTGATTAGTTATATCTCAAATAAAGTAATAGCGGCTATCAGTCCCAGTAGGAGTTTATCGTGAGGATGAGTTCAAACGTCTTCTTTTTATGCGTTTCTACTATGAGTTGCAGTAATGTACCAACTCGAGGGTCAAAGTTTACTGCTCATTGTAGAAAAAATTTTGAATTGAATATTGAAGTTAATTGAGAAACTGACAAGGAAACAAAGAAAAAACTCAGATAATTAGGTCATGACTTCTAGGAAAGAAGCAATAATTGAAAAACCTTCGAACAAAAAATTTTATAAGAAGAGAAAGTCACGAAACATTCAGAACACCAGTGTTCACTGAGTTGAAAACAACCTGTATGCATGCCGTCTTGGGAGATTCAATTTTCAACGATTTCTACTTGAAAAATCAATAGCCTTCTCCTGTCCTGGCGCTGCCCTTAACGCATTAGCTAGTCAGAAAGTTGTAAATGATCTCAGTAGCAAACACGTCGAAGAAGTTTCAATAATAGGAGGAACAAAAGACCTTAATGAACGGGAGGTCTCTGATGAGAATGTGTTTGAAATCAAAGAAAAAAACGAAGAGACTGGTAACTTTATATAAAAATTTCCATCTAGTAATGATGAAAATAAATGGACGGTTTGGAAAAAGCGAAGTGAAAACGTTGAACAAACGAACAAAACCTCGCAAAAAATCTTGAAATTGCTTGCCATGAAACTAATTTTGCAATAAAATTTTGTTCTTAGATGTTTTAAAACCATACAACCAAAACCTGAAAAAAAATACATCAATTGTCCAAAGATTTGTATTCCGCTCTTAAATTCCTCTGTTAAAGTACTCATTAGAGGTTCGACTTGCCGAGGAGCAAAAGAGCTCTGCTATTTTGAACTGGCTCGAGGCTTTTAAGAGGCGAAGCTTCGCAATCACTAGCGAGAACACCGCAAAAAGCAGTTATAAATGCTGAATGTCCAATGCTAAAGTGAAATTTTCAAATAAATGAACACTTTTAATGAAAACTTTCATTTGCGAGTTAGGTTAGAAAAAAATAAGGTTCGTAATAATACACTACGCTGATCGCTAGTATAACGATGACTACCATAGGAAGAAGTGCACTGTAACTGAGCATAAAAACAACACAGAAGCGATGCTTCGCTTCTCAAACACCAGTGACAACACGACACTTTAACCAGTGACTCACACGCAGCTTTAAACAGTAGAATAAGAAAAAGTATAAATAAGCCTCGAATTAGCAAAAATTCGACTACGTTTGAGATTCGAACCTGCGATCTTCAGATAAAGAATCACACACAAACTACTCAGCCACCGAAGCTCATTGGTAGATAGAAGATCAAACACTAGCCACAAATACCGCAGAGAACAGATACTATGCAATTTCCAATGCTACAGTGAATTTTCCAAATTAATTGAACACTTTAATGAACACTTTTATTTGCGAGTTAGGTTAGAGAAAAATAAGGTTCTTAATAGCACACTAAGCTGACGCTAGTCTAAACAATCGGAATAAAGCAACCCATAGTAATACGGGAAATAGCCTGCGAAATTACTCAACAACAAAGTCGAAACGAAAATGTATCAACTAACACCACTGAGAACTAGAAGAGGTGTCTCAATATAAAAAGAATGATGATGAATTTTTAATAGACACTTCACAATTGTTTTTAACTGGACATCACTGATATCGGACCGATCGCTTACTTTTGAGAACTGGAACAGTCATGGTGGGTGTCTTGATATTCTTGGAGGCAGTCTGCAGCAACTCCCGCAATCGGGGGATTCCCAAAGTCACGTTCACGTCTCCTCTTCCCGCAAAGTGGAATGTGTTCAGTGTCATCTGCGTAGACGGCTCCCCAATTGACTGGGCTGTGGTCAAGCCAATCTACAAAAAGAAAAGTGGAAGATATTTAAAGTTTTCAATCATTTTTCAAACTTCCGGCCGCTTTTTTATGTAACGAGCTTTCTTTGAGTTGCCTGAAACCTGCTGAAAAAAAAACACCGGGCCATCGCTGCCTTCCACTTGATTTGACTTTTTCAAATAACAGGTATTTTGCTATCTTTCCTTCAGAAATCATTCTTTGGCCCTAGAAGTACTCTTCCTTCATAGCTTCATTCAAAATGCAAAACTTTAGTTGTTTCATTTCAGCGCTTGTTCGCCTTTAATTATTGGTGAAAGGAAGAGCGGTGAAACCATTTCACGTTTACTAAAACTAAGCGAAACAACGCGTTTTTTACTTACACCTTCGCCCGGCTCCATCAAACTGTTCATGAACTTATAATTCAGAAGCTGTTTGCATTTAGTCTTCTGTTTGCTGTCTGAATTGGGAATAGATTCGTCTCTCATTGTGCCGAACTTATCCGACACAGATCCAAAAAATCGAGCGGGCGAGAGATGGGAGATAACTGGAGAGGTCTTAGTCTTTTTTGCATCTGTCGCAGTGAGCGATGCTTCTGTAATGGGTTAAAATGAGATTATGCACAACGAATTTGTACGAGCTTGGACACATTCTGTAACCTTTCAAGAACAATTAAAATTCGCCCATGGAAAAAAGAATAAACGTAGCCAGAAAAAATGTCAATGAACTCACTGGTTTCTTTTTTATAACAAGTTTTCAACTTTGAAAAAAAAAACACAAGCTTTACGCTCGTTGAACTTCAAAATTCCTTTATTTTGGCCGTTTCTTTCTGAAACAAAGCCAGTTAGAGAAAACTAATAGGTCAATTTTTAGCGCATGAAATTCTGAAATCTTTCGTGTAGTTTTGAAACTACGAAAAATGCACGCTTTTTAATTTTCCGAATGTCCTTTTGCTTCTGGAGTGGACAATTTCCAGTCCATTTGACACATAAATTTCGAGAAAACTCAAATATGCAAACAGCGAAAAAAAATTATAGGTGAACAATTAAAAAAAATCCGAGAAAGAAACACGGACCTTAACTTAGAAACACAGACACTTGGCTTCATAAATCTTTTTACTATTACAGAGCAACTAGCAAGCCCGCCTCCAAAAATCAATTGGCTCACAAAAAAGTGTTTTGATCAAGCTATTCAAGCTATGAAACTTTGAACAATTTCATGTTGAGCCATATCGTAAATCGGTTTGAAAAACTTTAGGTTTCGTAGAACGAATCAGTTCCCGAAAAATTGAAGTTTTTCTAAGCAAGCGATTCAAGCTGAAACTTTGAAATAATTCAAAATGTTTCATGAAGCAAATCGGGAGGCGAAACTTAAGGTTTTTCTATGAAAGCATTTCAAGCAATGAAACATTGAATTATTTAAAGTTGCTTCATAGAGCGAATAAATCCGCGAAAAAGTGAAGTTTTTCTGGCGAGCTATTAAAGTACGGAAAATTTGAAAAAATTCACGTTGTTTGATAGGGCGAATCAGTTGGCGAAAAGTAAAATTTTTTTAGCAAGCTATTCAAGCGATGAAACTTTGAAATAGTTCATGTTACTTCACACAGCGAACTGGTTCGCAAAAGATTCAAGTTTTTCTAATCAAACTATTAGAGCTATGAAACTTGGAATTATTTCAAGGTTTTTCATAGAATGAATGCAGGCTATTAATATTATGCTTTAAAAAATTTTATAACAAATTGGCTCACGGAAAACTAATGCTTTTCCTAAGCAAGCTATTTTAAGGACCGAATCAGTTCGCGAAGTGTTCAAGTTTTTCTAAGCAAGCATTTGAAGTCATGAAACTTTGAAATATTTCATATCGTTTATTGGATCTAATCTTTTGCAAAAAATAGTTTCATATGCTATTCGATCAACGGAACATTTTTGAAATTTCAGATCGTTGCATGAAGCCTATCTGTTGGCAATAAATTTAAGTAATTCTAAGCAAGCTAGCTAAGAAAGGAAACTTCAAAATATTTCAAGTTATTTCATGAAGTTGATACAGAAAAGAGAGCTAGCAAAAAAGATAGCCAGCTTACAGTCTTCTAAGCAGGCTATTCAAGCTATGTAACTTAGAATTTTTTAAAGTATTTTGTTGATCGAATGGGTTCCTAAAAAAAAACTTAACTTTTCTTAGCAAGCTTTCTTAGGCAAAAAAGTTCAAAATAATTCAAGTTAGTTTGTATCCCGAATCAGTTTCCAAAAAAGCTTAAAATTTTCTAAGCAAGCTTTTGAAGGTACGAAACTTCGAATTATTTCAAAATAATTGATAGACTGAATAGGTTCATAGACTGAAAGTTGAAGTTTTTCTAATCAAGCTTTCAAAGCTATGAAATTTTGATTTATTTCATATACCGAATCAGTTTGCGAAAAACTTTCAACTTTTCGAAGCAAGCTAGTCAAGCGATAAAACTTTGAATATTTTGAAGTTATTCTGCTGACCAAATCGGTTCACAAAATTTTTTAGCAACCTTTTAGAGCTATGAAACTTTGAACTGTTTCATGTTAACTTATCTGAGTCGGTTCAGGAAAAATTGAAATTTTTCTTAGCAACCATTTAGAGCTGTGAAACTTTGAACTGTTTCATGTTAACTTATCTGAGTCGGTTCAGGAAAAATTGAAATTTTTCTAAGCAAGCTTTTAGAGCTATGAAATGTGCAATTATTTCAGGTTGTTTCATAGACTGAATCGTTTTGCCAAAAGCTTAAGTTTATCTAAGTGAGCTATTAAACTTTAAATATTTAAAATTTGCAAAAAGCTTGCTAACAAAATGTTTGCGAAAACTTTGCTTTAAAAACTTCAGCTTTTCGCAAAACGGTTCGGTCTATGAGATAACTTGAAATATTTCAACGTTTTTCTGAGCACACGATTCATGCGATGAAACTTTTGAACTTTTCAAGTTATTTCAAGAGGTAAATCAAGCAAGCTATTGAGGCAATGAAACTTTGAATTATCTCAAGTTTTCACAGCAAATCGATTGGCGAAAAGTTCTTTTCTTTCTAAGCAAGCTATGCAAGCGATGAAACGTTGAACATTTTCAAAACAATTCATAGTGCAAATCGGTTTGCAAACAGCTAGTTTTTCTAGCAAGGAGGTTGTTGTTTTTAGTTGGTTCGTTTCAGAATGAAATTAATCTAAGAACGCAAACTTCGGAAAAAATGGACAGGCACTGTCTAGCCTTATAAATGAATTGAATCCATCTTGTCTATACTTAAAAAAATTTCAAAAATCTAGATCATTCTTGGCTTTCTCTTAAACGTTAGGCCTTAAGAATTTTTTAAATGTTGCTTTCGACAAAGCTAAAACATTGCATTCAGTTAAACATTGCGTCCATAGCGCATTCGGAGTTACATTTAATATATAAGATTAAGCTGATGAAAACTTCAAACAGCACATGGCCAAAAAAGACCATCACCACAGACGCAATGCAGAAATTCGCAAACACAAAAGAGAGAAAACGGCAAAAAGTAGCTATAAAAAGGTAAAAACTAAGTGAAAATAAGCCTTGAAAAATAAAATTGCCATGTGCTGGAATCAAACCTCCGTCCTTCAGATTAGAGTTAGGAGACTTAAGTCCTCACATTTGCGCCACAATCCCTTGGCAATTAACTAACACAAGCCACAAATAAAGCAGCTACAGATGCTATTAAACTGCCAATGCTAAGAAATACCATAATTTCTATCAAATTAGAACCTTAATTTGCAATACAGTTGGGAAAAAAGTGTTCGAAGTTATACACTACGCTGAGCTTGTATAAAAAAAAAAGGAAAGTGAAATTTTTCTCCGCAAAACATTTCAAGTAGTATAGTAAAAGTGGCTAGGAAAATGACCACTTTTAACCCCCCCCCCTGAAATTATGCGTCGAACTTTATGAGAAAGATATTTAGATAATCAAAACCAATACTGAGAAAACTCGGATAATTAGTTCTCGGATCTGTATCATGGGCACTTCCTAAAAATCACTAAACACTTGGCAAACCTTTTGGTAAAACGGCAAAGAAAACGTTCAAAAAAATTAAGCTGATAACTTTTTTTGACGAACAAGTTGAAAACTTCGACCCCCGTAAAAGATGGAGAAAAAATATGGGCGTTCCACTGTAATTAAAATTTATGATTTTCATTTACTTGACAAAATTCTAATTCAAATCTTTTTCCGACACTGGTGACCACATCAACTATTTTCACCTTTTAAATGAGCTTTGACTGCAGTTGTATCCACTGCTTCCCTGCATGTGCGCACTTTGTCATCATAGACATTCTTGTTGTTGATCAGAGTCTTCATAGTCTTCGAGTTATTGAGATAACTGGACTTGATGGGATCCAGGCCATCTTCTCCGAACAGGAACTGCACCATCGTGGAGTCACTGTTGCGAACTGTGTTGTCGTAATGCACCTTCACACCCTCCAACAGTTTTACGAGACACCTTTAGAGAAAACATTTTCTTTTGCAGGTTGTTAAATTAAAATTGCTTGTAACACGGAATTGACTATTTGAAAATGAAAGTTTGGAGAAGCGACGAATGCCTGTCTTGAATCTCTGCTGCGAAAGCAACGTTAATTTTTCCGCCAAAACTTTCCTTTTTGTGTAAATCTTTTGTGAACGCTCCATAAAGTGATTTTTCTGTTCGACACTTTTCGAAGTATGTGATCAATGGAGGGATTTCAGAGAGCTAGGAAAAATTCGTCGGAGCGGAGAAAAAAATTATCTACTAATCCCCGTTTCTCACATGGAATGAAAACTAATTAAAACAATGCAACCAAGATCAGACTTCTCCAATTACCAGCAAAGATAGCAAAAGAAAACATTACCTTTGCAAATATCCACTTCTGCTTGTTTTGACGGCCGTGTCTACTAGACCATCTCTTCCAGCCATACAATGGTACACGTACTGGGAGGGTTTCAGTCCAGTCAGGAAGCGGTTCGTGGCAAATCCTCCAGCCACTGGGTTCAGGTCGTATGCTTTGAAACAGGCTAGATGCTTTCCACTCAGCTGCATCGGGATGCGACGTCCCTCCAACTCAATTTGACCATTCTGAAACAAGTTATGGGAACATGAACAACCTTCTAGGTTTGTTTTTGAAAAACTGTTTTTTTAAAAATTAAAACCAATAACTCAGCTAATAAACTCTTTATTTAAAAAGCTTTAAAGCAATCACCATTATTCAATTAGGAATTGCAAAAATAACGACCTGAATATCAATTGACCGCACTGACCAGGATTCATTTTTAAGTCACTTTAAAGAAAAATGCGAAAACATAAAAATAGTTATGAGGCTGGGAAAACGATGAACTTCGGCGGAAATCGCACCTGTCTTCGGATACCTAAATTTAAAAGTCGACTGCCGCAGAATTTTATAGAATCCAAAAAGTCGCCGATAAATTGGAGACACAGAAGCGAAGCTGTGCTTCGTAAACAATTGCGAGAACACGAAAAAAAGCAGCTCTATCAAGTGACTTAAAAAAAGTAGAAATAAGCCTCGAATTTGCAAAAACTCGAGGCTTAGCGAAAACTCCAATTAGCAGAAAACTGCGATCTAGCAAATTTGAGTCTCATGCACTAACCATTCAGCCACGGATGCTTAAAATCCTCAAAAACTAGCCACCAATAATGCAGCAACATATGTTAATAAATTGCCAATTCAATGCAGCAAAAGTAGCGCCAAACACAAAAAGATACAATTTTGCATGTGATAAATCGCAAATCATAAAGCCACATTAAGTATAAATTATGCATTTCAAAAAAGTGCGAGATATATTTAGCTAGAAAATTTTTGAAAACAAGATTTTATGAATCTTATGCTGTTTGAAACAAATAGCTTTCTTCGGTTCACTTGATGAATTAAAAATGCATCAACTGGATAGACTTCAAACTATTCGAATGTCAAAGCACAAGTTATCAATAAGCTGTAAAGGTGCAACATATTTCCAATCATTTTGTATTGCCAATTCTATGCAGCAAAAATTGCATCAAAATAAGCACTTTTAATTTCGAATTTGTTGGAGGAAACTGGACTGCGCATATTACACTACGCTATCGAAGTCACTAGTGTCACGACGCTGTGAACAGTCAAAACAATTTGAATTTGTTTTGAAAATAAGCGTTGAAAAGATTAAATTTAGTCCCAAATGAATTAGACAGCAGGATTTCAATCAAAAAGTTTTGACACAGAGGCAAAGCTGCATTTAGCAAACACAAGAGAGAAAAAGCAAAAGGTAGTTCCAAAAAGTTTAAAAGTGAATTAAAGAAAAAACGGTCAAGTAAGTCTAGAAAAACAAAAATCATGCTATGTGTCGGAATGCTATTGGCCGGAATCTATCAAACGACCTGTAGATTAAGAGTCTCACAACCTCGAAAATTGGTATTTATTACGCTAGCTAAGATTAAAAAAATGCACTAATTATGTCGGAAAAAATTTGTTTCTATTGATTTTGTTAGTCATAATAAAACTTCATGATAAAAAGTCAGCTACGTCTGGGATTCGATCAGCGACCTAGATATTATGAGTATCGCGCACTAACGTTTAATAAATCACAAACACTAGCCGCAAATGAAACAGAGAAAAGATGCTGAAAAAATTCCAATGCTACAGCTCGTGATAATAGCAAAAGTGCAACCAAATAAAAGAACACTTTTAATGATGTATTTGATTTGCGAGTTGGGTTAGCAAAAAATTGTCCGTACTGATACACTAACAATCGCAAGTGTAATAAATCAAGCAGGAAGAAAATTTTCGAATAGAGGTAACGCTGAACTAGAGGCAATAAAAAAAATTGCAAGCTAGCAAACAGACGGAAACAACCATGAATAAAAAATCCAATTTCGAGAAAAACAATCGAGAAACACAAACACAAGCATTAAAAACGCTTTTAATATTTATCAAGCGGCAACAAAGCCGACAATAAATGAGTAGAAAACCGTGCAGCCGAAACCAGAAAAAAAATCATCAGAAATTGTTGTCATAAAATTGTTGTAATAAGTTCCAAAACTTTAAGATTTTGCATCACAATCGACCGTTTATTTTTATAAAAACAACAATTTTTCCTTCCAATTGACTCAAAATAAATTGATTAAGCCTATTGAACATAAATTAAAACCATAGATGCCAAAAGAAAAAACAGAGGAAAATATGCAGGGCTAGTAAAACCAAAGTTTGTTTTATAATGGAATTACAGGAAAAAATCAATACTTTCAAATACAGTAAAAATTGCTTACAGCACAAGAAAAATCCGTGATGCGGCAACTAAGCAGACAAAACAGAAGCACACAAGCATTAGCCCGACAAATCAATTTTTCCCGGAACAGAATTTCAGATTCATACGCACTGAAATAAAAACAAGTCAGCAGCATTACCTCCAGACCAAGTTGGAAGGAGACCATAATATATTAAGGTTCAAAAATTAAGAAAGTAAGAAATCCAGTAAGAATTGTAAGAAAAGTTGCTTAGAGGGGAAAATCTAGTTCCTGATTACAAGACACTTGCTCTAGCAAGTTTAATTGTATTATTGCTTATAACTTCCAAGTAAAAAAATTTCACACATAATGCGGCTCGCAAAAAAGATATCTGGCCAGTAAAAATACGCACAATATCCTTTTCCCAAACTTTCCGAGCGATGCAAGTTTCATTTCCGATAGTTGCACATAGTGTCAAGAATAACCAGTTACTGAGCAAGCAGCTTAGAGCTTAGAAAACTCTGACTACAGTAAATGGCAAAAAAATATTAAAACCATATTTATCTTCAAAATCAATAACTTGAGTAGCAAATACTTGATTGAAATGCCATTGATTGCAGAATTTTTTGATGCAACCCGAAACAATAATTCGTTTGAGCAGCTAACTTTGCGCGGAAAAAATACCCGAATATCCAATTTTAAAAAAAGGAAAAGGAAAAATTAGCTCATTTTTTGAAACTGCATACAATTTTTAAATGAGATGATTTTGAAAAATCTTGGTAAGTAGGTCATGAATACATGATACCGATTTCTGTGCAAAGGTTTTTTTAGTAAAAACTGGGTTGAATTTTTTTTTTTGACGAGTAACTTGTTTGTTTCATATTAAGAAATCATAAATTAAAATCCTTGGTCTTTATGGTTTAGATCTACATCAACAAAAACGGTTATTGCAAAACAGTAGGTTTCTATCGGATAAAAACAAAAGAATGGATTTTGATTCTCCAAATTGTTCTCAAATGGCATCTGCAAACAGGCTTGTAGCCTTACGGTGACCATTCGAATCGGCACTACTAAATCTGTGCATTTATAAATTATAATAAATAATTTATGTAATGTGCCTGATTCGTAAACGAATTTAATATTATTATATAGGAAGTCGTACGCCGGTGAGGCAAAAACTAAACCAAGGGTCGGCTTTCGACGACCTGAAATAAACTCAGCAAACTCACCTGAGCGGCTATTTGAGCCATGTTGATTGCACTTCCTTTAGCACCACTCTCAATCATCATCAGCAGATTGTTGTGAGGAAATTTGGATTTCAGTCCATAAGGAATGCACGCTGCAGTCAGCTCCGAGTTCAAGGAGCCTACCTTGCCCTGTAAACAAACACTATTATAATGACTTCCTACAAAAACTTTCTTCTGCCAATTGAAATTAAAATGACCCATTTTTTAAAACAGCCAACAGACAGTTGGAAAAGAGTAATGAACGCAAGTAAACAGAAAAAAATATACTGGAGACTTAGTTGAAAAAATCTCAACTTTAGGGTTTCACAGAAAAAAATAGATGACCTTTGAGCTCTTTGAAGTTATAGAACAGTTTATGATTGGCGCTTCTTTGATAACATTAACGCAACATGAGAAAGCTGGATCAAATCGTAAAGTTTTTGTTCCGCTGAAAATCTAAAAATTAAATTTGATTTTCGAAACTAGAACTTGTTCGTTTTTTCGCGCCATTTCTACGTTCGTATTTGAAGAGTGCTATTTCCGTCACTTTCAACGGATGAATTTCAATTCAAAAATTGAATATATACCAAAGTGCATGGGGGCCGACCTTTAACCAGGCCGACCTTTTACCAGAAAAGTTATAACATGTACCTTTTACCAGACTCGATAAGCAAATTTGATTGACAGATGTATTGACGCCGTTTAGTCTGGTTAAAGACAATGATTTCAAGGTTTTCTCAGCTAAGTTTTGTTTGTTCTAACCGCTTCCTTTTTGTATCTTCCAGTAATTTAAATTTATCTTAATTGAATTATTACATTGTGGTCTGGTAAAGGGTCGGTCTGGTAAAGGGTCGGTCTGGTAAAAGACCTAGCCCCAAAGTGCATTCATAAATGCATTAAAATGTATGAATGCACATCTGTAGTTATAGGAGCGTTTTAAGACTTTTTTTCTGAAAAAAAATCACCAAGAAAATTAGGCTGACACCACTTGTGCAGAGAAAATTCACATGAACAGTTTTTTCAATCAAACCATTCACCTCCGATTTGGCAGGGTAGTTTTTGAGAGAAGGCAAAAAGTTTCCTAACAACTTTCAAAATATCCAAATTGGACCATTTCTATGACAGTAAATTTTTTTGATTAGCCGTTTCAATAATCCTAGTGATCGAACTGATTTTATAGATTGAACCCTTTATCTAAAATTTGACGAAAAAGATTAAGAGAAAAAGGAGAAATTTCTAATAAAAAAAAGGTCAACGATTATAAAATTTGGACTTTTTCTAAGGCCAAACTCTTTTTCCTCAAAAATTAGGGCGCAGCAGCTTATCCATGGGTAATGCCCATAATATCCTTGTCTCAGATTTGGCAGGGTCATACATAAACACAGAAAAAATAGGTCAAAAATCACCCACTGAAATTTTAGAAGGCTGTAGCCTGAAAGTAAAGAACTAGAGACTAGTCAAGTATGCAGGCAGACAGCCGAGTAGCCACTTTTCCATCGAAACGACTTTTAAGTTCGAGAAGAAACGATTAAATAGGTTTGAGAAAATTTAAAATTTTTACGAAAGAGAAAAAACTTTCCAAAGCGTCTCAAAACACAATAACACAACCAAATCCCATTTATTTTCATAAAAACTAATTTTAAACAAAAGCGAAGCTAGCGAGAACACGACAAAAAAGCAACTCGACAAAAAAGAACACGACAAAATAAATTGCAATAAAAAGTAGAAATAAGCCTCTTATGAGCAAAAAATTCGACTACGTCTGAGATTCGAACCGGCTACCTAGGGATTGAGTCTCACAACCTGACCACTCAGTCAAGGAAGCTTAATAGGTAATAGTGAAAAAAGTCACAAATGAAGCAGAGAACAGATGCTATACAATTTCTAATGCTACAGTGGAACTTCCAATTAAGTGAACACGTTTAAAGAACATTTTTATTTGCGAGTTAGGTTAGAAAAAAGAGAAGGCTCTTAACAATACACTAAGCTGACTCTAGTGTTATCAAACAGAAACTAGCCACCAATAAAATAGAAAAAAAAACAATGCTATACACCAAAATAATGCCAGATATAAACATGCAAAATTATCTTTTTTATGGGAACTTTTATTTTCGATTTAGGTTGTAAAGCAATGGATAATGTAATAAGACAACAAGCTCCGCATGTGTAATCACAGGCTATTAAACTGCCCATGTTGCCTGCTGCAAAAGTACCACCAAACGAAATTAGCACAACATTTGAGATTTAGGTTGTAAAAAAATTTAGCTTAGTAGTATCCGCTTGTTTGAACACACCCGTATCCAGAATTCCTTCCCACTTTGTGTTCGGAAAAAAATGTTTTGGAATTTTCTAGCGTACAGATTTTTTGTTGATGTTGACTGATACGATTTAGCTGATTCGGATCGAACATACCGACATCATTTTCTCCCAGGTAGACATTTTGAAGGCATCTCGCTGGTTGTGTAACAGCTCCAGCTGAGTTTTCAGTTCATCCTCTTTTGGGTCACTGACCTCTCCGAGCAGAGCTTCGGCAGTGACACTAGGACCCGCTCTAAATAAGCAACAGTGACCTTCATCTCTGATTAATCACGCTACTGCTGTATATGATATACATCCAAGGGACGCGAGCGACATGAACATACAGGCGAAGCTGAATTCGCAAACACTAGCGCGCCAACGGAACATAGCCAACAGACAGTTCCAAATAAAAAATAGATGACGTTAAAGCTCTTTGAATTTTTGTTTGGCATTTTTTGATAAAAAATTAACCTAATTAAGGAAAACTGGATTTTTAGGAAAAGTTTTGGCTCTTTTCCTTTTCCCCCCACCTCACATAAGCCTCAATTTCTGGCGTAACGAGAGGTTTTACAAGGGGACCAAGTTAGCATCCTCATCCCCCCCCCCCCCAAAGCCCTTGGGGGGGGGGGAGATGTTAACTTGGTTCTAAGTTAGGAATTTTCAGTCAATTAGAATCGAGTATTATTTTACATGCAGTGGCTAGCAAATTTAATGCGAATTAAATGCTGGGATTAAAGATCTTAACTTGGTCTATCTGGGGGAGGATGTTAACTTGATCCTTACAAGGTTAGATGTGAAGACCAAATATGTTTGTCATAGCCTAATTAAACCTCATGCCAATTTTTGTAACAATCGGACAATGAGAACAGAAAAATTATTAGTGAGTATTCGCTGATGGGGAGGGGCGGGTGAAAAAGAACCAAAGTTTTAACTCTTACGTCCTTCCCTCGCAGCCACGAATGCTTAACGATCGCCAAACACTAGCCACAAATAAAGCAGAGAACAGATGCTCTGAAGTTTCCAATGCTAGAGATCGTGAAACAGAAGCAAAGCTGCAATTTCGTAAATACAAGAGAGAAAGGGTAGAAGATTTGGTGTGCCAGACATCAAGCCGACGGGACTTCATGCCGAATTGTAAAATTAGGGACTTCAAGCCGAATATTTTACCATAGTCATAAAATATGATCAATTTGAAAACTTTTTTGAAGAATTTCTCAATTTCATGATCTTTCTTCACTGGTTATTGGCGTTTTCATAAAGTTTAAGCATCCAAATCAAGTTTAGGATAGTTGAAAAATACAACACGGTTGATGTCGTTTTTCATTTTTATAGGTTATGCGTTTCAAAAACCGGCTGACTTTACTAACGGATGCCAATCATAAGTAGTGCATTGTCATGAATAAAGCTTATTATGGACTAAACTTGCCTAAATGTTTGAAAAGAAACGTTTTACGGATGAAAAAATAGTGTTTTGAGGTGCTTGTAATGTTTAAGTTTCGGCCTCAAGTCCTTTCGGCTCGAAGTTCCGTCGGCTTGTTGTCCTAGACCAGAAGATTTGGAAGGCAAAAAATTAGCACGTAAACTTTGCATGTGATCATTTGGAATCAACTAAAGGCAAAAATTGCATGTAATTATTTAGAATTGAATCACTAAAGACAACCACAAACTTTGCATGCGATAAATTGTAGGAAAATTTTAAGCCAAACTTTGTATGAAGTAGGCATTCAAAACATTTCGCGAAATATACTGAGTTGCAAAATTTTTGAAAAGGACATTTTTGTTCCGACTTTCGATACGAAAGTAACGGAACATTTGTGCTCGGGGTGGGTTTTTTTTTCTTCAGACAAATTTCGACTTTTTAACTAGCCATTTTTGACGGAATTTTTTTACATCATTCGAAAGGTATTGTTGTCCTGAGCTCAAATTTAAAAAGATATTTCACCTGTGATCATTTTTTGTAAAGTTACGGGGGTTTAAAGATTGCCATTTTGGTCAATTTGGGACAATTAACGCGCGATATATTTCGCGCTATTAACGCGAAAGCGGAGTATTAATTCGTCTTATAAATCGTTCCAAATTGGTTAAAAGAAGCATATTTGCCATAATTGGTTTGTTACAAGGAGCGAAATTTATCCTTTTGTCATTTATATGGCGTGTGGGGTGATGAAAAAATTTCATAAAAAGTTTCAATTTTGGATAAAAAAATTTTTCGTTTTGTTTTATTTCATTGAATTTTTTAATGCTGTTACTGCTCCATAAACCTTAAAAGGCAGTCGGAACATTCAGGGCTTCACCCTGATACGAGCAGTCTTGTTGCTTATTTTGATTTTGAATAGAACAATCTTAATCCTGATTTTTTGAAATCGTTAGAAAGAATGTGAGTTGACGCATCCGTTTTACTATGATAACTCAAGTCTAATTAAATAGCAATTTTAACAATTGCTTGTTTTGAACAGTCATAATTTTTCTTGCTCTTTGAGAATGAGCTTGACAGCAATTTTAACATTACAGAGTTCACAAGAATGCTTGTATGAGGCCAAAATTTAACAAGACTGCTCGTATCAGGGCGACTGTTCCGACTGCCTTTTAAGAATTATTGAGCAGCAGTAATACATATAAAAATTAAATTAGATAAAATAAAATGAAATTTTTTTTTCTAAAATTTGAAATTTTTTTTTGAAAATCATCCCCCCACACGCCATATAAAGTACAAAAAGATAGATTTTGTTCCTTGTAACAAATCAATTATGGCAAATAAGCTTCGTTCAACCAATTGGGAACGATTTATAAGACGGATTAAATCTCCGCTTACGCGTTAATAGCGCGAATTATATTGCGCGTTAATTGTCCCAAATTGGTCAAAACGGCCAAAATGGCAACGTTAAAACCCTGATAACTTTACGAAAAATGATCACAGGTGAAATATCTTTTCAAATTTAAGCTCAGGACAACAATACCTTTTGAATGATATAAAAAATTCCGTCAAAAAAGAAGAGTTAAAAAGTCGAAATTTGTCTGAAGAAAAAAAAACCCACCCCGAGCACAAATATTCCGTTAATTTCATATCGAAAGTCTGAACAACAAGACTGCTCGTATCAGGGCGAAGCCCTGATGGTTTCGACTGCCTTTTAAGGTTTATTGAGCAGCAGTAGTACATAAAAAAGTTAAATGAAATAAAATAAAATGAAATTTTTTTTTCTAAAATTTGAATTTTTTTAATGAAAATCATCCCCCCACACGCCAAATAAAGTACAAAAAGACAGATTTCGTTCCTTGTAACAAATCAATTATGGCAAATAAGCTTCGTTCAACCAATTTGGAACGATTTATAAGACGGATTAAATATCGCTTTCGCGTTAATAGCGCGAATTATATTGCGCGTTAATTGTCACAAATTGGTCAAAATGGCAATCTTTAAACCCTCATAACTTTACGAAAAAAGCTCAGGTTGGAAAAAAAGGGGTACAAGTGTGATACAGGGGTCCAAGAAACTAACAGGGTCCTTAATGTTCAAATCACTTCAAAACTGTTCACTTTGTTGCCTCGCTGATGCCAATTAAAATATCGCATAATTTAGCACAAATGAGGCAATAGTTTAATTACATTTGAGAACAAGCTTTGAAATGACCGACCGGCGCATATTTATTTAGTTAATTGCGGTATTTGCTTAAAAATAGTGTGGTTTGAGACCTCTCTCACACTTGTACTAAAGTAGAAATATACTAATACACTATGCTGGCAAGTGTAAAAGAGAACATAAATCAGAGGTGAACTGGACCCTGAGAAGAAATCTTACTTGAGAATGGCAACTCACTTGACACAAGCTCTGTTCTTCTTTTTCCTAACCCTCTCCGCTTCTGAGGTGCACAAGACATCTTTCACTCCCAATGTGAACCCACGCATTTGCTGCAAGTAATTAGTCATCAGCTTCGAACACGCGCTTAAAAAGATCACACTTCACTCAAACCACTGGTTAAAACGCTATCTTCACTCCATCAATTTGTCCCTGTCGTTTTTTCAGGGGAAATTTTTTATTTTGGTATCATTTTTAAACTCGAAAACCAACCTGAGGAATTTACTGCATGGTTGAGGCCCATAGAGTTCATACAGACAATGTGTGAAAGAGTGCTCGGCACTTCCGATCGAGGTTTTGTCAATCACACCTTGCAGAAGCTCACCTGCAAACAAACTACTAGCGTGCAAGGATGTAAGGCGCAACGGTCTTAACACGAGGGCCGTGAGTTCGAATCCCACTTCGTTTCCGGCCGGGGGTTCTCAACGGCATTGCATTCGCCTCATCAAGGGGTAAACGGCTGCGACAAATGATAACCCCTCCCCAGGATGGCCATGCAATGGGCGTGGGTAGGGCCGGGGGCTAATAAAAAAAAGCGGGCGACCCCTTCAAATCTAGTTACCAAACTTTTCATTAGCACCCCCTTTGGATGTATTAATGACAATCATTGCAGTTCGACCAAACCTACAGTTCGACCAAAACACAACAAATTTTAAGGGCTAGCTTCAACGAAAAAAAAACGCGATTTCTTAATGTTAAACTTTTAAGCAGCGCTGGAAACAAATTTTTTGGACAAAAAACAGCAAAAAATTGAAATGCTCAGCTGATATGTCGATAAAAAATGCTGACTCTAATGAACAAGAGTTAAATATAGACTCACCATCAGACACGACAATGACTGAGTCATCCAAATCGGAGTGCTCATACATAGGAGTCAAATCCCTCAATTGAGACCAGAGCTTCTTGTTCACTTTTGATTTTCCCACAAAGTTAGGCCTGGCAGCACCTGAAATTTTTCACCGATATCCGTTCACTTCTTGTAGCAAGGTCGGTTTTAGGGAGGGGGATTCTTTCCCCTCAGCGATTCCAACCCCTCACCAGCCAAAGGGACCCCCTTTGGTATTATTTTATGACACCCATTTTTGACTGAACAACCCTAAAATTTTCTAAAGGCGCCAATAAATATCAATTTTGAAGGAAGCTCGCGCCAAAAAAACGCAATAATTTCGTCAAGAATTTTCAAAAAGTACACTAAAACGGCATTTTTTACCTGTTTCTTTTTTTTGAAGAATTAACCGATTTGCGCCTCACCCTTTGGAAGGCAGTGTTGCAGTATAGTTGAGAATATCTGTTTGCCAGACCAGAGAAGGCACGGCTTTACAATCGCAGGAGGCAGACACTTGATAGAATCTATGCAGAAGGGAAGGGCGAACATGACCAGACTCTGGTACTGCTGCTTGGTGAAAAATTTCCCCCTCAGAGTCAAGTGGACTGCTCCCACTATGTGGTCCTGGATCAACCCACCTGCAATATTTAGAACATATTGAAACTTTGCCAGAATCTTAACAATTTAACAGAATTAAACGGAACTAATTTTGAGACTTGTATTTTGTGCCTTTTGAAAGTTGCCTTTCACAAGAAAATTATATGGACAGGATTTTAATTTAATGCCGCAAATATTTTCATGGAGTCTCGAACCGCCGATGTGACTCAGAGGTGATACTAACGACTTCGCCGCTGCTGCAGCATTGCACAAATTACTCTCCCAACCTGACTATTGGGTCTTCTCATTCGAAGTTGTGATGTTATGGGACAATGTTATCCTTTTAAATCAGAAGTTTAAGATCAATCAAATACGAAGTAAATGGCCACGGCTCTTTACCCAGAACCGCTGCTTCATAGTGGGCCTCTAACCACTGACCTCTCAATTGACAGGCGGAGAGCAAAATATTTTCACCATCGCTCTTTTTTTAATGAAGACCAATTATCCACAAGTATTTGTACTGAACCTAATGGGGATCCATCTTTTGGTGTGAGGTAGAAGTTGGCAGAGTTCATCAGTTGGTAGCACTCACTCCTCGCATTGAAGCTCTGAGGGAAGTGCACATTCATCTCATCCCCGTCGAAGTCCGCATTATACGCTTTACAAGCAGAGTAGTGCAGCCTAAATGTAAATACACACTCACTCAGGGGAGCTTGAAGTAAAGGAGGTGCCGACGTCCTACCCCCTCTCAAGCAGTCGACCTCCTGACCACCAAAAGGCTCCATCCTTCAGCTACTATTTATTTTACGACATCACTTTTTGATAGACCGACCTTAGAAATTTTTCTCAAGTTGACTTCGGCGCCAATAGACACTGAATTTTAGAGTTGGTGAACGGGCCAAAAAAAACGTCTTTCGATTTCGAAGAAGACAGAAGAATCAACAAAATCCCAGTTGTCACTTTCCCACAAGGTTTTCATTTGGTATTGGCACGGCACACCTAGCCAACCAACACTGAATAACTTTGACGTCCTTAAACAGTTTTTCGGTCAAGATTTACCTGAGAGTTTTCTCTTTTTTGAGTACTTTGACGATGTGAGCCTGCATTGAGGGCTTGTGCAGTGTCGGCTGTCGATTCAACACCACTACGTCCCCATCCTCCACGTGTCGATACAGCACATACGGTCTAAATACAGAAGAGCATTTTTCACTTCTAAGAAACTATCAAAATTTACTTCCGAAATTGCTTAATTGAGCTCACGAAACTTTCATAGTACACTTTGAGTCATAAAATTATTACAGCTATTTATACCATGGTAACCTTATTACGGGTAAAGAGTCCTATTTCTAGATCCATAATGATTAATCTCACTTGTTTACACAGGTGGAGTTGATTATTTTGGAGCTAGAAACGTGACTTCTACCCTAAAATAGGTTTACCCGTAATTTGATTTTTAGGGGGTGAGTGTTGGCGGAGAGATTTCACTAAATAATTATTCTGATTCGAATCTCTAAACGTACTTTTCATGGTCCATTGACACGTTGAACAGCCTGTAAACCAAATTCTCCCTCGAATTTTTGTCATTCGCATTCAGAAACATCATTCTTCCATTTGGGTCCAACAGGAAATTAGCACCGGGGTAGCCCGAAGGTCCGTTTCTGATCAGTTTCTTCACCCTCTGCATGTTTAGCATGGAGATGGGTTCTGGAAAACTGAGTTTGGTTGCCAGTTCAAATGGGATGCCAACTTCGTTCGTTGCCAACATGGGATCCGGAGTGATGACACTTCTAGCACCGAAATTGACCTAAGCAACAGAGCACACTTCAAGTTTCACTATTACTTTAACTTTTCGATAATTTCAACAAAGATTCAATTATTTAGTGTTTCATAAGCTGACGCTATTTTGCAACAATAGAGAAGAATAAAAAGAAGAATTTATTTCGCTTGCACATTTCAGTAAACAAAAATTCACAAGATAAAACTCTCAGTTTTTAAACACAATTGGAATTCAAATTTAAGTTCTACTTTTAATTTGATCGAGGATAGGCAAAGGGTTAGACACCCCTACTTAGCGCCTACCCTGAACGGCGAACATTATGTTAGGCAGTAGTATTCATTTAAACAGAGGCGAAGCTGCGCTTCGCAAACACTAGCAAGAACGCGACAAAAAAGCAGCTCTATAAAGTGAAATAAAAAAAGAAATAAGCCTGAAATTAGAAAAAAGTTCTGCCACGACTGATTCGAACATGTCAACTAGAGATGAAGATCTCACGCCCTAATCTCTCAGCCACAGGCACTTAACAATAATCAAACACTAGCCTCAAATAAAGCAGACAACAGATGCAAATAAAGTTCTCATGCTAGAGATCGTGATTATGGCAAAGTTTCCCTTAATTGAGCACTTTTATTTGCGATTTGGGTTGGAAAAAAAGAAGGTTCATAATAATACGCTACGCTCGCTAGTTAAAAACAAAAAATGAATACTTATTTAGGAAAATGTTCTTGTCTCTATATTGCCTTTAAGGAAAAAAAACGGCCACAAAAAACGGGTATCAAATTGAAAAGCATTTCGCCCTCTTTTTTGACAAAATTCGTAATTTATGAGTTCACTGAGGCGTGAAGTCATAAGACTAACAAGCCTTTTTCTGAAAGAAAGCAGATAGTCCCCCAAAGCACACACTACAGCAAAACTTTCATCTAAATAAGGCAGTTAGCACACAACGTAAGAGCACTGTACTTTTTAGTATAAATTAGTCTTTCATCTTATGTACTAAATTTTTGCACTTCCTTTGTTAGATTTTGAAAATACTGCTTTAATAAAGTACATCCAAAGTTTGCTTCCTCTGTTCCAAATTGATTCACAACAAATATTTTTAGACTTTCTCGTTTTATATGTGGTCTTTTATTCTGAAATTGTATTATATGTGGTTTCTTTTATTCTGAAAAACTTTAAGATACTCCGTTGTTTTGACACAGATGCTAACACTAAGGAGAACACGGCAAAAAGCAGCTCTACAAAGTGCGATAACAAAAATAGAAATAAGCCTCATTCGGCTAGGTCTAGGACTCGATCTGCGTTTTCCTGCAATCAAGAGATTTTGAGTCTCACGCACTAGCCACTCACGCTCAACCACCGACAAAAACTATTCACGAATAATTCATATGCTAATAAGATAGCCGGTTACTGTGCAAGTAGCACATAATGTTCTGACCACAGTCTTAGAGAATACAAAAAAAATTTGTGGATGGTGTGATAAAAAAATCTGAACAAAAAAAATAACTTAGGCATAATTGACAGTTATAATAAGAAGGCCATTCGAAAAACCATTTCTGAAAAAATGGACTAGAACAACGAAAAAAATTATAGAAAAAATTTAAAAAGAAAACTTTTAAAAATGTTTCGAAATTTAGCTGAAGTTTTTGGAATTTTTAACCTTTGTTTACAAAATGGCGCTAAAATATTCCAAAAACTACTTTAGTTGAGCTCAATTAAATTTTCACGGCTTAAAAAACGCTCAATTAAGTTATTGTAAGCCTACATGCTCACACAATATAAGTCCGAAACTAGGCCAAAAATCAGAACTTTCAAACCGGTTTTCTCGACACTGGAAAAATGTTTGAAAATTTTGATGTCGTTGGAATTAAGATTGGACGAGCTTTAATATGGTATATCACTTTATCCATTCAAATAATTATTTGTGAAACCTGATTTTGCGTGGAAAAAAAACGAAAACACTTGAATACAAAGTTCCTCCCCATTTTTCAAATGGCCGGAATAGTAAATTGCCAATGTAATTCAGCATAAATGGCACCAACTACAAATAGACACAATTTTGCAAGTAATAACTCGGATTATAACAAACTGAAGGCATCCACACTAACTTTGCATGTAACAAATCGCAAATCCTAAAACCACAATGTATCAAAAAATTGTAAGATATGAGTTAGAAAATTTTTGAAATCGAGTTTTTATTATTGTTATGTTGTTTGACCTTTGGGACAACTATATTTGCGAAATGGGTTAGAAAAAAGAAAGTTCTTAATAATACACTAAGCTGACGCTAGTGGAAATACGGAGTCGAAAAATATTTTATGTCATGTCAAATAAAAAATAAACCATGAGTCACATGAGCAATTGAGTATGTATCACAATTTTCCCTGGATCAAACCAATCAAAAATGCTATCAATTTGTTTGAAGGAAAAATTGATATTCGAGAAATTCCACTTCGCATGAAGAACATGCAGTCAGCATGAACTATGAGCCGTCAAAAACAAAACAATGCAGATGCGCGCTTACCATTGTATCGTGTAAGGACGCTACTGAACATAACTCAAGTTCGGTGGACCATCAGCCAAGTATGAGTCTGGGGCAAAATGTATCAGCGCAATATAGCACTTCACTTACCTTGTGTAATTACAAAAAAGAAGCGACTCAACTTACACGTTTGCCCATCATGTTCATGCGGAACACGCCCTGCTTCTTTTCAATCATCTCCTTCACGCCCTTCACTCTCTCATACTTCATGGCTCTGGTTCCGTCGGCCAAGTTGTTCACACCACGCTGCAGATCTAGCCACGCGAACCGGAACTTGTCGTCCATGCCTTGACCTGTAATAAAGCCAGGGTGGCATCGGGTCTCTTTACTTATTCCGCTCAAAATAACAGCGAATCGTTTCTAAAATGGGCGAGTAGTTCGGACTATACATTAGCGACGTACGTCATCAATTTCAACCAATCAAACTCAGGTATTTAGCCTATCAGATTCTTCTTTAACTCTGAATTTGATTTGCCATTAATGAGAAGCATAACCGATAAAATAATTGATCAACATTACCAATAGCAGACAGAGAAATTTAGAAAGCTTCGAATTAATTCGGCAGGAAATGATTTCGATCGTAAAAAATTTAAAATCATTTTTCCGACAACAAGTTTTTTGAATTCCAATAGCATCACATCATTAAAATGCATCATTATAACCATTACGACGACACCTGATACTTGTTTCCTATTTACAGACATTTTTCACGCATTTTTGCATGGCGAAGATTGAAGATGAAAATTAACGGTACCTTTACAATATTGCAGCAACTTTTTCTCGTCATCCTTCAGACATTTTGCATTCTCAATATCGTTTTCTTCAGCTTTTATCAACTTAACAAACAGTAGAATTGTCCGACGCGCTTTTAGCACCTAAATAAAAGTAGACTACAATAAAATTCGAAAAAAAACAGCCAGGAAGAACATTTACTTTTGCCAAAAATTTGTCTATCTTTTTAATAGAAAAACATATTGTTAATTGGATAAAGGAAACTATTAGAGTGTTGTATGGTGGCAATTGGTCTAATTATTTTGCAACTGATGTTAAAAACACGCTTATAGCAATGATCGTATAGCATCTGAGCCGATTGAAACAACATCTAAGTCTAAAACCAGAAGACATCTGTTTGAGAGCACAGACAGGACTTCATCTTTAGAAAGTGCACAAGTGTTCAAACAATCATGGCAAACAACTTGAACACCAAAACAGCTTTCGAAGAATTTATCAGTTTTGAGACCTTATTAACTATAGACTTGATTTTGAACTCACCTGAACATACGTGGTAGTCTGCACATGTTCGCTTTTCATCCCGTTCGTCACTTGATATGGTCTGTGTTTTGGAGGAAAAACTGGCAGATTCTCAATGAAAAACATATCTGCCCAAGGTCTCACAAGGCTGTCCGGACTTCCGAACACAAATGTTAGCACCTTCAAGAGCGGATAGAGTAGATAAATATATTTAAAAAAAAACTAATTTTTCGAATAATTTGCTATTTTGAATTTTTTTACCAAAACTTGAGGAAAATCAAACGTGTGAAAATTGGTTTATTTTTCTGTCAATTTCAGAGAGTTTGGTTAAATTAGATAAGACTTTGTATATTTGCATTTCTTGGATATTTTCTATTCCACACTTTCTCTATGAGTTTAATTTGCTATCAAAAAAACATTATCCGTTCTTTGAACCTCTTGGTTAATTTTCCAGGCTGCTTTCACAATTTGGAACGCAATGCTAGGGTTCAATGGTTCGTCAGTGGAAGCCCCTAACTTATCTTTTGGCATTTGATACCCCTTTCTGGCTGTACAGTGAATTGAAACATGATTTTCGGCTCTGTAAACTGGCAGATAGTTTGAACAATGGCAACACTGCTTCACCGACTTGCAGAAACTCTCGGCCCAGAAGTTATTGCGAATATTGTTCCTGGTCTCAATTATAGCTGCTGTCAAATCGTTTAGTTTCTCAACCTTGAGATTATTTTTGAAATGCAATATGAAGTCTGCCAGTTGTGTTTTCTCGTGAAACGAATTCAAGCGCTGATTCAACTCATCAAGTGCTTCCAGTTGTCCTGCCAAAGCCAACTTCATGCGGCATATGAACAAGTTGCACTTTGCTACTGGGATGTTGAGCAGATTGCAGCATCTACAGATCGCTTTGAGCACCTTTGTCAAATCCTAAAAAAGCACATCCTTCACAATTTGCGGCCCAAAACTTTTGCATTGATGTCACAATTTCCGGCTAAAAGGTTATTATATTGCTTCCAACTTCAATTTAGGTCGAACAATTTGAAACTCCGGTCTCTTTAAGCACTATAAAGGCGAACTTTTTGAAAGAAAAACAAGCCAAAAACGCCGTTTTAGTGAACTTTTGACCAAAAATTATTGATTAGATGGGGGGAACACGGAGAGGTTGACCGAAAAAGGATGTCGTAAAATGGCACGTAAAAGGAAGGACCATTTGGGTAGCCAGGGGGGATCAACCTCTTGAGAGACACGTCTAAACCAGCATCCGCTATTCGCTCTCCTATAGCTTAAAATGAAGGATATATTTTTTAATAAATGCACAATTAACAGCACAAAAATTGTTTTTGGCCGCTTTTATTTGGTTCCGCCCTTTGAATTAAATCCGCTGTTTCCCTCTCTTGATTGCTCTCATATTGATTCGTTTTAGTAAATTTTATGCGCTTGAGTTTTCTTCATTAATACTTTTTTGTCATCAATAAAGGAAGGGCCTAGGATGGCCTCTGGGCCCATCCATTCGATCCATTCTAGGCACCATTTTGAAGCTTAAGTTCAAAAAATGCAGTCTACTTCGCTCACAATTGGTGACATTGGCACCGAATCTGCCATTAGAAAAAAAAATAGTACCGTTTTTACGGACTGTTTAATACGCAACAGGTAATTAGTACGCGTTTTATTTGCGCTTGTTCCCCCTATTACGTATTAAGTCAACAAGAACAAGCGAGTTTACCTTTTAGCGGTAAGGTGGTTGAATTCCTGAACAAGTCTCAACTTTCCTCATACCTTATGAGGAAAAATCAGGACATTACCATACTTTGAGCCATACTGTCATGCAAAACTATGAAAATGAAAAAAAAAACTGCGGAGGAAAGTGCCCGAATATTGTTTTGAAAGGTTTAAAAGGGGAGAGAGTTTGTGCTTACTGTGAAGTAGCACGGGTTATAGACTGGCACTGGCATCTCAATGTGTCCCATGTGTCCACTGCACTGCACATAGCCTTGGCCACAAGTCTGGCAGTTGATGTCCAGCTCCAGAGACCCCAGACGTCTGTCGTAGAGACCTGCAAGGCAAATTAGTGATAGTAAATTCCTATTTGATTCGAGTAAAACAAACAATAGTATTTACTCGTTTACATTATCTGAAACAAATAGTAGAAGATTATCAGGTCTTGTGACCTGATTCTAATCCCCATAAAGAGATCAAAATTCTTCACTAATCAAAACCATATTTTTAGAAAAAAAGAGATTCGTTTAAAAATTGTTGACAGACAAAAAACAATTTTAAAAAAATCATTGTATTACACGAGGCAATGTATTACCAATGATAATATCGACTAAATTGAAAAGGAAAAAAAATCGGTGAAAACCACAAAAAAAATGAAAATTTCACTACCAGCATTTAGACTACTTCAACTAAGTACTTAGAAAATACGAATTATAAAGTATCAACCACAAAAGGTTTTCAAAGAATATATTATCGAACAAGATAGTAACCGAGAGATTTTTAGGAGAGTTTCTCATTTTTATCAACCAGATTTTGAATTATTTTTTCTGAAGCTTAATAATGGCAATCAACAACAATCTTACTGTGTTTCAGGCAACTCAACAGTTCTTCTACTTTTGTAACTTTTGATTTGAGAACCCTTATTCTGTTTTCTCTACTAAGTGACTTTTCTTTTTCAGTTTTGGTTATATCTGACTTCAAGTCATCAATTGAGTCACCTCGATTATTTCTTCTAAAACGCTTATCAGCTGTTTTAGGTGAACCTCTATCGTTGCTAGTATATTCCGCTCGCATTGTGTCTCATACATACACATACGGTCAAATTTTCTTAGATTCAAGCATGGTCTCCATAGACAGCGGTGGTATTTCTCCAAGTCTTCAATAACAGTTTTGTGTGCAGTGCCTATATAAAGTGCCCCATATTCGAATACAGGCCTTGCATAGGTGTTCTAAATTTCAAATGGTTGCTTCCTTGTTTAAAATTTTCCCAGTGTATACAGAGTCCAAGCGCTTTTGGCTAACTTTTTCTGAACATGTACATGCTCAACCACCCTCTTCCACTCGACTTTTCGCCATCAATCGTTCAATCCAGCTTAATTACTAAAAAAAACTTCAGAATTTCAAAAAAACTTGTTTATTGAAATTTTTGAAAAAAAAAATTATTAAAAAACTGTCATATCTCGACGAATTTAATGAATTGAACAATCGTGAGCAAACTGAGAAAGATCTTTTTTTGATAAGTATTGATGAAAAAACACGTCAAATTTAGAAAAAAAGGAAAGTATCTGAGCAGCCAAATTGGGAGACGAAATCTGCAACCCCTGCGAGTAACTTAACATCTTTCCGTCCTAGAGTAAAAAAATTCAAATTTTGAAACAAATAGAATTATCAAAAAACAACTTCGTATCTCGATATCTAGGAGAATTTACGCTATTATACGTACGGAGGCCATAAATACAACTGATGGCAGTAAACTGACCTTACCCACTAAAAGGGTGAACAATTGCAATATTTTTTAACATACGCTTTTGAAATTTTTCAAAATCATAAGAACGCCACATCTCGAAACTTAAAAGGCGCTGAGCAGTCATTTGGAGGCCAGATATAAACCTCTTGTGAGTACCGTGACAGCAACCCACCATAGATTTTTTTAAGTGAAATTGATAACGGCATGTCACGAAAACTACAAAGTTTTGAGCAGTCACATTTGCAGGCTAGATTTGCAACACCTGAGACTGACAGCACCCAAATATAGGGTTGAAAGTTTCACATGTCGTGAAGTTAATTAAACTTAAATTTTGAAATTTTTTTTTAAAAAAATCAAAAAACGTTATCACGAAAACTGAGAGGACCAGAGCAACCCCATTTGGAGGCAAAAATTGCAGGCCCTAAAAATTCTACAATAGCACCATATTACAGAGTTGAAAGTTTTTTGAAGATAACTCTCGTGAAATTTAAAAAAAATTAGGAATAACGACATATCTCGGAAGCTAGCAGGCTGTGCTTAGCAATCATACTTGAAGACATTGCTTAGCAGTCGTACTCGGAGTCATACTTTCGAAAAATCACAAAAATTGTCAGTGTTCATATTTCACAGCCCACGACAGCACATCACTATTAGGATGCTAATTTAAAATTTGGTTAAAAACACGCTGAAACGAAATACCCCCGTTACATTTTGTATAAATGGATGAAAAACTGCCCCTCCCCTTTCCTCCCATGCTGGCATCTTAACTACAGCTTTACATTCGGGACTTCCAATTGGCTTAGCATTCATAAACTGGAAAATCAAACAAAAATTTTAGCATTGCAATATACGAAATAGTTTAAGGATGCACAGATACATTATGCACTTAACCATTGTAAAAAAACGCTTAAACAGCAAGATATGTATCACACGGATTTAAATGTAGTATCGATTTGATTAACTTGCTAAAAAAAACAACCAATTTGGGAATGTTTGATTTTTAGGAGAGTTTCTCATTTTTATCAACCAGATTTTGAATTATTTTTTCTGAAGCTTAATAATGGCAATCAACAACAATCTTACTGTGTTTCAGGCAACTCAACAGTTCTTCTACTTTTGTAACTTTTGATTTGATAACCCTTATTCTGTTTTCTCTACTAAGTGACTTTTCTTTTTCAGTTTTGGTTATATCTGACTTCAAGTCATCAATTGAGTCACCTCGATTATTTCTTCTAAAACGCTTATCAGCTGTTTTAGGTGAACCTCTATCGTTGCTAGTATATTCCGCTCGCATTGTGTCTCATACATACACATACGGTCAAATTTTCTTAGATTCAAGCATGGTCTCCATAGACAGCGGTGGTATTTCTCCAAGTCTTCAATAACAGTTTTGTGTGCAGTGCCTATATAAAGTGCCCCATATTCGAATACAGGCCTTGCATAGGTGTTCTAAATTTCAAATGGTTGCTTCCTTGTTTAAAATTTTCCCAGTGTATACAGAGTCCAAGCGCTTTTGGCTAACTTTTTCTGAACATGGACATGCTCTTTGAAATTTAAATTTCAATCAATAACGAAACCAAAGTAGGTATACGAAGAAATTTGATCTGAATAATTATTTCCGAAATTGGTGATGCTAGTTGTGTTTTTGTAAGTACCAAAAATGATACTTTTTCTTTTATGGCTATTTCTTGACAGCTTATTAGCAGTGATACAATTACATAACGTATTTAAGTCTTCGCTGAAACTTGAGTGGAATTTTTCCCTATGTTTTATGTTATATCAGTGTCATCGGCAAACAAATTTATTTGCGAGTACTCGATTTGATCAGAAATATTGTTTATTTAGGTTAGAAAACGTATGGACCGAGGACATTGAAGTTTTTTAATCATTGAAGTCACTGAAGACATTCTGTCTGTTTTTAATAATTTTTTTTTTTCAAATGAACATGTTTCAATCACTCTTCGCATACAAAAGGTCACAGGAATTACTAAAAAAATGACCTTTCTAAGACCAAATTGCATAGTCTATGTCTCTTTCTCGCCTTGTTGTTATGGTCGATTTTAACTGTTTCCCTTAACTTCTCTATGAGTATGGAAGTTGCGCTATTTACAGTATAGTTGTGAGCCATTTCGTAAGTAATGTTTCAGGTGGAATAACATTTTGTAATTCTTTGTCAAAACTTAACCTCCGATGTGCGGGAATAATAAGTGAAGAAGCTGACCGTTTTCAGTGGGAGTGTTCATAGTATCGAAAGACGCCATGTTTGTGATGCTCAGCACACTCATCCCAATGACCTCTTGTGACCCCATGACCCCAAAGTGACACTTCTCCATCCTGCACTCTGGTAGGCCATGGATGCGCTTGTTGCTTTCATTCCTCCTCATAACTAAGAATCACTTAGGCTCCAATTAGTCCATAAATTCATTTAACCTAAAAAACTCAGCTTTGCCGCAACCTTCAACTTCTCTATACGCACAAAGACAAGACTAGTTTTCATCACGACTTCAAAAAGCATAAAGATTCTAACTGATATAGACCGGAGTGCAGCCAGTATTTAGACAGCCGCGTATTCATACTGGTCAGTATTTAGACAAATACTGTATGAACCAATCAGAATCGAGAAAAAAACATAAATAATCCAAAATTAATAATAATTATTTATTAATTTCTTCTTTGTCTCGATTCTGATTGGTTGAAACAGTATTTGTCTAAATACTGACCAGTATGAATACGCGGCTGTCTAAATACTGACATGTAACCATATAGACCATTCTAGGATGCCAGTTTAGAAAAGAGCCTAAAACCTAAGACATTTTAAATGGAGTACAGTAAATAACTTGCCAGCTGTTAAGACGACAAGTGTTTTTGGGGATGAATTTAAGACGACGCCACACACTAATTCGCCAATTGTACTTCTGAGAAATATAACTCGCTTGAATTCGATCAGTTCACTATACATGCTTTAACTCTCATTTATCGCCAAATGGTCATGTCGTCTTTTATATCTAGCACCTTTTTAAAAGTTTCCCCAAATAGCATCTAGAGGGAGTTGGAGAAAAATGGACAACCTTATTTCATATCGGTCAAAAAGTAGACAAATACTATATGAACCAATCAGAATTGAGAACAAAAGCAAACTCAGGAAATAAATAAATAATTATTATTTATTTCCTAGGTTTGCTTCTTGCTCTCAATTCTGATTGGTTAATACAGTAGTTGTCTACTAAATGCCGTGTCTACTTCATGACTCGTCTACTTTTTGCTACGTTCCCATCTAAAAGAACTGTTAAAACGTTTAACGTCTCACCGAATGAAAACTTCGTCGATGATTCCTGAATTTGTTCTAATACTAAGAATATCCTTTTTTTTATCACACTAATCTGAACTCTTACCGCAATTGTTCAAACGATCAGTTTCTATTTTAATCAAATTCTCCGAACTGAAGAAAACGGATCAAATTAACTTCTCTACGCCCAAGATCTGCAGGGGAGATGATGGTAACTTAGTTGTACTCAGGAATTTTCAGCCAATCGGAGTCAAGAATTTGTAACGCATTGCTAAGAGACTTCAAGCCAAATTAAATAGGGAGGTCAAATATCTTTACTTAATAGCCTAATTGTTGTGATAAACTTATTAAATAGTTTCAGATAGTTGAAATGTTTACCGGGGTAGCAATGGTTGCCCCGCGATGAAATTGTCCGACAGAAGATATCACTTGCTCAAGACATCATCTTCAAAAAATCTCCTGATTGCGGATTCTCAAGCACGCCATCTTGATTTTCCAAATTTCAATATCTTGTCCCTACCTGGGGCCCGAATTGGTGCGGTCCAAAACTTCTTACCCGAGAAAGACAAATTCAACATCATCGCTCTGCTCATCGGCGGAAACGACGCCTTCAACGGAAAAGACCCCTCCAGTATACCTGCAGGCGACATTGCTGAAGAACTGTCGAAGCTAGCCGAGGAGCTGTGTGAACGAGCCAAAAAAGTTTTCGTCATCGGAATCCCTCATCGTAGTGAGAACCGAGCTCGATCTGCAAAAATAAACGAATTCCTAAGAAAGATAAAAGGAACTTGGAAGTTTAGAGGAGTGAGTGAAAAAATCCACAGCTCATATCATTTGAAAACTGACGAAGTGCACCTCAGTGAAGAAGGTCTGAAGGGCATTAAAAGTATTCTCAAGAATAAAATCTTATACGATAAACATTCGAACATCTGCAATACAGAAGGACATCTGGTATATTACGAGTGTCGTTTCAAGAACTGTCAGTGCCCCTATTAACGTAAGTAGAAATAGTGAACCGCAGGCCTCCCCTTTTCGGGAACCACCAGGTTTGTCTATTTCTTCTTTTCCCCTGAGTGAGCCACAGGCCTCCCCTTTTCGGGAACCACCAGGCTTAACTGTTTTTCTATCCATAGTATAAGCAAAAATGGGCAAAAACTGCAAAACATGTAAAAGAGGCTTTGCCAGCAACGAGAAAACATACACTTGTGTCGCATGCAACGCTCAAATGCATTTGGAACCAACTTGTGTTGGGTTGTCTCTAGTGGCCATAAATGGAATAAAAGAACTAGGGCCGAATGTCATGTTGCTTTGTAATACTTGTGTGCAAAATAATGAACGAGACAACTTTATAAGATGCAAAACCCTGGCCAACATAGACGAGAAGCTCTCAAACATTGATGTAACTGAAAGCCTTAAAAGCATGGAAAGAAGACTTACCGATTTAGTAGATCAAAAAATTGGAAATGCAATGAAAACGACATGCGATAAAGTGGAAAAAACTTATAGTGCCGTTGTAGCTGCTGAAACCACCACCCGGATAAATCAAGCTCAAACCACTCAACATGCTGCCAGATCTAACTCTGATCACAACATAAATCAAAGTTTTAGGATACAAGGGGTCAAAGAGGACCCTGAGAAAACAAAAGGAGAAAACCTTGTCCCAACAAATGACGAAGTAAACGAAATACTAGACATAATTGGAGTGAAGCCGAAAATAATAGAACTAAAACGACTGGGAAAATTTGATCGTAATCGAATGAAGCCAAGAACACTGCTGGTAACTGTACCTAGCGAACATGAAGCACGACTAGTACTAGCAAAAAGCCGAGAAAAGCGAGAACAATTGGTCGAAAAAGAGGTCTACCTGCTACCAGCATTGACCAAAGAGAGTGCAATTAAAGAGAACGAAATCCTTAAGAAACGAAGACAACTACTAGATGAAGGCGTTCCTCGCGAAAAGCTGAAAATAAGGAATCTAGAATTGTTCAATGATGGTGTGAAAGTAACTATTGACACTGAAGTTCAGGAACCCCAGCATTGACTAGGATTCCTCAACATTCTGCAACTAAATACTAGAAGCCTAATCAACATAGAGAGAAGAACTAAGCTAGCAAATGCAATTGCAGTTGGAAATTTTAATGTCATATGCTTAAGCGAAACTTGGCTTAACGAGAATATTCAATCATCAGAGCTTTTTCTAAGTGAATATAACATCTATAGATCTGATAGAGCTATTGTGAGTGGTAAAAACTGTCACGGAGGCAGCCTAATAGCTGTCAAGAATAGTCTAATTACCGAGGACTTATCCACCAAACATGACATTCCTGATTCATGTGTGCTATGTAGTATAAAACTTCATCAAACTGAAATGATAATTGGCTCATTCTACAATCCGCCAAAAAACAGTAATTACAGATACAAAGTGCATGAATTTGAACAACTGATCAAAGCCATTCCTAAAAACAAACCGTTTCTCTTATGTGGGGATTTAAATTTCCCAGAAACAAACTGGAACACCCTCACCAGTACTGATGAGGAAGAAAACCAAATACTGCAAATTTTTGAAAATGGACTCTTTAGGCAGGCGATAGATTTCCCAACATGTGTGAAGAACATACTAGACGTAGCCTTCTATCGGAATTGCTATACAAGTGCCGAACAAGATTTTAACGTTTCCAAGATTTATGACTGCTCAGATCACAATGCCATAATGTTGTCTATTGAATGCACGGTATCAGAGCCGAAACCATACTTGGAAAATTTTAGAAGTTTTGGAAATGCCGATTTTGAAGGAATAAACAATTTTATAAACGAGAACCCATTTGAACCAGTATGCCACACAAACATTAACAAAATGCATGAGGAGTACACCCAATATTTGGATGAAATCATTAAGAGTTTTGTGCCTCTCAGAACAAGACATAGGCAATCACTTCCACCTTGGATAACAAGTAGCACTTCAAATTTGATCAAAAAGTTACAAACAAAACGGCAATCATGTATACTCAAACCGACCAACTACAGAAGACAACAAGTTAAACTGTTTGAAAATTTAGTAACTGAATCATCGGAAGTGGACAGGAAAAACTACCAAGAGGAATTGTTTAGAACACGGAACACTAATGTAATTTTTAAACACCTAAAGAACTTGAATAAACATACAAGTCTTCCTAAGTTACTCATAAAAGATGAAGTTGAAAGCACAAATCCAAACGAACAAGTCAACATGCTAAACGACTTCTTTCATTCAGTTTTTAATCCTAAAGAAAGTTTTAGTATTAGAGATATTCAATTTGGAAATCCCTTGTTAACGAATTTTGATATATCGAAAAAGACAGTAAGTGAGATTTTATCAACTCTGGACGTAACAAAGTCACGCGGCCCAAATGGGTTGCCACCTAGCTTTTTTCAGAAAACGAACCGCAATATATGCAAACCGATGAACAAAATTTTGAGAAACGTAAAACGCCTACGAAAAATACCTGATTCATGGAAAACAGCTGCAGTTACTCCTGTTCACAAAAAAGGTGACCGAAAATTGGTGAACAACTATCGACCAGTATCGCTATTAAATATTGACAGCAAAGTCCTTGAAAAATGTATATACAAAGACCTGTACCCTTACTTTGCCTGGTATTTGACGAAACATCAACACGGTTTTACTAAAGGTAGATCAGTTTTGACAAACATGCTCTCCTTCCTGAAAGAAATATATGAAGCGCTTGACAATGACTCAAACGCAGAAATTGTAGCAGTCTACACTGACTTTGCAAAAGCCTTTGATAAAGTTCCGCATTTTGATCTACTCAAGAAAGTTGCACTTATAGGAATAGGAGGCTGCATGTTAGAGGTACTCTATGACTATTTGAAAAACAGGAAACAGTTTGTACGAGTAGACAATATCAGCTCAAAAGTTTTAGAAGTCACTAGTGGTGTTCCCCAAGGATCACTTTTAGGACCACTGCTCTTTTGCATTTTTATTAACGACCTACCTGAAGTACTCAAATTCTCTGAACCATATATTTTTGCGGATGATCTTAAACTACTTTCCATCAAAAAAACATCAATTGAAATTCAAGAAGATCTGGACAAAATTCAGCAGTGGGTAACTGAAAACAAAATGGAATTAGCACTAGATAAATGTGCAAAAGTAAGTTTTAGGGGCGGAGACGCCAACTCTATGCTTTTTGGTGTAGTGCTTGGAACATCGATGGTTGTGAAAGATCTGGGAATTTTTGTGTCGGGCGATTTAAGTTGGAAGGTACACATTGAAACAAGATTAAAGAAGGCAAACCAAGTACTGTACCTCCTGAGAAGAAACCTATCAGCAAAGATAAATACGTTTGTAAAGTTAGGCCTGTATAAGTCACTAATACTCCCAGTGTTATTATACGGACTCTCATGTACACATATATCGAGGGGGGATCAATTGCAGTTGGAGCGATTTCAAAAGAAAGCAATCCGGTGGATCACTGGAAATAAAACGGGAGTGTACATCAACGAACTACGCTTGCTAAACATTTTACCCCTGCCCATGTTCATCCAGCTAAATAACATCTTACTTCTTGCCAGTCTTGATTCTAATGAACGAAATGAAATAGTGTTAAACAGGCGAACCACACGGGCTAGAAATATAGAAATTTTTGAGATGCGAAAAGTGAGAACGGAAAAAGCGAGAAACGAATTTGTTTTCAGAACCAGTAGGATTGTAAATCGATTAGAACCATATATTCATTTTGATAAACGAATCGGCCTCAAGACGAGAATTTTAAACACGATGTGGAAATTTGTAAACGAGAGATTTTCAGAAATGACAACGTGCACGTGGCAATTATTCTGTGATTGTATCACGTGCAGAAACAAGTGGACATTGTTTTAGAGAAGACGCCGGGACCAAGACTCCCAACAGCAGTGCTGTGAATCCCCAACAACAACAACAACAACTTGGTTTAACTGCGAGGAAGATGATAAATTGACTCAATAAACATCAAGAGATGAGATATCGTATAATGGGTGGGTTTAAGAGCGAACATGTGAAAAGAAATTTCGGAGTTCTAATTCTGTTGAGCTTCGTGAGGTAGAGCGCCAAGAAATGGAACAGTTTTGGTCAAAACGTTCTAAAATTAACCTAAATCGGCATTTTAGGCACTTTTCGTGGAAAAACAACTACTGCAGCGCTGAAATAGTTGAAGTGATAGTTATTTGGTAGACTATTCGAAAACTGGCCCCTCTACGCGACAATCCTAGATGTGCTCGGTAGTACATTTAAACTACTAAAACCGTTCTTTTCCATTCTGCACAATTTTACTTAGAGGCGAAGCGATACAAAACAAGTGTCGAAAAAACTAGATCTATCATAATGAATTATTAAGTCACACTCTACCTCAAAACACAAAAATTTATTTTCTCATCAAACGATTCAATATGAGGTCTTTAATGCGATATTATATAAACCGAAACCTATCAAGCGGAACAAAAAGGAAAAAAACACGGAAAAAAAATTGTTGTCATGAAAAACTATAAATTCTAATAAAATTTTTAGCATATTTGGTGCAATCCAGAGAAGAGCAATAAAAGTATGTTTTCTTTGAAATTGCTGAGAAATAGGTCACTAAGCCGTTAAAAAATAAGCCGAAATCATTTGGGCAGAAGGGAAGAGTTTTTAAAGAAAGAAAAAAAAAGAAAACAAGTCAAGGTTAGTAAAATTACAAATAGCAGCAAAAAAACACCAAAAGCAAATACAATTTAACTTGCGTAAAACAAAAAGAAACAATTTTACGATGTGGCAAGTTTGCCAACAAAACATAAGCCGACAATTTTTTAAAAGGATAATTTTCCGTTGAAAAAAAAAACAGGTCCTATCAGATTCGAACCCAAGACCTTTGCAGTCCCCGGCGTAAAGTGTAACGGAGACCCAAAGGAATATGAATTGATTGTGAACTGAGTCTAAATTTACCATTTCATTTTGACCATTCTGTGAACAAAGTTATTTACGGGGAAAAAGTCTAGTACCCGATTGCAATACCCTTGCTTATCGCGAAAGTAACTAGCAAAACGTTTGTTCACAAGATACCCGATTGTTAAAAATGGTCTTGCTGACAATTTAAGGTAACACAAACAAAAATAATCATCTTAGATTTAAAAAAAGTTTTAAAACCACTCGTTACACTAGAAAAGTTATGTGAAGAAGAGATGGTCGAGAGGAGACGAGCCATTAAATTAATTCGAAAATTATTAATGCGTAAAAAGAGTGCTTCTACTTTCATACATGTGTAGTTTTAGACTGAAAGCTTCATTTAATATGGCATATCGAAATACTTCAAAAAATCAGAAATACCTTGCGAAATGTTCGCTCTAATGACTATTTACTATTTTTTGAGGTTGATTTTACAGTTGGTTTTTCTTCGGTCAGTTTTGATGTAAAATTATCATATCATCTCAAGGCAATATCGCCAGTCGGATTTTTTTTTGAAAAAAGTTGAGCTTTTCATACTTTTGTCACTAATGAAGTGTAAATCGAGGAAATCATTGCCAACGTTAAATTAGCATTGAGGCAGAATTAACTAAGTCGCAAATGTGTTACTCGCCCCTAGAGTATACATGCTGACAAAAATCTAATCGCTCCCTTCAAATCGTTGAAAATGAGTTGATATCGTCGATATAACATACGTCGAAAGCATTTAGGCCGAAATAATCTTAAAAACGAACAAAAAATTTTTAAAAAAACTATACAAAATCTTGGATCGCAGTTAGTTTTGTACCTAATACTCTATATTGGTGAAAATTGCCGAATCTCCCAAAAAAGTACACACTGCGGATACCAAAGCGTCATAACAACAGACACGTCAAATTTTATGGCAAGGAAAATTTCCTATTCGCAAAAACTACAGGTCACTTCCGGACACGAACCACAGGCCAAGGTCGTCTCCATCATGATCATCGCCTTGCCAAATGGGTAATCAGACAACTGATTTGTATTCAAAATGAAGCAAATCACCTTATTGCTTGCTAATTTTGAGAAAATTTTACACAGGAAAAAAACTAGTATCCGGTTGCAATAACCTTGCTAAACGGAACAGTCAAATAGATAAGTAAATCGTAAGGTTGGCAAAACTTCGGACTGATTATCCAGCAAATGAATGCGAAAACACAGTTTACCATTAACTAGCGTTCCCAACGCAGCAAAGTTGCCTTGACAAACAAGGTCTTGCAGATAAACAAGAGCATAACGCAATATAAAAATGATAGACAGTCAAGTTAAATAAATGTAAAAAATTAGAAAATCTAACCACCCTCTTCCACTCGACTTTTCCCCATCAATCGTTCAATCCAGCTTAATTACTAAAAAAAAACTTCAGAATTTCAAAAAACTTGTTTATTGAAATTTTTAAAAAAAATTATTAAAAACCGTCATATCTCGAAAAATTTAATGAATTGAACAATCGTGAGCAAACTGAGAAAGATTTTTTTGATAAGTATTGATGAAAAAACACGTCAAATTTAGAGTAAAGAAAGTATCTGAGCAGCCCAATTTGGAGACAAAATCTGCAACCCCTGCGAGTAACTTAACATCTTTCCGTCCTAGAGTCAAAAAAATTCAAATTTTGAAACAAAAAGAATTATCAAAAAACAACTTCGTATCTCGATATCTAGGAGAATTTACGCTATTATACGTACGGAGGCCATAAATACAAGTGATGGCAGTAAACTGACCTTACCCACTAAAAGGGTGAACAATTTCAATATTTTTTAACATACGCTTTTGAAAGTTTTCAAAATCATAAGAACGCCATATCTCGAAACTTAAAAGGCGCTGAGCAGTCATTTGGAGGCCAGATATAAACCTCTTGTGAGTACCGTGACAGCAACCCACCATGGAGTTTTTTTAAGTGAAATTGATAACGGCATGTCACGGAAACTACAAAGTTTTGAGCAGTCACATTTGCAGGCTAGATTTGCAACACCTGAGACTGACAGCACCCAAATATAGGGTTGGAAGTTTCACATGTCGTGAAGTTAATTAAACTTAAATTTTGAAAACCTTTTTAAAAAATCACAAAAAACGTCATCACGAAAACTGAGAGGAAGAGAGCAACCCCATTTGGAGGCAAAAATTGCAGGCCCTAAAAATTCTACAATAGCACCATATTATAGAGTTGAAAGTTTTTTAAAGATAACTTTTGTGAAATTTAAAAAAATCAAGAATAACGACTTATCTCGGAAGCTAGCAGGCTGTGCTTAGCAATCATACTTGGAGACATTGCTTAGCAGTCATACTCGGAGTCATACTTTCGAAAAATCACAAAAATTGTCAGTTCATATTTCACAGCCCACGACAGCACATCACTATTAGGATGCTAAATTAAAATTTGGTTAAAAACACGCTGAAACGAAATACCCCCGTTACATTATGTATAAATGGATGAAACACTGCCACTCCCCTTTCCTCCCATGCTGGCATCTTAACTACAGCTTTATATTCGGGACTTCCAATTGGCTTAGCATTCATAAACTGGAAAATCAAACATAAATTTTAGCATTGCAATATACGAAATAGTTTAATGATGCACAGATACATTATGCACTTAACCATTGTAAAAAAACGCTTAAACAGCAAGATATGTATCACACGGATTTGAATGTAGTATCGATTTGATTAACTTGCTAAAAAAAATCAACCAATTAGAAAATCGTTAAAATTATTGCAAATAAGTAATAACTTTTACTTCCTTTCAAAATTGAAAAAATATATATTTATAAGAATAAAGAATATTTACATAGAGGCTAATGGATGCTTCTCACTACTTCGTTGGCAAAACATATGCTTAAAAACACTATTAAGAATAACAATTTGAAAAGTCCGCAACAATTCCTGGTTTTCATGATTAACCACAATCCATATATTATCATTCAGGGTTTTAATCATCACGGCTAATCTGACTTATATCAAATATCAGGGAATATAGCCAATAGAGTTCCAATTTTCGAGCTTTAAAGAAACAATAATCCTTAACGATCTTTGATTTCACCGAATTTTTATGATTGACATTTTTGTTTTTGAGCAAAATGTGCTTTTGTTTTTTGACCTTCCAGTTGGCAACTTAATATGAACTTGAAAAACTAAACACCAGACGACCGAATTAAGTGCCTTCGTGTCGTGCATTGACATTCAAAAGCAATGCAAAAAAAAATAATTATCACAAACCTAAAAAATCACTAATCAATTACAACTCAATTCCATCATACTCATAGTAAAACGTTTGACAAAGATATATTTAAAAAGTTTTAGCAGGGAACTTATTGACTTATCAATAAAAATTTAAAAAGCCAAGCACAGGGGCAATATTTAAGAGCAAATCGGTTTTTATTGGATTTTGAATTTCAATAACTTATTTTCAAATATAGTTGGTTACTTATAATGAAGAAAGATGAAATTTATAGAAACTAAAAATCACAATTTGAGCTAAAAACGTTCAGAAAACTTTTAGTTTAATGTCTTTCCAGAAGAACACAAACACATAAAACCTATTTTTGCTCTTCAAAAGGCGTACTATGAGAAAAGTAATGATACAATTTGAGCCAAAAAAAAAACATTCAATGAGAAAAACAAAACCTCAAACTATACAAAATCTAGTAACTGTTACCTGCACCACTATAAAAATTAGATATTGCATTTTCGTATAGCTAAAATAGCTGAAACTTTGTAAAAGGGCCTGCTGCTGGAAAAAAAGCCAACAAAAATAACTTGAAACACGATTGTCCGATATTCCGATTTTTGAAAAGTAGAAAATTCCCAGTGCGTGAAAAATTCTGGCCTTAGTTTTCTCTGCAAGGTCATTATTGCAAGGCTAAATGTGCCACAACAATTCTTAAGCTTTAAAGCTGAAAAATGTTCATGCTCAGGAGCGTCTCCTGTGAACTAATTTTTGAACGAAATTTCGAAGCGTCAAAACAGAAATAAAAATCATTTTAAAAAGTTTAAAACATTCATCCACAGCAAATACACTTTAGATGATTAGCGCAAAGAAGCTGCGCGTATGAAGGAACGTATTTCAGCTTTTTTAAACGATGAATTTAATTTTAGGGATCTAAACAAAGGCGAAGCATAGCTCCGCTTCACACGCGACACAACGAAAGCGCAGCAGTGCAAGTCAGCGGGAAAAAAATTAGACTGGAAATAACTATATCGAATAAAACATTTTTGGGAATGAAAAAAATCACAAAAAGTTTTTACCAAGCGACTAAAGTATGTGGATAGCGGCCCATTAAACCCAAAATAAAAAAAAGCCATAAAAAATGTCATTACGAAAATTTCGAGCAATAAAATTTACCTTTGAAAAATAATTTTCCGTTTGAAAAAAAAAACAGGTCCTGGTCAGATTAGAATTAAGGACCGTCGCCGTCCCAGGCTCATTCGTTATCTCCAGACTAGGTGTGCCAGACACGCTTCAAAATTTAAATTCATTTTGAACCAAGTGATTCTGTTAAACAAAATATTAACCCGAAAAAAATCTATATTCCCATTCGATAATGTTTGCTAATCGCAAGCATAATGAAACATCCACAGTTCGAACACTTGAGTAGGAGAGTAATTCTCTCTAAAATCACCGCCATGCATAAAGTTTAATTAATTGCGAGCTATACTACAAGACATCGAAAAAAAAACACAAATTAACAAAGATAGCCGGTTATTGTGCAAGATTTTTCGAATTAGTGTCTTTTTCAAATAAGAGTCGTTTTTTTCGGCGTGATGTGATAAAATGAGCTGAACGAAAAACTAGAGATTAGGCATATTCGACATTCATAGAAAAAAAGCAAACTGAAAAACAATTTTTGAAAAATGACTGGAAAAACGAAACAATAATCATTAAAAAATTTCGAAATTTTAAAAGAAACTTTTTGCAGTTTTTGGACTAAATAGGCACTAAAACACTCAAAAAAACTAACGTTACTCGAGTCAAATTATTTTTTTTTGTTTCAAATTAGGCTATTTTAAGCTTTTAAGCCACTAAAATAACTATGTTCCCTCGCTTTATTCGCTCGAATTAGGACGAAAGCCAAAAACTTTAAATCGGTTTTTTTTCGAAACTGAGACAACTTTTGACAAAACTTTTTAGTGTCGTTCGAATCAGGTTTGAAAAGGCTTTATGGACAGCGTTTCGAAAGTCTTTATTATTTTATTTATTGAGATGACATTAGGTCACATCTCTTTTCATGAAATTATCAAGCTTCAAAAACAAAATACAGAACTTCGCTAGGATTTAGAGCTCTAAGTCAAATTAATTTTCCGTTAAGTGCTTTGTTTATTCTGCACTTCTAAAACTAAAAAAAAACTCAGGACCATCAATTCACACTCATAAATTCAACGTAGAGATCTTAATATACCATTTCTACAAAAGTACAAGCAATCAATTCATCCGATCCATATTGAGCAAAGCGAAAACCGACATTCACTCGAAACGTGAAATCATTGGAAGGCAAAATAACCGATTTTTTTCATTAGCCCCGGTCCAGCTCCCACTATTCATTCTTGGGCCTTTTTTCCGTAGGGGAGAAAGATGTCATCCAATTTGCCGCAGCCGGTCCCACATTGAGAAGGCGGATGACACTGGGAGAAACTCCAACCGTGACCGAAGCGGGATTCCCATCCCAAAATAACATAAATAACATTGGTAGTGAAAAGAGGAGGCTATCTTTTTGGTAAGATTACTCGGGACAGCAAATAGTAATATTCATAATAACTTCGACGATAATTTTTATGGGTGTAAAAGAAGCATACAAATCGAAAACAAATTCATACATCTGCATTAGTGACAAAATTTAATAAATGGTTTCAAAGAAAATAACAAAAAAAATCGATCCACTTACACTGTCATACACTTGTATCAAATTAAGTTCATTTTGATGAAAAACATTTTGACAACAATTTATTTCTCAAATCATAAAGTAAAATAACCTCTAACGAAAACTCAATGAGATGAATCAATCTTTTGAATTAATCTGGAAAAAAAAACGAAAACAGTTCCAAGAATAGCAATGAAAGAAATTGTAATCTCGAAAAAAAAAATCCGCTTAAAAAATATGTGAAATTTCAGAGAAATCTAGTTTTTGAAAATAATATAACTACAGATAATATAATGGAGCAACTCACAGTGAAAATGAACACAAAACTATTTCAGCGGTGAGAAAATTGGTCAACCGAAAAAGCTGTTAAAATATATGAATAGAAAAAATGTTTTTAAAAAACAAGAATAACAAAAAACAGCATTTCATCTACAATTCTAACAAATTGATCAGCAAAAGAAGAAGCAACCAATTTAAATTTTTTAGAAAAATTTTTAAAAAAAAGACTTGAGGTCAGCCCAAAATTTAAAAAGAAGCCAAATTTCTCTTCAAAAAATTTTATTATGATAACCACGACCATCCACCAAGGTTTTTTCTTGGAATACTTTCTTTGAAAATTTCAACAAAAAAACAACCCGTAGGTGGAACGATAGTATAAAACCACACATGGTGAAACCCAAAAATTGCGGATGTTTTCTCGATAATTTAATTTATATGCTAAGTTCTTCAGTTACTTTTGGAAACTAATATAAAACTCACGTTTTTTTTAAATCAATTAATTTGTTGACTTTCATCCAAGTTCCGCAGATAGTGCTACTCAACATGTTCACTAAAATAATAAACAAACCGCAAAAACTTTAGCCAAAAATTATATAACTAACAACCAGAAATAAAAATCCAATTAAGGCTCAACAATTGTATGTATAAAGTATACTAGCATGTAGCGCACCTCCGGTGCTTCGAATTTTCAACAACTCAAAAAAAACTAATCTTTGAGTGTTCTCTGACAGCACCCAATTACAGAGTTCATTATTACAAATTTTGCCAAGTTTTTTATTCAAGAACCATAAAATTTTGTGAAGTTTTATAGAAGTTCTTTGAAAAACTTACAATGAACTAAGAAACGTCACAACTGGGGAAACTAAAATCAATTAAACAGTCGCATTTGGACCTAAGAACTGCAAGTCCTGAGAGTAACTTCAAATTTTGTTAAGTTTTCATTTGTTTTTTTAATCAAATTATGAAAAACCATAAAAATTTGTGATATTTTTTATATCTAACTATATAATGAATTAAGAAACGTCACATCTGGCAAACTGAAAGCAATTGAGCAATCGCATTTGGACGCAACATTGGCAACTCCTGAGAGTACTCTTACAGTACCGAAATACAACGTTGGGAAATTCAAATTTTGAGAAACTTCACCTTCAGTTTTCTAAAAAAGGTATTTTTTGAAAACCAGAAAAAAATTTACACCTCGAAAACTGCCAAAATTTGAGCAGTCTTTTTTGATGGCAATATTCGCAATATTTGAAAGGACACAACTACAGGGTTGGTAATTTTACTTCAACAAATTATTTTGTAAAATGAGTTTCCTAAAAACTTCAAAAAAAATCACAAAATCGACGTATCTTTTAAAGAAAAATGATTTGGGCATTCTTAATTGGAGGCCGAATTTGCAACCCCTGAGATTACTCTGACAGCCCTCCAACTACAGGTTAGGAAATTAAATCTTTGAAAAAAAAAATTAATTTGATTTTCATGAAAATTTATGAAAAAAATCACAAAAACGTCATATCTCGAAAACTACAAGAATTTGAGCAGCCATATTCAGAGGCAAGATTCGCAACCCCCTGAGATAACCCTCACAGATTCCAATAACAGGATTGATATCTTCAAAATTTTTAACATTTTTAACTTTTTAACATCTAAATTTTTTTTGAAAATTTCGCAGAAAATCATAAAAAACGTCATATCTCGAAAAATACAAGGATTTGAGCAGTCATATTGGGAGACGAAATTCGCAACTCCCGAGAGTACCCTGACAAAGCCTCACTACAGAGATGATAATTTCAAATTTTGCGAAATTTTTTATACCAAACTTTCTGAAAAAATTTAGAAATCCTAAAAAAACGTCGTCTCAAAAACTACAATCATTTGAGCAGCCATATTCGGAGGCAAAATTCGCAACCCTCTGAGAGTACCCTCACATATTCCAATAACAGGATTTAGGATTTAGATCTTCAAAATTTGGAAATTTTTGACATTTAGTTTTTTTTGAACATTTCGGAGAAAATCATAAAAAACGTCATATCTCAAAAACTACAAAAATTTGAGCAGTCATTTTTGGCCGTTGTGTCAAAAAACATGTCATGTAAACTAGAATTTCTGAACTCCTCCCAGAGTTAATAATCATAAATATAATTTAAAAAATAATTTCAGGCTTTCAGTTATAAATATAGCCAACAGACAGTTGGAAAAAGTCAATGAACGCCGCAGGGAAACAAAAAAAAACTGAATTGTTTTTTGAAAAAAGTTAGAAACTTAAAGTTTAAGTTCTTTATAAACATATAAACTTCAAGTTCTTTGCATATATTGAGTTTCAAACTTTTGCAACTTTCAAATTTCAAAGTCAGAAATATATGGTATTAGAGCTTTTTGAATTACAATAACAATTAATGATTGACCCTGTTTTTGATGAAAACTAATTCAATTTGAGAAAACTGGATCAATAGAGAGTTTTCATTCCGCTGGGAAATCTGATAACTAAAAAGCAATTTCGAAACTAAAATTCGATCCCTTTTTTAAATATTTTTACACTTTTGCTGTATGATAGTGGAGTTTGCTTTCCTTTTACAGGAAATGAACTGAACTTAAAGAGAAACCAGCAGCAATATAATAAAATCAAATTTAAGCGGGCACAAATTTTAAATTTTCTTTAAAAAAATCATCAAAACCTATATTAAATTCCCCACTACGTTCAGTGACTCTTCAAAACAATGTTTTGGACAATTTATAACCCAGTCTCAAGACAGAAAGAACGTCATTAGACCAAATGATAGATTTTAAATGTCTATAAAGCCTCAAGTATGGTGACAGTTCCACCTTTGAAGCATCGAAAAATGAGTACAACTCTTCTAGTTCGTAGCAAAAAAAGTAAATTTTAATCGAGAACTGGAGCATCTTAGAGTAACACAATTGAAATCAGCAAGGACGATAGATTTAAAGTGGAAAATGACACAGAAATGGTTTTATTTTCAAAAATCCAAAGCCGTAATAAAATTGTTGAATCAACTACTACTTTAAGCCCTAAAATTACAAGGATGGCCGGCTGATGTGCAAGTATCACAGAATGTTCCGAGCTGATTGGAGAACATTTTCAAATACAAAAAAAAAAACAAATTAAAAAAATGAAAATATATTTTGTCCAAAAATTCCAGTCATTTTTATCCAGAGAAGTCTATGAAATAGGCAAACAAATGCACGAAGCTCTAAAAAAATAATAAAATTGCTTTGAAATTATAAAATAAATAATTCGAGGGTAGCATCTAATTCCTGTCTAGATTCTTATCTAAGTTAGTCTGAAAAACGAAAAAAAAAATCAGACCAGTTTATCTCTACACTGAGCCAACTTTTTCAAAGAATTTTTGGAACCCCAACAACGACCAATAGGGCTTTCCTATGATAACACACATGAAGCTTAACGAGCTTTCCTTGGGGTACTCGAAATTGCTGGAAAAATTTAGTCGACCGTAATTTATACTTTCTTTCGACTCTTCGAGCATGTCAAGCAGAATCATTCAACAAAATATTGAGCGTTTGCACTCATAGTCTGATTTATGAAAAGCAAATGAGAACACGGAGAGCCAGCTGCTGGGCAAGTAGCACAGAATGTTCCAAACACAATGACCTCAGACACAGAGGCGAAGCGGAACTTCGCACCACTTGCGATACAACGCAAGCGTAGCTTTGCAAGAAAGCACATAGGAAATAAGCCGGAAATTATTCAATATATTTTCTGACAAAACAAAAAATTAAATTTCTGAAAAACAGCCGAGAAAAAGTAACTAGCAACAAACAAACTTTGATTAAATACTGAGCAGCCGCAAAGCCGAAACTACATGGGAAGACGCACACTGAACCAAAAGCAAAAAATTCCATAAAAAATTGTTGTCACAAAAAAATTGAGCGATTAAGTTTTAAATTTGAAATATATACACCCACACAGTCCTGAATTATATTTGAAATTATAATTGACTTTTGCCCTTCAAACGACCCAAACGGATAACTAAGCCGATAAAACATAATCCAAAACCAGTGTAATGACGAAAAAAATCATAGTTGGTAAACTCACGAAATAACAGGAATACTGTCTATAGTAACAATTGTTTGTATCAGAACAAAAAAATCCATGCTTTGTAAATTAAGCCGACAAAAACAAGCAGAAAACGGAAGACCGATAAATCAACTTTTCCGTTTAAAAAAATTAATTTCATAAACACTGAAAAAAGTCCGACCGGGACACGAACCCCAGAACCTAGAATGCAAAAGCAACCGTGTTACCTCTTGACTGACCAGTCAGCCGTAAAATTGTGAGGCTTCAAAAACAAAGCAAGTTCAATTAGCTGCAGATAGCAAATAGTCAAAACAAACAGAAATTGAGCCGACGAAAAATAAAAGACTTTTTTCAATCAGCTTTCATCGATTTTTTTAGCATGTAGTATGAAACAAAAAGACCATATCAATGCTGTTGCGTGTTTTTTTCTATACCATGTTGAAGTTTATACTGGAAAACCGTGCTAACCATCCTCATATAACACCAGCCTAATAAATCTGAGCCTTAGACAAAGAGGCGAAACGAATCTTCGCACCACTTGCGATACAACACAAACAAAAACAAAAAGCCAAAAAACAAATTGAAAACATTTGAAAAACTGGGTCATATAAACTTGCATATGTCTCCATAGCAGTTCACATCAGCCAAACATGCCAGATGAATTTTATATCAGCAACAACGGAACAAATTTTAAGAAAAGAAACAAAGCCGACATTCTTTGAGCAGACAAGTTGAGCCAAAAAATACGATTTTATTTAAAAATGTTAAAAGTCCCACCTTAAAAACAATGGACAACACTCGCACTTGCAACTACAATGAAATTTGTTTACAGCACAAGCAAAATCAGTGATGTGACAACCAATCCAACAACCTTTGAGCTGGAACCACTTCAATAAAGAAAAGATTTTTTAAAAATCTTTCAAGTCCCCCTTGAAACTAGAATGAACAGCACTCGCAACTAAAATGAAAATTGTTCGTATTTAAAAAAAATCAGTGATGTGGCAACTAATCTTTGAACAGACACCAACTGAACCGAAAATATTTTTGACATTTTTTTAAAAATCTTCAAGTCCCCCCTGAAACTAGAATGAACAACATTTTCAATTGTAACTACAATGAAAATTGTTTACAGCACCATTATTGTAGTAATTTAGCCGACAAAACTTGAGCAAACAAACGAAAAACCAGCAATTCAGTTCTCCTGTTTATTTCAATTTCCTTGATGCTGAAAAAAACAAGGTCTGATCGGGACTCGAACCCGACCTCAGGGTACAAAGGCAACTGATTTACCTCCAGGTCAAGGGGGAAGCAACCTGGATGAGGGATGTTAGGAGAAGGAGATAAGTGAAAAGAAGTCAGCTGCATAGTCAGCAAGTGAGTCAGCTGATTTCGTTAAACTAATTAACTAGAAAAAGTATATATTCCAGCTTGATAACGCTTGCTAATCGCAAGCGTAATCATTATGTTTGAGTTAAATGTAGTATTATTTATATGTCAGTTAAATTTATCGTAACAGTTAACTATTAATTCCATCCACATAGTAAATGAGATCCAATTTTTACCTCCACGATTTCTCAATTAGTCAAAAGAATACATTCAGAGTCGCAGTTTTTGTTCATTAGTTCAGCACTAGTTGCAAAAGTATTAAGTAATTCCCGAGTTTTTATTCTTCCACGTAGCCTTCTCCAGGCACTGGGTTTTTCTTAGGATTAAAGAACAAGCCTCTCTTTCCATCACCCCATGGGAAAGGTTTTTCAAGCTTTCCAAGGTGGGGATACGGTTTATATTCGGGTCTTCCCTCGTGCAACGAGTGCAAGTGATGCGCTGCTTCTTTTCTATATGCATTGTAAGCACCCCACATGCATGCTGGAATAGCAATGAAAAAGGTCAAAGCCTTCCATGTGTTCGCAGTCTCTGCGTGGTGAGCAGAGTTTTCTCCAACTGACTCCTTAATGAATTCCTGGATATTGACATCTTTCATTCCTCGGGTTGTTTTAACACAATTTCGACCACCATGAAGCTGTAAAAACTTAGGCACGGCAACCCTAACCAAGGACATTTGAACTGAAATTAACTCAAATAATTCATTCAACCAGTTAAAACGAAGATTCTGAAACAAAATCAATAGAGTATAGAGCCGATAAAAAAAGATGAGAAAAAAACTTTAAAAAGTAAATAGATTTTTTATCTTTGATGTTTATTCCTGTTTGTAGAAAAAAAAATTATTCATTAAAAACCGTAGATGAAAAATGAAGTGCATGTACATTTGCTGAAACAAATAGGAGAAAACTAGCATGTAACGCACCTCCGGTGCTTCCAATTTTATCGGCAACTCATGAAAAGCTGCATATATTGGAAACAAGATCTGCAACCTTTTAAGGTACCTTGACTGCACCATATTACAGGGTAAGCAATTTCAAATTTCATTAGGAAATTTTTAATTCCAATTTTGAAAAACCACAAAATGGTCATCTGGAAAACTTAAGGGGCCTTAAGGGGAAAAAATCATTAGTAAAACGTCATATCTCGGAAACTAAAGAGACTTGAGCATTCATATTTGGAGGCAAGATTAACGACGCCTGGGTGTACGCTGACTATAAGGTTGTCTCTTCATCAATTCGGTAGTTTTAAATTTTTTGAATTTTTTTAGTTAACTTTTTTGAGAATTTTGAAAAAAAAACGTCAAATCTCGGAAATTGAAAGCATTTGCGCAGTCGCAATTGAGCAGTCGCATTTGGCAAGATTTGTAAGTAACTCCTGACACTACCCTGAGTGAATATCCTTCATTGAGTGCATAAACCTAGATACAGGTCATGGAATAATAATACAAAGAAAGGGCTACCGTTAAAACCCAGACGTTTATTTCCGTTGTCCGTTAATCGCAAAAAAATGATTTTTATATGTAAAATCAAAGATTAAGAATCAATTAAATTACAATAAAGAATAGTAGTTGCATTTAGGTGTCACTACGTTCAGTGACTCTTAAAAACCATGTTTTGGACAATTTATAACCCAGTCTCAAGACAAAAAGAACGTCATTAGACCAAATGATAGATTTTAAATGTCTCTAAAGCCTCAAGTATGGTGACAGTTCCACCTTTGAAGCATCGAAAAAAAAGACACGGCAAAAAATGTTCTACAAGGAAAAATCCACAAGAGATGACACCCAAAAAGCTACATTTTTTAACGAATTTTTCATCAGTGTATATCAAAAGGAATCAATTCCTAACCCTCTCGCACGAAATACAAACTGTTCTCCTACAGAAGAAATCTGTACACAAATACACATTGAAGAAACCAAAATCCAATACATTCTCAAAAATCTTTTAACAAATAAAGCCTCAGGTTTTGATGGTATAGGTAATATAATCCTAAAAAATCTTTCTGAAACTCTGTCAAAATCGCTCTATCTTCTCTTCCGCACATTCATTAACAAGCGGCTCTTCCCGACCTACTGGAAAACAAGTCAAGTGGCCCCAGTTTTTAAAGAAAAGAACACGGCGTCCGGCAAAAAAGGTCAGCAGTACTACAAATGGTACAATTTTTGAGCAAAGTATATGAACTCTACGATGACAAAAATGTTCAAACACTATCAGTCCTTTATCTAGATTTTTCTAAAGCCTTTGATAAAGTTCCTCATAGTATCCTAGTCGCCAAACTACGGAACATAGGTCTAAGCATTCAAATACAAAACATAATACAAGACTATCTAACAGATAGAATGCAGTTTGTGAAAATCAATAAAAGTTCATCAACTCTGAAAGAAGTAACTAGCGGTGTACCACAGGGCTCAATTCTTGGCCCTCTACTTTTTATCATATTCATTAACGACTTTCCCAAATGCATTGAGAATTCAGATTGTTTTGGCTATTGTGACGATATGAAGATCTTGTCTACTGAAGAAATTCATCTGCAAAAAGACACGGCAAATGTTGAAAAATGGTGCAAAGAAAATAAAATGCCGCTGAATGAAGATAAATGTAATTTGTTAAACCTCAAAGGGAAAATGGAAGTTACACTATTTAATACACATGTTGATACCGCAAAGACCCAAAAAGACTTAGGTATATTAATGTGTGACAACCTTTCGTGGTCAGTAAATGCTGAAAATCGCATATCAAAAGCAATGGGAGCTTTTTACAAAATCAAACGAAATATCTCGAAAAAAACATCATTAAAGTCAAAATTAAACTTATACTGCGGATACATCGTACCAATCATAAGCTATGCATCGCAAACATGGTATCCGAACAAAGCAGAATTAAGACAACTAGAAAGAGTACAAAAACGAGCGACATCTTGGATTACAAATAACTTCAAAATGAGTTATACTGAAAGACTGAAATTTTTAAAGCTCCTTCCACTCTCAATGTACTTTGAATTACACGACATATTGTACTTAGTTTCACTACTAAAAAATAAACATGACATTGATTTGAATACAATTATTCATAAAAACGAATCACGAACGAGACAAGCAACACGTGGTGAGATTGCTGTTCATGCAACAAGACTGAAAAAGTCAAATGAAAATTATTATATACGTTCTAATACGCTATACAACTACTTTAGCCAAATTGTGGACTTCGAAAATCAAGATTATGACAGCCTGAAAATATCTATAACAAACACGTTTTGGAAATTCTTCAACAGAAATTTTGCAGAAAACAACTTGTGTATGTGGAGAATTCTTTGCTGGTGTGGAAACTGCAACCCACCGGGAAAAATTATGAACTTATAAACGAGGGTTCAAAACCCATGGAGAAATCCTAAAGCCTACACTACTACTACTACTACTACTACTACTAGTTCGTAGCAAAAAAGTAAATTTTAATCGAGAACTAGAGCATCTCAGAGTAACACAATTGAAATCAGCACGGACGATAGATTTTAAGTGGAAAATGACAGGGAAATGGTTTTGAAGAAGAAGAAGAAAGAACACCTGAATTAGTATACAGTAAAAAGCCGAGGCATCAGTATAGCAAAGTGTAAATAATAAAGTTGGTTAAAACTCATTGGTTACATCAAACAAAAACACAACATCAGAAAACAAGCAATAAACAAAACAAAACAAAACAAATTCGGTTACAGTTCAGAAATTGGTTGATTAAAATATATGAAGTTAGGGATACTAAAAAAATATGTTTTAAGAATAAAGAACGAGCTGGTATCAAAACTTTACAAACAATTTTATTTATAGTCCAAACATACAGCGTATATACAGAGTATATACAGATTCTCTTTCAAACAATGTCTGGAAAATTAAACTAAATTAAAACATATAGAACTAGCGAAAACGGAAATCACGCCACGTTTTTGTATTTGTACATATTGGATTGTTTCTCAATTCACTCACGTAAAATTCTTTCAATTTTTTCTTGAATCCTGTTCTCGATTTTTCTAAATTGCGCAAAATTATGGGCAGTGAATTCCATTTTTTAGAAGTCAAATGAAAAAATGATTTTTGTAGAGAAGCGGTTGAACAGTGTTTGGCAAAAATAATTTGTTTCGTTCTTTTATTGAGCCTATAATTGGCAGTCGGTAATCTCACTATATTTTGAAAAGCCTTCTTTTTGTTTGTAAGATATTGGTATAAGTATGTTATACACTTTAACTCAATTCTTTTCTCGATTCCAATGAACGATTTGCTAATGCGAAGAAGGGATGAAGATTTAAATTTCGATCTGAAATATGTTCTTTTTAACGCCCAGTTCAACTGTTTCTCTGGAGATAGCATCAAAGTAGCATTAATTTGTTGTGAAAATATTGCTGAATAATCTAAATGTGATAAAAACAAGACAATAAAGCAAGTCAATTAATGATAATGTCGGCAGTTGTTGTCCAATTGTATCTATGGTTTTAATTCCTTGTGCTATTTTTTGGAGAATTGTTTTAATTTGAGCATGAAAAGATAAACTTGAATCAAAAATAAGGCCTAAATTTTTGCATTCTGATTTTTTGGCTACACAATGCCCGTTAATTACTATTGTATCAGTATCTACATTTTTGCTATCATTTTCTTGACAAAATGTTATAAATTCCGATTTAGATGCATTCAGATTCAATTGGTTCTCTGCAAAAAATTCCGTTAGATTATTGAGTGATTTTTGCAATTGATTCAAAGCATCCTCAGAAATTATAGAAGAGGAAAAAACCATACAGTCGTCAGCATATTGAACTAAAGTACAACCTTCATTTAATCGCTCTTGTATGTCATTAACATATAAATTGAACAACAACGGACCAAGTACCGTTCCCTGTGGGACACCTCGTTTGATTTCATTCCAGTGTGAAAGGATTCCATTGACGTTTACTCTTTGAACACGTTTGTTTAGGAAGCTAGCAATTAAAGTATTTGCTCCATTTGAAAAACCGAGAGAAAGCATTTTTCAATTAAAACTTCATGCGAAATAGAATCAAAAGCCTTGGACAGATCTAATAAAGCTGCATGTACGATTTTTTTTGAATCTATTTGATTTCGAATACTTTCTGTCACATAAACAAGAGCATCTTGTGTTGAAATGTTTTTGCGAAATCCGAATTGAAATGGTGTCATTATTTGAAATTTGTCAAGATGTTCTGTTATTTGGGCATGTAAAATTTTTTAAAAAATTTTAGAAAAAGCACAAGTTATTGATATAGGCCGATAAACTTTTGCATCCATTGGGTCATCCTTTTTAAACAAATGGGTTACGTGTGCTTTTTTTAGTTCGATCGGGAAAATCTTCTCATCTAAGCAAGTATTTATAACAAAGGTTAAATGTGGAACTATAACTGATTGACCGTCAATGATTGCCCAAGCAGGTACGGTACAAGGTCCGAGAGGTTTTCTGACATTGATTTTTCGAACTATATCAAAGCATTGCTTCCCTGTAATGTGTTGAAAATGGAAAGGTGCAGATTCAGAGGCAGATTTGTTGTAATTCGGAGGCTTTTTAGCGCCGAAAAATTCGCTTAGTTTGAAAAAATATAATTTAAATCATTGGCAATTTTTTTGTCTTGGGTTATCATTTCACTGAAGGAATTTCGTAGAACTGTAATTCGATTGTTGCCAGAACATGTACCTCTAATTTGGTTAATATATTTCCATTTTTGTTGGATAGTGCTGAGAAGTGAAAAACAATTTTTTGAGTGATCGAGTTGTTTACTTCTTATCAATTGGCTCATTTGATTACGTAAAAATTGGTACTTTGACCAATTATTGCTTGTGCTTTGGCTGCGATATGATCTGAGTGAATTCTGTTTCTTAATCATTAATTGCTGACATTCTGAATCGAACCATTCCGTATTCGACACATTTTTTGGTTTAAAATTACGAACAAATTTTTTTTCGATAGGAGCATGTTGCTGAAGAGCACTAGAAATTAAATAAATCATCGTCGAGAACATGTTTTGTGCGTCTGTACACTGATATAAGAGATACCAAGGAAGAGCGGAGAATGTATTGCAAAATTCTTTTTTCTGATAATTTTTCTTATTGAAAGTCGAAATTATCCTCGGTAAACTTTTGCCGCATTTTATGTCCGTCAAAATAAATGAAGCAAAATGGTCGGTTTTATAAGGTGTATCAAAACAAAATTCAATGCCGTTTGTTTCATAGTCACTGATAATGTATTCGATATGAGTTTTAGTTGAGTAACTAATTCTGGTCTCATCGTTTGGACAAAAGACCTTCAATCCATATGGAATAATTATAGAATCTAAAATTTCTTTTTCTTTGCTATCCAGTTAATTTATGTTATAATCACCCAGAAGCGTAACTTTATAAGAAACTGAAAATGCATTATCTATGTTAAGCGTTAATTGTTCCAAAAAATTATTAAAGTTTGATCTGCTTGGATTATAACACAAATTAACTAACATTTTTTCTTTACTGGAAATGTTAAATGTAGATTTGCACTCAACCCACACTGACTCATATTTTTCTTTATCAAATAAATTTAAATCAGGCCTCAATTTCGGAGCCAATTTGACTGGTATATATAACAAAACGCCACCGCCTTTCTTTTTTACCGCTGATTGCCTATCATATCTAAACATCGCATGCGTTCTAGGGTGGAGATTCCATAAATTGTCACTATCTTCTTTTTTAAGCCACGTTTCGGAAGTTCCTATAATTGTATTTTCGCCCATATCATCAAGAAATTTTTTCAATTGCATCCGTTTTCTAATAATACTTTGAAAATTCAAATGAACAAATTTAAGATTTGCACAATTTTTTGGGCAGATGCCGTAGACTGTTTCAATGGTTTCAATAGGACCAGGGTTTATTTCAACATCCCTACTTTGGGTCAGTAACAACGCAAAAAGGAAAAAATGAGTCAGTGTGTTAGCTCTCCCATATTTCGATGATAATATCTTTTGATGGCAGCTTAGATAGCCCCAGTGAGCAATGGTTTTTTCTATATTTTTCATCTGAGCCTTGGAAATTAGAAAAATTGCACAAAACAACCAGAATTTAATATTCAGCGTAATAAATTAAATAAATTAAATAATCGCCAAAGTTTGCACCAAGAAAAAATGCGAAACTAGTATTTCCTAAAGAATTTTGCACCGTTTTGGAAAAATTGTATCATTTCTGTCGTTTTTGGATCTAAATTTGATGATTGTTGGGTTTGCTTCATTTTGGGGCGCGTTGTAATCTCACATGTGTTTGCATTAATATCAGAACCTCTAAAAGAATCTTTGCACCAAAATTTCAACACCCCCATCAGAAGGATGCAAACCATCCGAGCTAAGCGCATCGGTATTTTGACTAAAATTTTTGTTTATGTCTAAAATATCCAATTTTACTTCGCCCAAGTCCTTCATATTCCGTACTAAATTAAGAATTTGCTTGTTTAGCTTCTGTACATTTGGATTAAAATCTTTTCTAAAAGCGCCTAAGGGAGTTACAGTACATAGTGAAATTGTTTCTGGGGAGAACTTATGATTTACGAGATAAATTAGTTTTACTAAAATACTCACGGCTTCCTTCGCGTCGAAATCATTTGAGAGGCAGTCATCTATTCCAATTAGCGTAGTTACATGTTTAAAATGTCGCGATTTACTGTTTCTCACGCTTTCCAGCAATGCAGAAGTTTTGTTTCCACCAAATCCTCCCGCCAACACATTTTCCGATATTTGTTCCCCATTGATTCTGTTAACAATTGAGTCTCTCAGTAATAGGCCAGAATATTCTCCATCTCGTGGTAAAAATAAATGTTTTCGTTGTTGGTCGAATTTTTCTTCTTGAATATTTGTTGCTTGTATTTTGATTTCTTGGTTATTCTTGCTTTCTTGGTTATTTTTGCTTCGTTTGTTCTGATTTCTGCTCCGAGTTTCAATCTTGCTCCATTCATTTTCAAATTTGTTTTCTCTAATTTTCGAATTGCCCGTGTTTTTAAAATTTTCTAGATCAATAAATTTGTTTCCTTTTTCTTCATCTTTCGTTGATACAGTTAAGTTTTCGATAATTCGTTTAATATAAGTAACATTTTCGATCAAGTCTTTATACAGCTCGTATTTCATTTCGTCGTTCAAATTTCGGAAAGTTTCGAGGTCAAACATGTTGGCGATTAAAAACGAAATTGAAATAAGACATTAAAAGGAACCGACTGATCGCTAGAAATTTAAATTGGTTGTGAAAATTGGTTTTATTTTCAAAAATCCAGAGCCGTAATAAAATTGGATCAACTACTACTTTAAGCCATAAAATTACAAGGATGGCCGGCTAATGTGAAAATATCACAGAATGTTCCGAGCTGATTGGAGATTATTTTCAAATATAAAAAATAATAAATTAAAAAAATGTAAATATACTTTGTCCAAAATTTCCAGTTATTTTTATCCCGAGAAGTCTATGAAATAGGCAAACAAATGCACGAAATTCTATAAAAATAATAAAATTGCTTTGAAATAATGAAATAAATCATTTCGAGGGTAGCACCTAATTCCTGTCTAGCCTAATTGTTGTGATAAACTTATTAAATAGTTTCAGAGAGGGCAGATGGATTCGATTAGTGATGCTACTGATGCAAATGGTATTTCAATTGAGAGAAACACAGATGTGCCGGGACTGAGGTATCATGATCAGACTCCAGTATCATAACCAACACCAAAACGGCCAAATATTGTACTGTGACGAAGAAAATTCAGAGGACGATGTGACTGAGAAGCTGAGGCATACCGTTGAAGAGTCAATGAAGTTGTTGATACCCAGCTTTGTAGAGCAAATCAAAGCACAACTAATGACTGCAATCAACGTCGCTGTTGAGTCCGCAATAAACAACATGCAGAAGGAAATCATCTCGTCCTCCAAAATGGAAATAGCATCTCAGGCGAATATCAGCTACCTTAGGACTTTATCTGAAGCAGAAAAACTTGAATCATATAATCGACGAGATAACCTAAGAATTCTAGGAATCCCCGAGTGTTTGGAAGGGGAGAATAATCGTGAGAATTTTGATAAAACAATAGCGAAGGTAGTGGAGATTTTTCATGATATTGGTGCAAATGTGCAAGCGTCAGATACCTCAATAGCTCATCGATTGCCATCTCGTTCAAATAGAGGCAAACCAATTATCGTTCGTTTCGCCAGAAGAATCGCCATAATCAACTTGCTGCGAAACAAAAAAAAGATGGCAGATAAAGAAGGTTTGAAAAATATAACCGTTTTTAAAGACTTATCAAATGCTCATGTCAATTTCATAAAAATGATGAAGAGTGATTGCCGAATTAAATATGCGTTGATTCGAGAAGGTGTAATCCATTATATATGGAAGGCAGACGAGCGACTATATCGTATCGATGGACTTTTGTAACATTCGCCCGGAAGATACATATCAACGGAAAAAAAAACTATGTCCTAAGACGACTGGCTAACTTCTAAACAGAGCTTTACATGCTTTTCACCGTCTCTACCAAGCCAGTACTTTCGGTGGTCTTTCTAACATCGGGTCGACAAAACGTTACTGCTTTCGGCTTCGGTCAAAACACTCAAATTAACTAGATTACATGCGGAAATAGTGAGCTCATGGCTGGGTCTTAGTATCCCCAGACCACGAGGTCACTCCTAAAAACAGGGCTACTACTATTTATTGAATTATTATTGTTTTTGTTCAGTAGACAAAAATCATCATCTCCATCGAAGATGGATCAACCCTTTCCCCCAACTCCTAGCTTCTCAACCTAGCAAAATGATTTCAGATGTTAATTAAATTCAATTCTAGACATAACAGGGAAGCTAAAAGATTGTATAAAATGATAAAAGTTCCTGTCCCGAGACCCCTCTGGATTCTCGAATCCGGGGTAATAAGACCTTTAACTTCCTCCCGGAAGGCTGTCTTCCACCCTTCACCGTTGTTCGCAACGACCTTGCAACTATTGTAGCGACACAATAGTTGCAACTCGGAACGGTCTCTGCTATTTCTGCTCGTCTCTAATTCCGATTCTAAGTTTTTTCGTTGTTATCGTCGCAACTACTGTTGTTGTTGTGTCCTATTTCGGTTCTTTTTCCAAAATGGCTGTTTTTGACGTTTCTTAGAATAATTACGTCATCATTTCGAATTTCTAAAATTTACGAATTTCCAAATCCTTCAGCCTTCCCGATTTGTCCAATCGTTCGAATAACGCTCTTATTCCTTCAAAATCGCCAATTCGGAAGGTTCGCTGCTAAAAACTCGAAATTGCTGCGTTTGCATTTTTGTCCATTCTGGTCGAATGTCACATACTCCCCGGACAGTCCAGTCAATGTCCTCATTGAATCTCGCAAGGTTCGTAAAATTGGCACAGTGTCATCAAACAGAATTTACAAAATGCACGAAATTACTTTTATCCGCACCATCGACTCACTGCAGAATATAAATGGCATCATACTACATCACTATAGCCTTGAAATCTTTCACTAATCTGCACATTGAGGATATGACCCAAGGTAAAAACATCTTTTCTGACTTCCAATGTCAATGCCCTGATTAAAAAGTTTTTCTCCTAGATTTTTGAAAGACGTTGGTTTGCAGGACAGTCCTGCCAACCAACAAGCTAAAATTATCCTACTATGCTTCTTCCCTTCGGAAATCTTGCTTATTTTTGTCCTGAACATTAAAACTGAGAAACTCTGTGGTTAGAAAGATCAATGAGACAATCTCCCTCGAGAGATTACCCAAGCCTTTCATATTACCACAAAGTGATTAGTTCTCCTAGTTGATTAAAAACAGTCATGCAGGCTGGAATATTTAAATATACTCTATACTCAAGCCTTTCTAAATAATTAGTAAGTAAGTGTCTCTAAAGCCACTAACTAAAATCAAAATGCAAATTTATAAACGCAACAAAGTCTTTAATGTTCAAAGCTCAACTAAAAGTTTCAGTTTTCAATTACAACTTGGTTGCTTAGTTTCTCACTTGATTTTTTTTCACACACATAAAACAATTCTGAGTTTTAACTTCTTCTCTTCGTCACTCCTTTGTTTTTGTCTTTTTTCGTCGTTTAGAAGTTCTAAAACTTCTAAATTTTTCTAGTTTTCTTTCTTTTTGCCTCTTGTTCTTTCGACCGTTTGTCAATGTTCCATCTCTTCCTCCTGTGACACTGACTCTCCACTTTCAGTTTCTGTGTCTTGTAACACATCGTTAGCTATTCTGACGCTGTTGGAAGCAGTCCTCCAACACTTCTGCTCTTCTACCCTCTGTTTGCAACAAGGTAGGGGATCCACGTTAGATTCTCTGTTTCGGCAGAAGCTGTTGTGGAGACACAACGTCACGTTTCTCTCCAAATCTTCCTTCAACAACTCTTCCTTCTCCTTTCCACTACGTTCACTCGTCATGTGAATTCTTTTTACAGTGGTGGTCACTGCATTCCGATGAGTCACCAAAGCTCGCTTGAAAACTCCTGCTACAATGTCCAGCTGATATCCACTGTACACCGTGCCGTGCCTCGACATAAGCTTTTTGGCATATTCGTACCACCATGCAGTCATGTTAGCTCTGAACCATGGCATCAATCGTCTTCTTGCCCATAACTTTTTCACTTCCATCAGAATGTTTAGAACCTTGCACATTGTCTCAAAAAGATCTAAATTTTTTAGACAATCCAATTTCTGCAACTGTTCTCTCGTCGGTGCCTCCTGTCTATTGTTTTCTCTCACATGAGCTTCCAGCCATCGTATCGCCATCATAACTCCCACTATCACTATTGTTATGGGCCGTGATGAGTCTGGTAAACCCATGGAGAGCAGCTCTCCAGAGTCCCAGATCAACACCAGATTACTACGCTCGGGATACCACCAGGTCTGCAGCAAGCAGTGGCAGGGAAACTCGTCATGCGTCAACATGATGCTCCTCCAATTACGTTTTCCCGAAGCTTCCAGTAATGGTTCCACTTCCATCATCACTCGGTGGACTTCATCATTCTCGTCTACTGTATTGTAATCCGTAACGGTTGATCCTCTCTGTTTCTGTCTTTTAAAGTCACTGAAGTTCCCACTCACGTATCCCATGAACTTCCTTCCCAGTATCGATTCCAACTCCTCCTTTGTTCTCTCTGGAACTGCTGAGAACATCTTACATAGCAACTCGTCAGATTTTTTGGACATTCTCTTTAGTCTCACACACTTTGGCACTGAGAAGGCTTGATCCACGATCGTTCTCGTTTTCTTTACTTTCACAGCCACGAAATGCACCGGGTATCTACTCCTGCACATTGGAGCCAATGTCGATCCCACCAAATATCGTGCTCCTGATGGTCTACAAAAAGACTCACTATGTCTGATGTTCATTTCCGTCTCGATCGCTTCCCTCCATTTTCCTATGTACTTTTGTTCAGTTTGCAGAACTCCTGGGAACACTTCTACACTGATGGCTGTGACCATCTCATGTTTCTGTTCTAGATTCAATAGTGACTCTAAAGAACCAAACATGCTGTAGAATCCTAGTGCAGTCACTAGATTCACCACGGTTCCTCCATGGCAATCTGCGATCAGTTCTGTTTCCGTTCTTGCTTTCATCACGACATTCCCAAACAATATCTTCAATTGCTTGTGTTGTCTCTCGAAGGTTTTTACACAATCCAGACCTCCACACACGTGACCTTCCAGTCCACAGACTTCCGCCAGACAGCTACCAGATTTGACCCAGTCTTCTGGTCCCCAGCCAGGCAACTCCACTTTGTCTTCCCCGTTGCTCCTAGAGGCTGTTATCATCACATTATATATGATATTCAGGTCACGCAGGTTACAATCTGCATTCAGCTCCCTCTGCACGTCATGTGTCGCCCCTAATATCGAGTCAGCATTGGGACTAGGACACCATGATGATCTCATCAGTTCCCACACTACCATCAAGCTCGTTCTCAGTAGTTCATCTGAGAAGCCCAACCCAAACTCCACTCTTTTGTTGGATTTTGGTACGGAAGGTGCAGTCACCTCTTCTTCCAAGACCAGTCCCAATTTGGTCTGTGGATTATTAGCGCTCTTAATCGTTACAATCCTCGACGTCCAGTATCTTAGCAACACTGCCTGCTCGTAATCGAAGAAGCAATCGCGTATGTCTTCACTCAGAAAAAGGTTGTACGCTATCCCAATGATTCCGGACACGTAGCTGTACGACTTCTTCTTGATCGGCCCACAGTACTCACTGGATTTCGGTAGTGCCCCCATAGATTCTTTAGTGAGTCTCAGCTCCTTGTTTGAAAATCTCCTGATTTCGTCTATCTTTCTCAGGGGCTCTAACTCCTCAGGTTCTTTCATATTCACCCTCATCGGCTTGCTTTGATGCATCTCCGGCAGTGCTAGCAAGAGTAAGGCTTTTGCTCGCTCATCGCCCTCCCTCAACATCTTGACACAGGTGTTCAATGCTGGTACTGAAATCTGCTCTATCAGGAATTGAATGAAACAAAGAGCATCTCTCCGCTTCGCGTACGCTACTGCCATTCCTTCCTGGATTATCAGATCCCTCAGGTTCGTCATCAGGAGTACTTTTTCTTCTTTTGACCTTTTCCTTTCTTCTGAGTCATATTCCCCGCGAGTTAATCCCATCATGCACCAGGCAAACCTCAGTTGTAATTCGGTTCTTACGTAGGGTACTGCCATGAGAGCGTGTGTTCTCGGCGCAGTCCTCATTTCCTCTTCGAAGTACTTCAACACCACTGCTCGATCGTTTCCGCCTGCATCTCGGATGACGCTAAAGTTCCATATGCCTTCTGCTTGAGGGTGGTGCCTCGCAACATTGTCTCCAGATAACCTTCCATGGCCATTTCGTCCTCCAGAGCCATCACATACCCTCTGGCCGATCTTCGAATTCTAACATCTCCATGTATCCACCGGCGGGTTCATCTATTGACACAGTCTCCGACACTGTCAGTCGGTTATACTCCACTGGTACTAGTTGTCCTGCAACACTTCCCTTTCCGTGGTTCATGGGAGATGGTTTACAGTCCTTCATCGTGCTTTCTCCACATTGGCTAAGTATTTCCATTTGTAAGGTTGCTCCAGTCAGAGTGCGGTCACTCCTTTTGGATTTGTAACCTGTCGACTTTATCCCTGCCATGAGAATGGGTGGCACCATCGCTACATCGGTCAACATTCTGTTCGTGCCAGGTAACTGATAATCACTTTGTCCCAAATCCATGGCCTCTTCGACTCGTTTTCGTTTCGCTGAATTGACAGCTTTTATTGATATCTCTGAATCCACCTTCGTCTTTCCTACTCTCCTCGGCATCACCTTGCTGCCTAACTTCATCTTCATCTCATTGATCTTATCAATCACCAATTTGGATCGCATCGTTCCCCTCCTGGTTGTTGACAGATACACCACCTCTCCTTTACCATCCTGCGGTGTCATCTTGATGGGAGAGTTCGCCTCACTTTCATCAGTGGCTGAGTTAATCAACATTTCACTCAATCTCCCTTCACACTCATCAAGTTTGTCAAGGACTTCCCGCATCAATGGTCGGTTGAGACTTGTTTTCAAAATGGACTGGGTCCCATAGCTCTGAACCACTATCCAGACTTCTTCCATGAACGCCACTCTGTCCAATCTGCATCCCGTCCTACTTTCATGGTCTCAATGATGTACTTCCCATTCTTCTTCGGGCAACGTTCCCAAGAAAGGTACTCTGGCTGAGCCCTCTATTCTTCTTCTCCTTGGTGATTCCATGAGGCTTCTTTGTTCGTTATTTCTTGAACTGCCAGGAGAGCTGCTCTCCGGCAAATTCCGTTTCATTTCCGTAAAGGCTGACGGAGGTTCCAGTGTCGATATGCCTTCATCCGCTGGCTCAGTCGTCTCCAACGTATCCGCGTTGTTCTCAAGATCACTGAAGATATTGAAATCCTGTCGATGCTCCTGTCGATGCCCTGTCGTCTTCCCCACCAGCTTGATTTGCATCCTGTTGCATGGGTTCTTCCGCTTGACGGCTTCCTCCCTGTCCGTCATCTCCTTCTGACTTATCCTTCTTCGAGCTTGAGGGCCCTTGCTTTTCATTGTCGGCCCCTTCCGGGAATTTTGGCATGATCAGTGTGCCAGCTGATCCATCTTCCTCTTCTCCATGGCCCACTTTGATTTCCTCGCAGCCGAAGGGTGCTAAGAAGGTGCTCGCCTGCAGTGTTCCTCCTACTTTCAATTCCGGTTTCACATTAGTCAGGATCAAGGAGGCCTCAGACAGTTCGGTCCTGCCTCTCATCTTCATAGGCGCTAAGCCTAATCCCGCCCATTCCTCGTCAAATCCTCCAGGCTTGGGAGTCTCGGCGTTGCTTATTCGCCTCCTCTTCGCTTGATCCGTATAGGCAAATCGTGTGTATTGTAACACGGCGGCATTTCCCCCACAAAGTATGGATCCATCGTTCCCACGAATTTTCCTATTCTCCTTTCATTGGTTTCAAATGCTCTCAACATAGGAGTTTGTACCACGGAGACTGCTCCGAGCAACATCCTTCTTATCAGAGGGAATTCGGGGATTTCTTCCGGCAGCTTCTCGTAATCACCCCAATCCTTCGTCGCTTCTCTCACCTTGTGATATGCTGCAGTGAGACGAGGCACTCTGGTTATCTCACCATTCGTTTTATCATAGGGTCTCAGATTCCAAAGCTTCGGAAACACCTCGATGTGTCCTCTTTCTACTTCCCCCATGCGATCATGGAAGTGATCGTCAAAATTGATGACCGTCATTTCTGGCTCTTATATTTTCGCAAAAAAACAGATCTTCGCTCATGAGCTCCCGCAACACGTGCTGCTCACACCAGTTCAGCGCACTACCGTCCACTGCTGATATGAGCTTCAGGTGCAGCACCGACCTCCTATACGCCTCCACCTTGACATCAGGGAACGCAAATGTGACTGCTGGTCCATAGATCACTGTCACAAACTCCGTGGTTCCTCTGATCAACGCTAAGGGATCAGTCCTCATGCCCAAGCACAGATCGGTTAGTAGGGGCATGCCCCCAACATGTCGTCTCACATCTTCCTCTCTCTCGATAGTCTCATCTTCTCCCGTTCCAAAGCGATTTTGTTGTAGGAGATATTGGATAAGAGTGTGTCTCAGGTCTGTTATCTTATTCCAGAGTCCGTGGCTTTCTTCATGTCCAATTTTCTCACCCTTTCCTTCATCTGCTCTGGACAACCTGTCACTCTAAATAATCCTCCCAAGTTTCCGTGAGTAATCGCAATCAACGTTAGAAGTCCATCCAACCGCAGGTTCTGAACTCCTTCGGTGAGCAGTACCGCCGGTCCTTTCACGAAGCTCTCAGCTCCAAACGTCACAAACAAGGCTAGTAGCTCCACAATCGATATTTCCACTACCTCTTAGAGGAATTCCTTTATCAACTAATGGGAAACTTTCGGGTAAACTTTCGCCAAGAAGGAAGCGGTCCATCCGGCTCCCAACCCTTCCAGCATGCTATCTCTTCGTTCAAAGACTTCTTCCCCCTTCACTTCCTGGGTCCAGAAGGTTTCCAAGGTAATCTGGCACATTCTATTCACAAACTCAGCCGTCTTTTCTTCAGTATTTTCCGCTAGGTCTACCTCCTTCGACAAGTAGGCATGGATTTTCTTCATCATTATAGGGCCTTGCTCAAAAGCATCTGCACCCAATGCCGCTCTTCGAGGACTTAGATGTAACCACTGGTTGGCCTCCGGTTTGGTCCTCAAAACCATCGCCTCCAAATGAGCTCTAGTCTCCTGTGAATTCTTCCTTCTCGCTTTTTCACCCGTTACTTCCATTGCTCGGAACCATAAGTCGTTTGACATCGCTGTGACCACTCGATGGTCGTCGTCTATTCCCGATTTAAGTTTGAGCTGTCGACTGAAGTTGGACAGTTCCAACCCCAGCACCTCAGCCAACACTAACATGTGCAGCGCATGGTCCTTGAATCCTCTCATCGCGTTCGAGATATCTGACCACACCGCAGGTAGTTCAGCCCTGAGTGGTCTCAGGTTCTCCATTTCTATCATGCAATTTGGGGCGGATATGATCACATCATATTTCCCTTCCGAAAGCAAGGTCACGATCGCATACACGAACTTCAATCCATCCGGGAGACATGCATACCCCGGAGACAGCGCGAACACTACTCTCGGTGTCACCTTGTTGAACGACCCCTCTTTCGTCGCATCCACCACTTCACCCATTGACTCCAGGATATCCTTTATCGCTGGCCACACTGCATTTTCTGCCATTGCATGATCTCTGAGTCTGCTCAGAAAACGTCTACTGTGCAAGTGGTCATTGATTCCAGCAAACACAATCGTGACTGGGTTCATGTCCGTCTGTCTTTGTTCCCCTATTGCCAGAGATACGGCTTGCAGTAGGTCCAGGTCGACCGCTGCCAACATTATGACATCCGGCCAGAACAGAGACTTGGAAGTGTACACGAACTCTGAATTCGCTACTATCATAATCTTGGCCTTCCTCATTTTTGCTTTGTCCTACGCGGCAAAGATGGTCTCATCTTTCTTTATCGCTTTCGATCCGCCGTACCTTTGGACGTCACCATCTTGACTCATTTGTTTCGGGTATATTCTATCTTTCACATGACCTGGGGGTGAGCTCACTTGCCTGAACATCTTCACATGTTGTCCGATCGGCGCCCATGTTACCAAAAATCTTCCAGGTCTCTCTTCTCGATTCCCTTCATCATGATTCAACCTCAAGTCCTGCAATGGTCTTGCGTTCACTGTTCCCATCGTGTTATTAGAGGGCAGTCCCTCTAGGTCAGCAAATCTCAAGGCTGTCGTGGAGCTGAAATTTATGCCAGCGGCTATTAACCAGTCTACACCTGTTATCGAGTACAGTCTACTGACGGATAGCCTCGCTCCATTCAGCATCCTCCTGGCGTCCTCGATGAAGCTCACCCTCTGGAGATCCAGCTTCATTAGCTCGTCCTTGTACACATGCCAGGGAGATGGTATGGGTCTTGACCACATCAAAGAGCCTCTATCCGGGCGTCTCTCCTCTCGACTGGTACTTGTCGTCTCCGATCTCGTGTCTGATCTGGACGTGCCAGTTGCCTCTTCCATTGGGTTAACTGTCCCTATTCTTCTCCTAGGATGAATGGTCCTCCTCACCGGCGCTTCTCCCAATCTAACCAGCACGTCCGTCCTTTGACCTGGTTCGCTGGAGCTCTGTTGTCTGTAGTTCGTGACGGCCGGGACCGTTCCCAAGCGTGTTTCCAGGCTAGGAGGCACAAAGGTGGTAATCAGCGTGTCGTTCGATGTTCCTTCCTCTTTCAGCAATCCGGTGTCAAAGAGTTCTGCTTCTAACTCATCCAATCGCTCTTGGTAGACTCTATTCAACCAAGCCTGTCCTTCTATACTATCGAAGTGGATGCCGTCCGTGGTCAGCCTGGCCTGATCCATAGCTCTCAACGCAAGTTCAATGTTCATGAGGATCCTTCTCCCGGCATTCCGACTTGCGAGATTCCTCAGGATGTTATTCCACCTGACGACTCCTTCGTTGTGCCTTCTCCCTGCTGCTGTCAAGCTCCTTGTATTCATTGGCACAGTGCAAACGGTCAGTACCGCGCAATTGAATTTCTGCCAGAGAGTAGTAAACAAGCACACCATCATTGATTCCCATAGTGTTCCTGCTCATCCGAACCTCTAGAGATGTCATTCGTTCCAACCAGGATCATCACATTGGGGATTCTTCCTGGATTCATTAGGTCCACCATTAGATATAACTGGGCTATTGTCGCGCCTCCGAAGGCCATCACCGTGATGACCCAAGATGTCCTCAAATTCGATAGTACTCTGACCAAGCTGTCTCCCAGTATCAGACGTGATGTCCCCAGTGGCGGTTGTTGCAGGTTTACTGCCGGGTTCCAAGTCAGTCGATTGAAGCAAGCTCTCGGATCTGTCTTCGGAACTCCCGTGAAATTATATCTCAATTGATTGTTCTTTTGTATGTCTATCACGCGTGACACTTTCTTCGCTGGCATCTTCTGTATTCTTCTCTCTGGGGCCTTAGAGCTCCCCATTAGTGGCGTCATGTCACTTATTCCCTCTCTCATCACGGTCTGGGAGAGTCGCACTCTGCCCGTGTCGTCAATCGTTCCATAGGGTGCAGTCACCCCCCCCCCCCCGGAACCTGGCGCATTCTTGTTGGTGACCAGTCTTCCAGCTGTCTCTATCAGCTTTCTCACCGTTTGTTCCACGACGGGGTCACCCAAGGTGTCACTAGGGTCCGGGATTGTCACTCGATCTGTTGCTGTCGGGAGCCGTGTCTCCGTTGTCTGACTCATTTCTCGAGGCGTCAAGAGCTCCATCGGGGACTGCCCACGAGGAATACTCCTTGCAGGTATCACCTTCTCCACGGCCGTGGTCAGCGCCCTGCGTACCGATAGCTCCTTGTAGTCCTGCCTCAAGCGCTCAATTTCTTCACCCTGCTTTTTGTTACAGTCTTCGAACAATCTTTTCCACATGTCTCTGTCGTCCTCCGCAATGAGCATGGTCTTAGTCACCTCGTCCAGCTCCCTTTTTGTCCTTCCAGTCCGTCTTTTATCCCATTCAGATCTTGCATGGTTTTGATTTGTCTGAACCCTCTGTTCTACTTTCACCCTCTTTGGTGGCACAGCTGCTCTCAGTGGTGAACCAGACGAGGCAGCCTCGCTGTTCATCTCCTGATGCATTCTCGTCAGCCCAGGTTTGGGCTTGGAGGGCATAGGCATTTCACCTGGTTGGTAAGTCCTAGAACTTCCCAATCCAGGCTCATTCGCCAAGTCACTCCCTGAGAGAGCCCCGTTTCTCCACCTCATCACTCTCGTGTTCGGGCGGTCTAGTACTCCCCTCTCTCCATATGCTGCCATCAATAGGACTTCCGTGGGGCGGTCCCCACGGTTGTCATGCCCCAAGATGTTTATCAGGGTGGTCAGCAACATGACTACCTCTGCGTCCTCCAGAGCGAAGTCTCGATCCATTAGCCGACGATAGATCGCATCTATCATTGGTCCTACATATGCCTCTGCCAGGTCCATCAATTCATCCAAGTTGAAATGCTCCATTCTGTTCTTCAGATTCGATTTGATTTGATTTCAAGGTTTTGACTCAAGTGAGCAATTAAATGATCAATCAGGATCTAGAGAAGAAGTCACGAATATCACACTTGTCAGTTTTCACCTTAATTTCTCGTTAAAATTTATTTAAAAACAGTCAGAATAGAAGATTTTTACCCTAAAATTTATTAAAATCAATCGGTCTCTAAAATTTCGGAATTCGACCTAAGATTGGACAGTCCAAACTTTGGATCTATTTCTAAGATCGTCATTCAGTTGTTCATGGTCACAAACCCCTTCTTACCCAAGAGCTTAATAACATAACACATAACATAACATACATATCACACATATCACACACTACATACAACTTAGTCTTTAGCCTATTACCCTCACGCCCGTCACTCAGCCTATACTTAAGTAATATTTCATATGTAAATATACTTGTATATTAGTATCAGAGAATATCACGTGTAGCAGCGCGTACAGTTCTCGAGGGTGCAGTCGTCCTCTGTTCGGGTCGTACACTGAAAGCGTAAGCTCCTTCACGTCCATTTCCACGAGGAAGTCTCTCAATCTCGTCAAGGACAAGACTAGGTTTTCCGGGTCCACGTGCTGCTTCTCCGTCGCCCTCGTTACCAAGAAGCATAGGTATTTTCCCGGTATCTGTGACGCCGCTGGAGGTAAGGCCACTACGCCCCCTATCCCTGGTCTTTGCTTCCATAGAAACTCTATGTTTTTATATTCTCTCTTAAAATCTGCCGCTAACGCTGTCCTAAAACTCATGTCTGCTGTAATTGCTATCGCACATGTTCTATTTGTGAGTATAAAATCACTGTCTGTTAGTTTTATATTACTTGAATATTCATTCGGTAAGTTAAAATATGACTCAACTACCCTCCCTATGTCAGGTTTCTTAGGTTCTTCGCCTGTTTCTGCTTCTAAGTCTCCTGTTTCTCTTGCTACTTTTAATTTTTTTATTATCAAGTTTTCAGTGTGGGTAAGTCCTACCCCCACTCCCCGGACAAAATTATCCATCGATGTCCCCGTCGATCGCATACCGGGTATCAAATCAAGATTGGAAGCCGGAACGAGTAGTCGCCCTTCCTGGGCAGCCCAGGAAGGATCATCTCGTTCGGTTTTCATGTATTTTATGCTTTTACGATCTACCTCTTGAATCGTGAAAGTGGTCCCCTTTGGGTCCGACGTCATTTCGTTCAGCCATTCTAAGACGCGCAGATTCGTCAAGTCTTGTTCATATGACTGCTGTTGCTCGTCGTCGAATTCTACCTCGGGTTTCGACCGGTCGTCGACCCACTCATCGTCGTCATCATCGCTTATGTCAATGTCTTGTCACACCGTTATTTCTTCTAGACCCACTACTTCTTCCACTATCTTCTTCAGATCTATCTTATCCACTACAAAGTCGTCACCGTAAGAATTAAATTTCTTTCTGGGTCTTGTGCCGTCACTCTGACGAGTCTGTAGCGTGAACGGAAGATCCGGTTCCAAGTTCCTAGGAACCTCCCTCTGTTCAGGGTCCTGCCAGTCCTCCTCTGCATAGGGTAAAGTTTCATCGTCCGCCTCAATCACGTCATTTGGGTCCAAGTCCAGTGGTGCACTTGCTCCTTCCTCTATGACCTCATTTCCATCGTTCTTTTCCCTGGTGCCCTTCTCATTGACCTCACAAGCAGGGTCCATCATTAGATAACCCCCTTCTTCCATGTCTGCAGGTATACACCAGTCTTCTGTTGATGGATTCTGTGGCTTAATGTTTTCGTAATGAGCGGCTCGGCCAGTACTCAGTCTGTAAAAGCGTCCCTTCTGATGCACTTACGTAATCATGAAGGGCCCCCTCCACTTTTTAGGAGCTTTTTTGTTCCTTTCCGTGGTATAACGTTCTGAAATACCCATACGTAGTCTCCCACCGAGTAAGTTTTCGCACCAGCTGCTTTCTTATAGAATTTTTTCCTCTGCCTTGCCTGTGCTTGCTGAGTATTTCGTCTACATAATTCGTTCAACTCCTGTTGACGTCTGATCACATCCCTCACGTAGACCTGTGGAGACGTTTTCTTTCCCTCATACTCTGGGTAGAAAAAGGTTAAGGGTAAAGACTTCTCGTGTCCAGTTAGCATCATGTGTGGACTAACTCCAGTGGTGGAGTGTTGCGTGCTGTTATAGGCTCCCATCACCTGTGGAAGGTATATGTCCCAATCGGTCATGTACCTGGAACAATATACTCTCAGCATCGACACTAACGTCCTATTCTGTCTTTCCACTAAGCCATTCGTCTGGGGGTGGTATGTCGTGGAGTGAGCCTGAGCAACCTGTGAGCGTCTCATAAGCTCTTTCGTAAGCTCTCCTACGAAAGCTGTTCCATTATCCGATTGAAACGTCATCGGACAACCATGTCTCGCTATCCACGTATTGATCAGGCGGTCGCTTGTCTCTTCCGCCGAGGCAGTTATGAAGGGCACGGCATCTGCATACTTCGTGAAATGATCTATCATGACCAACACCTGATTATAACCACTGTCTGTCATGCATATCTTTTGGTGATCTATCTGCACCGCCTCGTTGAATTCAGACGAGTCGATCGATTGTAAAGGAAATCGCAACCTCCTTGGATCCTTGACCTGTTGCATGGCATGACAGACATGCTGTTACCCACTTCTCGCATGCCTTTTTCATTCCAGGCCACCCGAAGCGCTTCAGGATCCTCTGATATACTTTGTTGATCCCCTGATGGCCCATCTGATCATGTGACCTGAATAATAGTTCTGTCTGATAGAGTTGCGGTAACACTATCGCGTTATACTTGTATAGGACTCTGTCTTCTTCTCTTCTTTTGCAAGCCACAATCCCGTCCTTGTTCAAATATAACCTCCCTTCCTTCTGCATGAAGTACTGTCTCAAGATACGATAACTGTCTTCATTGAGGTCCCCTTTATCCGGATAACCATTCTCGATCCACCTTTTCAGGTTGCTTGTCATGCGATCATTTCTCTGCGCCCTTAGAAGATCCGAGAGTCTGTATCTCGCCTTCAAGTACGTCTTCATGACCCTCATCTGACTATTCGGCTCATTGGGCTGGTGTGTATCTTCATCCATCTTCGCCAGTGGCTGTGTTTCCTGCTTGAACGGCTGGAGATCAGTCCTGACTACCTCTTTTTGTGGCAACAGACTTATCGAACGTTTCGATACCGCTATTGTCTCCAAATTATCCGCTGCGTTGTCAAAGACTCTTTCGCTTGGTACGAGGTAGCGATCACTGTCAGGATCCTGGTACACCTCTCTGTCCAGATCCCTTGCACGAGTTTCCACTAGTAGTGTGTGTATCGCTAGTTCGGACAGTTTTGATCCTGAGCTCGAGTTCCTGTCTGAATAGGTGTCAATTTCTGAGTTTCGGGAATTGTCATCTGTTGAAGAGGTTGTGATGGATCATGTCTCCAGATCATGTCTGTGCCTTCTTCGCATCCATCTGAACTCCCCGGACAAAACCTTGTTCCCCAGGTCCTGTTTCTCATCAGGAACTTTTTAATCTTTCTCAGACTCCCCGGAAAAACTTTCTTGTCCCGGGTGTTGAACTTGTACTCGCTGGCTCTTCTCATCGTTCATCTCCCCGGACAAACAATCCTGCTCCAGGTCTCGTTCTATCGTTTTACCTTTTCACCTTCTTTATCCTGGTCCGCAAAGGTAACAGTTTTCCTTCGCGTATTGCTCCCCTGTTCTTTCCGTCCGTAAGAGGTACTGGTTAAGACCTCGTGTGGTATTGAGGATACTAGTTGCTGAACTATTGTCCTACAATCCCTCTCGTTCTCTTCATGTTGTCGTCTGGACGGCATGATCTTCACTTTCTCCCTGACTGTTAGTGATGCAACTGCTGCTGTCCATTCGGGGTCATCTCTGGTCACTTCTCTTTCTAACAATCCACCCAGCATCCGCATCACTTGCGGTGTGACCTGCACCGTTTTATCCAATAATGATAGGCTGTTTATGTTCATGCGAGAGAGTTCTTGCTGGACCAGGTTTGACCGTAGCAACAGATCCAAGGGGACCGGGTCCTCCTTGGATAGGATCTTTATCTCGGCTGCCTTCTCTACAGGTAACTCAGGGTGTCCTGGAATTGGATGTCTAGACTTGTCCAACCATCTCATTAAGGGAAGCGCTTCATAAGTTTCTTTGTCCAGAAACGAAAATCCTTCCTTTATTTCTGCCTGATTGGCCTGCTTCTGTTCCAATCTTTCATAGAACTCAGTTTTCTTGCTGAGGCTGTCAGCATTCTGGTGTTTATCACGCATCCTGTGTTCGATTATTATATGGTAGCCATCCAATCTTACTATCCATCTACCAATATAACTCTGATCCATCGATTAGGTTTTCAACCAGCTCTGTTGTCTACGCGTAACTTAAAGGGAGCGCTCCCCAAGTATGCGCGGTATTTTTCCACAAATGTGACTACTGCAAACATTTCTGCTTTTGGTGCGCCATATTTCATCTCAGTGTCACTCAAGACCTTACTGCCGTATGCAATGGGACGGAGAACCGTTCTTCCATTCACTTCTTGCTCCTGATGCAATATTCCTGAGATGGCTACTACCGATGCGTCTGTGTCAAGAACATACATGCCCTTTTCTGTAGGCATGCCTAGCACTGGCGCTTCGCACAGTTCCCGCTTTATGTTCTCGAAGGCAACTTCTGCTTCATCGTTCCTTTCGAACTTTTTCCCTTTGTTGCGCATCAGCTTCTGCATCGGATACACCTTGTCCGCATATCCTTTTATGACATCCCGGTAGTAGTTGGCAAACCCTAGGAAGCTCAGGAGCTGTGAGTCCGTTCTGGGAGCCTTCCATGTCAATACTGCTTCTACTGCTTCCGGGTCTGACCTCACACCATGCCTGTCCACCATTCTTCCCAGGTACTTGATTGAATCCCTAAGGATTTCAAGTTTCGATGCTTTGCACTTCAATTCAAGCCTGCTCTTTTCTTGCATCCAAAGACCTCATCGAGCCAATCAATGTGGTCTTCCAGGGTCGGTGTGGCTATGACCACGTCATCCACGTAGCATATCACGAGATTCCCGTATTTCTTGATCACTCTGGTCAAAGCCTGAGCCATCAGTCTTTGAAAAGTGGCCGTTGCGTTGCACAAGCCGAAGGGCATCCGTTTCCACTGGTACAACCCTTATTCGCCCGCGAATCCGGTTTTCTCTCTATCCTTCTTCCGCAGAGGGACCTGCCAGAAGGCAGAACCCAAGTCCAATGTGGTGAAGAACTTGGCATCACCAAGCTTTGAGAGGCTCTCGTCTAATCGCGGTATCGGGCACGCATCTTTTATCGTTACCGAATTCAAGTAACGAAAGTCGCAACAAAACCTAAGCTGCCCCCTTTCTTTTTTGCCATTACTACCCCGCAAGCCCATGGCGATTTCGAGGGTTCTATCATGTCGTATTCAAGCGACATTTCTATTTCCGCTCGGCACGCTTCCGACTTGTGTGGCGTCATTCGTCTTGCGCCATCCCTATGAGGAACGGCGCCCTCTTCAAGTTTGATTTCGTGTTCGACGAAATTACAGCAACCGATAGCCGCCTTATGTCTTGAAAAAACATCCGCGTTCCGATTTAAGAGGTCCCGCAATTTTTCGAAATCTCCCTCACCTATTTTCCCTTTTAAATGTTGTATCTCTGGCAAAACCGGTTTGTCAGATTCTAGTTCATATGACGAGGGGCGTTCCGGAAAATTCGAGCAGCTCGATAAGCCGTCGTCCGTTTCGGATTTCATTGAAAACAATTTATGAATAGATTTTAATTCATTATTCCTCTTTAAAACTTTATCTTTATTGGCATGATAAGGACAGTCTTTCACACTATGTTTCTTCAAGTTTTGTGTCTCCTCATAGTCGGTCCTCATCGGCAAAGCGTAACCAAGCTTCTTTCCACGCTGGATTGAAACCGTGGTGTCCAGTGTGTTCAATATCACACTGACACACAGTCCGTTTCGCGTTACCGAGAAGCTCCGGCCTAAAATCACTGAGCTTTGACTATTTGGATTCGGTACCAAACAAATCTGTTTACTATCACTTAACGAATTTAATTTTGTCATTCTAAAAATTGCTACCACAGCCTGCCCTGGTTGTAGTTTTACTTTTCTGTCTAAGAAAATTGATACCTTGTTTTCGTCTATTATTATCCTATAAATCGGTTTCTTAACATACTCCGGGTATCTAATCCGTATCAGACCGTTGTTCAAGTCAATCATCACGTCAGAATTCCCGAAGAAGTCTCTGCCCAAGATGACTTGGTCGGCGTTGTCCAAATTTTCTACCACTAGGAAGCTCATCCAAAGATCCCGTCCTCCCATGTGGAGAACCGTTATTGGTGTTCTTCCGGCTACGTAGATCGCTCCTCGATTGGCGGCGGCCAGTCGAAGATTCGTTGGAGTCAGATCTTTCCTCGTGAAGCCCATTCTTTCCCAAGTTTTTATTGGCATCACACTCACTACCGCTCCCGTGTCCAGAAGCCCTGTGACTCCGATTTTCTTCCCGTTGGTGTCGAGCAGATGTGCGGTCACATCTGCTTCATACCCAATGTGTACTGCATCTTGTTCCATCATGGCGTCATGGCCTATCCTGCGGACTTTGAGTTCCTCCTCACCCAAATAGATCTGCCCTATTTGGTCACTATCTGTTGTTACATAAGTCCTAGTGTAGATACTGATTCTATCCACGTTCAGCATCACTTGATACGGCCCATAGACTTCCAGGTAGCGTCCATGAAGTTTCTTTATGCGAGGGCCACCCGTTGTTAGTAGTGCTCGCACAGCTCTCGACTCAGTGCGTGGCTCCACCTGCCTCAGATATTTTGCATATGTGTCCAAATGCATCAAAGTGAACTCGGATGGCTCACTCAGATTTCTGATTACCTGGTGTCCAGCCACCGAGGTTATCGACTGTATCTTGCTTCCTTGTGGCACCATGCCGAACCTCTGACCGGAGATCAGATTAAGTTTCATGCTCAAACTGCTTGGTGCTTTAGTCTCCTCGACCTCCGTTGCTTCGTTGCTTCGGAGCCATTCATTTGCTCCTAAAGTTTCTCATTCTCCAGTTCGAGTTTCACTTTTTGTTCGATCTCTTTCGTCACCAGTTCCTGCTGCACTCTATTTAGAGCACCCCTCGCGGCTGCCCTATAATCAATCTTGAAGTCATCGGCCGCAGTCACTGGTTCCGGTTCACGTGTCTCTTCAGTTACCGCTTGCATTTTCTTCGTCGCCCGCTCTTGCGGTTTGTCTTTTCTGCGCGCCTCCGCTTCACTCAACAGGCGAGCTTGCTGGCTTTTACTCCTGATAAAGCTTCCTCATGCCTTGGATGCTTGATGTCTGCCACTGCATCCCAGAATTGTGGACAATCTGATTTAAAATGACCTTCCAAGTTGCAAAAGAAACACCTCGGGTCGAATTTCGCAAATACTCCTCTCATGAAATCCTCATGGTCAACTTCTGACGCATCTTCGTCCTCGAGGCTAAAGCCTATTGCTTTCATGCCTTGTTTGTAAGTTGGGCATGCTGACCCGTGATGGTCCGTTGAACTGCAATTGGCACAAGAGCGTCTCTTGTCCATATCATCTCTTGGTTTGTACCAGTTGTTCCCTTGGTTTGCTGATCCGTTGTTAAAATTGCCATAATTGTTCTTATAATATCCAGATCTCGAAGGAGGTTTCAACAAAAGATATTCTTTTGACTTGAGTCTCAACTCCTCTGGTGTTGGCGAATTGGTTGATAGTGGTGTGTAATGCGTTGCTAGCATTGTTCGAAGTTCATCATTCTTCACACTTTCGATGAATTTCGAGGCTACTGCCAGGTTCAACCTTCTGTTTGACTCATCCGGTTGGCTGCGTCTTCTAAGCATCTCCAAATCGTCTAGAAACTTGTCTATGGTTTCATCTTCTCGTTGCCTCTGTTTCTCGACGCGCATCATCGCTTGGTGCCCCTGCACCCCTGATCCAAAACGGTTCAACAAGATTTCGAAGATTTTCTCGGCTGTGTCACGCTGATATTGCTTCTTGGCCATGACACAGTTCAGGGCTGTCCCTTCCAAAATACTGGTGAGTGCACTGCATTCTTGTCTTTCCGACAAGTCCTCTTCTTCCAAATGCAGTTTCATTACCTCTATCCAGGTATCAATACAGCCATCAGATTCGTCTTTGTAGCATCTTGGTTTCTTAAAGACTCTTCTGGACTTCTCACTGCGTTCATTGGTTTTGGATAACCTTGTAAGGAATGTCTCTGAAAAAGTGTTTAGAGGTTCAAAGGCTGTGGCCATTGCTGTGGCATCTCTCGAGTGCCCCGCCTGAGTGTCATCACACCTTGTTAATGGCTCTGTATTCGGTGCATCCCTGCAATCCGAATCGCCGTGATCCCTGCACTCCCTGCACTCCCTGTATTCGGTGCATCCCTGCACTCCTCTCTGGGCTCGCATGTCTCCTGTTGCCGGAATCGCCTCTCCCATTCGCATGTGTGCTCTGCGTCGGTCTTTCGTTAGAGGTCTGTCTGTTCCCCGTTAAACTTGCTCTACTGTTTGGGCCCCATGTTCTATTATCCCTTGTGGCATAGCCTGATGAACTGCCCCTACCTCTATTGGATCCATATGTCCTCCTCCTTTGGTGGTCATTGAAGTTCACCCTCGGCTACCTGCTGGGACCTCCCGAGTTCGGTTCTCCTTCTTTTGGCCCACTCTTGCTGCCTAGTAGCCCGTCAAACCAATCCATGATAGCCTGAGTTCGCCTCTCCATCATCGCATCTATCTATGTGTCAAGAGTCCCAAGAGACTGCTCTTGCTGAATTCTTAACTTCTCCATGTCGTCTCTTAAGCGTAACTCTCTCTGTTCCGTTTCTCTTGTTATTCGCGACAAGTTCTTCGCTATGTGCTCGTCCGGTCTTTCTTTCAAGCGTTTTTCGCTCCTACCAACTTCTTGTCTGTTGCGGTTTATTTCTTCCCGCAGACATTCTCTTTCAATGTGAACTACTCTTTCTGGTTCACTCATTCTTATGGACATCTGTTCATTTTGTTCTCCTATACTGCCCACTATGTTGTTCAAGGCTTCTTCTAATGCTGCCCCGTTATCCACGAGTGGCGTCACTAGTGGCGGTGTCATCTGTCGGTCCCAGGTAGCTTCGTGCTGGTCGAGATTCGGGCTTTGATTCTCTGCCTCGACGTCTTTTCATTATCCACTTCAGGATCCGTCAATGCGTTGCCTAGCCCTTTGTTTCTACTCTCCCCAGTTCGCGTCTCTGAGTTTGTCATAGTCGCAAAGCCTCTCGACTGGCCTGGTGTGTTTGCGTCTTTGCTTATCGTTCTCACCACACCAAATTTGTCCATGGTTCCAGTCTCTCTTTCGACGTATGCCTCATTCTCCTGGGTCGAACTTTTGAGGCTGACTTGAGATCCAAAGTCCACTTGCTCGTCTTCGTCCTCTTCTTCTTCCTGTGATTCACCTTCATTTCCTGTGCCCACTCCCATGGTGAATGGAAAGATGTTTCCGAAGGTGTTCTTCATTCTTTCTGAGAACGATGAGGACGTTGTTTGTTTCTCAGTCCCGCCTGCCATCATGGTGTTGTCTGTTGGAGATCTTCTAGTTGCCACTATTTCATTAGAGATGTCGGACAGTTCCGACATCTCCTCTCGGTCCAGTGTCCCGGTGGAAGTGGCAAAATCTTGGCCTTGTTCTACCGGAGTAGATTCACTCGCTAGCCTTTTGTTCCCTCTCCCGTCGTAAGTGTTCCCTTCTCTCTCGGTCGTAAGATTTGAAAACTAGCATAATATGATGTTATCAGTCAATTTAAAAGATAGTGTACTCACTACCCAATCAAGCACAAATTATGTTGATTTAAAATTTAAAAAAAAATGAACAGAATAAGAATAACTCTATGAAAACGTATGTGTATTGTACTTTTAGTCAGTCGCAGTACAATAGTCGAACTTGTATTTTAAAGAAAAAGCTTTCCCTGCTTGGTGCTGCAACAAACAGACAAAATTTTGAAGGCAGTAATTTTCTCAAGTGGGCGTCGATTGCACCCACCGAGTACTGTGCTACCTATCTGCCTTCGGACTGCCCGAGCTAGACCTACTAAAGTCCTCAGGGCAGTCTTTTTTCCAAAAACGTATTGGGTTTCAATCCACACCAATGAATTACGCTCTTTTCAATTTAGACTTAGTGTCGCGAATATCCGAGTTCGGACCTGTTTTGTTTTGGTCTGGTCTTTACTGAAAGCAAGTTACCAGTGCAGTCACTGATTCCTAGCCTGTCTGCTAATAACCTAATACCTCTCACTGTAGTCTTTTCTTCTGTTTACCTAGGTCTTTCAATAAAATAATACCCCTCCGGATTGGCAAAATTGAGACCCCTCCGGATTGGGACCCCTCTTAGTTAGTAAATATAAGACCCTCCGGATTGGGACCCCTCTGAAATAGTAAATATAAGACCCCTACGGATCGGGACCCCTCGGGTTTTGTGAAAACAAGACCCTTCCGTATTGGGACCCCTCCGAATTTGAAAAAAAATTGGACCCCTCCGGATTGGGAGCCCTCTTCTTTTGTAAAAGTAGCTTTTCGGAGATTTCCTTCTTTCAACCTATACCCCTTCGGATACGTTCTCCGATGCTATTATGCTTCTTAAATTAACTAGGAAGAGTATGTGATCCTTTCCTAGACCCTTCCGGATTGAAGTTAAGCCTCTTATTTGACAATTCACGCTAACGGTGAAGGGTCTTATGTTGGCCTAACTTCGGCTCGATTAAGGTTTTCTTGTGCCTTTAGCCTTCCCTTTTCGTCTAGAACTGCCTAAAGTTTCTTTATTCAACCGCTATTACCTTTTGGTAGGGGTGTAAGGGCTTTCCTAAAAAAAATTATAAAACGTGAAGGGTCTACCCTCCCAAATTGGTGAATTTGCTAAAAACAATCTCAAAAAATTTTCACGCTTACTTTTTCGAAAAACTTTTTCCTTATCAGTAAGCTCAGCTAATTTCTGATCTATTGGTACCAAGATCAACTGGATCTGTCAAGTAGTTCCAAAGTTATTGACCAAAACGTCTTTTTTCTGAAGTCAAGAAATTTCTCTCTTATAGGTTCCACTTTTTCCGCCATTTTGTTCTTTTTGATCTACAAATTATTGATCCGAGCTCAAAAGGCCTATAATCTTCTAGTTCAATGCAAAAGACCCGATCTAAAACGCTTTAGTTGAAAAAATTTGCGAAAAACTATGCTACCTGTACCCCTCCGGATTGATGAATCCACCAAATCCAACACGCTAAGTTCGATTTCTCAGCAACCCGGAAGGCTTTCGGGAAGCGGGTTTTAAAACTTGTAGATTCAGTAGTAGAACAACTATTTTTACTGTCCTAAATCAAAAATTTCAATAAATTTTTTGAGTTTATAGTGTTCCGTTTTCTCAAAAATCACAAAAATTCAGTTTTTGGTTCCAAAATAGTTCCAACCACTTCCGAACTAAACTTAACCGGTTCTAATTATTATAGTAGTGCAGTTACGATGTAACACACTAATTTAGCGCTTTTTTCCGTTTCAAAAATTATATCTCAAAAATCGCGATTTGTGGGGGGATCAAAATATCGCTATTTCGACCCTAAAAACCGGTCTGCTTTCTGTGTTTTTCACTGAAAACGATATATGAGTATTAATATAGGCTATATAAGTAATAATATTAGAAATACTATACCCCTCCGGGTTTGTTTAAAATCCGAATTAAGGTGCTTAACTCGGATATTCGCAGTTCGGTGAAGGGTCACTACAGTGCAGAACTGTCGAGCCCCCCACAGATTACTATTTTAATTTTTTGTACCAAAGGGGATACAAAACTTGTTAACGATACCCAACAGTCGATTGTTGTCGTCGTTGAGCCCCTTCTTGTTGCTCCTTGTACTGCTTGCCGGATCAGTCTTCTCCCAAGACCCTTCCGAATTGAGCGCAAATCAGCTGATCCTTCCGGATTGAGCGCAATTTATCTTTAACGTGCTTAAACGCTCAAATAACCCTACAGTACAAGCCTCACAAACGGGCCACAAAATTGATCGTAACGATCCTGACTGATATAAATGCCTGTAACAACAATATATCTATCAACAACAAACGGGGGGGTCGGATCACATCTTGTCTGGGGTAATGATGTCTACTGATTTTTTACTTTTTTCACTATTTTTGGTTTTTTCAGTTATTTTTCTATGTTTTTTTGTTTTTCTTGGGTACTATACTACTTTTTGTTTGGTTTTATATATATTGTTAAGTGTTTTTGGTCACGGACCACTCAGGAAATGACGGGAACGCGAATCCCCCACCCTTCCTGGTTCGTGAATTTTCGGTCTCAACTATGTTAAAAAGCTATTCACGGTAATCCGGAAGGCTTCCGCGTTCCAAACTACCCTTCCGCCCCGGCGGTTTTGGCCATTTAAGGGTGTTAATGTGAGCATCCGCTCGGCGCGGAGTGTTCGTTAACGGTTCTGCCGGTCATGATGTTAAAAAAGAGTAACACCCAGGAGCGCCATAAAAACATCTATGTAACATTCGCCCGGAAGATACATATCGAAGGAAAAAAAAACTAGGTCCTAAGACTACTGGCTAACGTCTCAACAGCGCTTTACATGCTTTTCACCGTCTCTACCAAGCCAGTACTTTCGGTGGTCTTTCTAACATCAGGTCGACAAAACGTTACTGCTTTCGGCTTCGGTCAAAACACTCAAATTAACTAAATTACATGCGGAAATAGTGAGCTCATGGCTGGGTCTCAGTATCCCCAGACCATGAGGTCACTCCTAAAAACAGGGCTACTACTATTTATTGAATTATTATTGTTTTATGTTCAGTAGATAAAAATCATCATCTCCATCGAAGATGGATCAACCCTTTCCCCCAACTCCTAGCTTCTCAACCTAGCAAAATGATTTCAGATGTTAATTAAATTCAATTCTAGACATAACAGGGAAGCTAAAAGATTGTATAAAATGATAAAAGTTCCTGTCCCGAGACCCCTCTGGATTCTCGAATCCGGGGTAATAAGACCTTTAACTTCCTCCCGGAAGGCTGTCTTCCACCCTTCACCGTTGTTCGCAACGACCTTGCAACTATTGGCTGTTTTTGACGTTTCTTAGAATAATTACGTCATCAATTCGAATTTCTAAAATTTAGGAAATTCCAAATCCTTCAGCCTTCCCGATTTGTCCAATCGTTCGAATAACGCTCTCATTCTTTCAAAATTGCCACTTCGGAAGGTTCGCTGCTAAAAACTCGAAATTGCTGCGTTTGCATTTTTGTCCATTCTGGTCGAATGTCACATTTATGAAGGCGGGATTTCCTTGAAATACAGATTTCAAGATGTGATGAATTGCTTTCAAAGTGTCTTCCATGAGGCAGGAGATGAAGGAGGATTTTAAACAATCTAGTGATGTTAAAGTCATTAATTCAAAACCAAATTTTTCACAGAATAACAGTACTTTAATTAATAAAACTAAAAATTCCAAAGTTTCGGTGCTACATTTAAATATAAGATCTTTAAAACCGCACTTCGACAAAATGGAAGCACTTATTTTAAGCCTTGAGTCTCCACCTGATATAATTTGTATAACGGAAACTTGGTTAACAAAAATGATCCAAGTGAAAGCTGGTTAAACAATGGTTATAATCAGTTCATTACAAAAAATCGCGAAACACCAGGTGGTGGCGTAATGACCCAAGCAAGAAACACATGCTGCTTGCTGAATCAACTTGATTCATTTTCAGAAGAAAGCTTAACGGCCGATATCTTAAAAAATGGCTAAAAATTCTCAGTATGTGTGATTTATAACCCGTCAAAATCAAACAAAATGCAATTCATTGATAGGCTTGATGAGTTTTTGAAAAATTCAAAAAGTGCAAATCATCCGTTCATCCTTTGTGGTGATCTTAACATTGATATAATACCTGATAACTTACTGAGCCAAAATTATTTAAATTGTTTTCATTCAAATGGTTTTTCGATAAACGGTCGTGAACCAACTCACGTTACAGCCACCTCTTCAACTTATTTGGATCATTTCCACTTCGATAATTTAACTGAACCTCATTCAATGGTACTAAATAGTGAACATTTATCAGATCATTATCCAATACACTTGGAATGGGTCATAAAAAATCAAATTGTTAATAATGAATTTCCGTTTCGCGATACATCATTCCTAAAAACTCGGAGCCAAGTTGAAGAATTTTTTAAATTGTGGAAAATAAATTGGCCTCACATAAAATAGCAAATTTTGAAATGAATGACGCAGATGCAGCTTTCAATTTGTTCGCAAAATCTTTCGAAGAGGTATTGATTAACTTGGTTAACATTAATAAGCATTGCACCATTAAAAACCAAGAAAAGTTTGGTCAAAAAGCAACCCGCCGGGTACACATATAAATTTAAAAACCTTGGAACAAAGCGAAATAATGCACAGAAAAAATGGAAGTTGAAACAGAATAATTATCAACTGCTTCAAACGTTCAGAAGTTTATGAGATCGTTAGGAGAAAGAAATAAAATTATCTAAAAAGAATTTTTATTGGAATAAATTCAAAAACTGTATAGGAGACTCAAGGCAGATTTATAAAATTCTAAACGATATCAGTGGTAAAAGTAACAAAAACAGCAAGGTTCCTCCATTGCAATCATGCATTGATGAAAACGATAATGCAACAGACAGAGATGTTGCTGATAAATTTAACTATTTTTTCACCACAGTTGGAAAAAGACTTCAAAATGATGTTCCTAATGTTGATAGGTTTAACGTTGAATATGTTCCATATTCCATGCTTCTGAAAAAAACATGCTAAAAAGAAGTTTTTAAAGTCCTAAATAACCTAGATAATAAAATCTCGTCCGGTGATGATAACATCAGTAACATCATTGTGAAAACTTCAGCGAAAGTCGTGGCACCATATCTAAGCTTCTTAATCAACTTATCATTCACAAAAGGCGTGTTTCCTAAAGAACTTTGTAAAGCAAAAGTACTGCCGCTTCATAAAGATGGATCAAAACTTGATGAGAACAATTATAGAACAATTTCACTTTGTTTGGAGTAAAATCTATGAGCGCATTATGTATAACCGTATTTATTCTTATTTAGAGATTTTTTTCTCTCTTTTATGCAAAGCAATTTGGTTTTCGTAATAAGCATAGCACAATTGATGCACTTGCTGAACTTACCGAAAGAATTAGAATGTATCCTTCTCCGAATGAAATTTTTAGTTTTTTCCTTGACTTGAAGAAAGCTTTTGACACTATTGACCATAATATCTTGCTATACAAATTGAATATGTATGGGTTTAGGGGTAAATGTTTAAAATGGTTGAGCTCATATCTCAGTAATCGCATACAGCGAGTTGTAGTAAATGGTGTTTCATCTAGCTGGAGTAAAATAGAATATGGTGTACCACAAGGCTCAATTTTAGGTCCCTTGCTTTTTCTAATGTATATAAATGACCTCCTTAAAGCATGCAAAACATCGGAAATTTTGCTATTCGTAGACGATACGATTCTAACATCAAGAGGTTGTCAAATAATTGACGTTCAAAAAGACATGACGTCTCTAAATAACTGGCTACATGCAAATAAATTGGTGATTAACCTATCCAAAACAGTTCAAAAGAATGTAAAATTAAGTGCTTCCAATCATTTGTTTCAGTTAAACTCTTGCTCGATAAATGCGAAACCTGTTTGTAACTATTTAGGCATTTACATAGACTCCAAATTTTCTTTTAAAAGTCATATCGATATCGTCAAAAAGAAACTTAGTAAACAAGGCGGTATAGTTTCAAAGCTACGGCACTACTTGCCGAGGTCTCAAATGATCGAATACTACAGTAGCAATGTCGTTCCCATTCTCCAGTATGGCATTTTAATTTATGGATGTGCAGCTATTCGCAGCTGGAACAACTTTATGTTTTACAACAGAGAATCCTTAAATTCATTTTTTTTTCAGAAAACGTCGAGATCGTAGTAATGATTTTTTTGAAAAATATAGTTTGTTAACCGTTTATGAGTATCATCTCTATGAGCTATTAAAATTTGTTCTTAAATCAGTTATTGGTGTTCATAGTGATAGCTTTCTGAATGATTTATTTGTTTTTCAAAATGCAAAAAGAGCTACTCGAAATTCTGATAGCAGCCTTCTGCTCGAACCATTTTGTTAACGCAAATTTGAGCGCTTCTCAATCTGATATCGCGCTTCTAAATTTTTTAATAAGCTGCGGGTTCTGAATTTGATACCTGCACACGTCAAAAGTTGTTTTTTTTTCAGAAATTTTGGCATTTTACTATTCTTTGAAAATATACCTGGTACAAAACCATGAATTAGTGAAACATATATGTTTTTTTTCAGAAATTTTGGCATTTTACTATTCTTTTAAAATATATCTGGTACAAAACCATGAATTAGTGAAATATATATTTGGCTTATGAAAAAAATTTAAAAATCGTACCCTTTGGTTGCATGCTACAGGACCAGGACTACCAGCTTTATATCAGCTTTTTTGTCTAAAAAAATTACCTCCCAAATCCTTCTCGTTTTCGAGATATTGAGGTTTTTTGATTTTTTCTTGGGATTTTTCTCACTAATTTTTTTTTTGAAAAATTTGGAAAAAAAAATTATACATATAATATTACAGCGCCATGGAAGTATTGTTAAGTTTGGTACTAATTCATTAGTTAAGAAATATCAACATAAATATATAAATAGATATATATATATTTTTCACGAGCTGTAGCTTTTGTATTTAAATAAAAATATATTTGCTCGTATTGTTTAATTCGATTTGTTTCCATAGAGATGTTTAAATTGAATAGAAGGGTAGACTTTTAGTGAACCAACAGGTCCCGTTGTCTATCCGTTCCTGCTTTGAATGTGGTAAATTTAATTATGCTGATATATTGTTTATAAAAGGAAAAATATACTCTTTCTTTCTTTCTTTCTTTAGATTCTTATCTAAGTTAGTCTGAAAAACGAAAAAAAATCAGACCAGTTTATCTCTACACTGAGCCAACTTTTTCAAAGAATTTTTGGAACCCCAAAAACGACCAATAGGGCTTTCCTATGATAACACACATGAAGCCTAACAGGCTTTCCTTGGAGTACTCAAAATTGCTGCAAAAATTTTGTCGACCGTAATTTATACTTTCTTTCGATTCTGCGAGCATGTCAAGCAGAATCATTCAACAAAATATTGAGCGTTCGCACTCATAGTCTGACTTTTGAAAGGTAAAAAAGAACACGGAGAGCCAGCTGCTGGGCAAGTAGCACAGAATATTCCAAACACAATCACCTCAGACACAGAGGCGAAGCGGAACTTCGCACCACTTGCAATACAACGCAAGCGTAGCTTTGCAAGAAAGCACATAGGAAATAAGCCGGAAATTATTCAATATAACTAGCGTTTAACGCACCTTCGGTGCCTCAAAATATTTTGACAACTCATGAAAAACCGCAGATATTGGAAACAACATCTGCAAACTTTTAGTGTACTCTGACTGCACCCAATTACAGGTTTGGTCATTACGAACTTTGAAATTTTATGTAATTTCCATTTTAAAAGCGTCATCTCGAAACCTTATTGGGCCTCTGGAGAAATTTGGAGGTCAGATTAGCAACCACTGAGATTCCTTGAGAGCATCCTACAATAGGGTTAGGAATCCACAATTTTGTGAATTTTTTAAACCTAAATTTCCCGAAAAAAAACAATTGAATAAAAAAAACGTCTTATCTCTGAAACTAAAAGGATTTGAGCATTCATATTAAGAGGCAAGATTTGAGACGCCTGGGTGTACGCTGACAAAAAAATTGTATCTTCATCAATTTAATAGTTTCAGATTTTTTGAATTTCTTTGAGAAATTTTGAGAAAATCAAAAAATGTCACATCTCGGAAACTAAAATCATTTGATCAGTCGCGTTTAGCAGTCGCATGTGGTAAGATTTGCAACTCTTTAGAGTACCCTGACAACACCGAAATATAGCGTTGGGACTTTCAAATTTTGAAAAATAATTAATTTCCATTTTCTGAAATTTTTGAAAAAAAAATCACAAAAAACGTCAGTTCTCGAAAACTACAAAGAATTGAGCAGTCATATTTGAAGGCAAGATTCGCAATCCATGAGAGTACTCTGACAGAACCTAAGTACAGGGTTGGGAAATTCAAATTTTTAAAGAATCATAATAATTTAAGTTTTCTGAGAATTTTATAATAAATCACAAAAAACGTCATATCTCGAAAACTACAAGGAATTGAGCAGTCATACTTGGAGGCAAGATTCCCGTTTTTCATTTGTTTTTTTTATCAAACTTAGAAAGACCATAAAAATTTGTGATAGTTTTTTTTATATCTAAGTTTATAAGGAATTAAGAAACATCACATCTGGGAAACTGAAAGCAATTGAGCAGTCGCATTTGGACGCAAGATTTGCAACTCCTGAGAGTACTCTTACAGTACCGAAATACAACGTTAGGAAATTCAAATTTTGAGAAACTTCACCTTAAGTTTTCTAAAAAAAGTATTTTTGAAAACCAGAAAAAAAACCACACCTCGAAAACTGCCAAAATTTGACCAGTCTTTTTTGATGGCAATATTCGCAATATTTGAAAGGACACAACTACAGGGTTGATAATTTTACTTTAACGAATTATTTTGTAAAATGAGTTTCCTGAAAACTTCCAAAAAAATCACAAAATTGACGTATCTTTTAAACAAAATTGATTTGGGCATTTTTAATTGGAGGCCGAATTTGCAACCCCTGAGAATATTCTGACAGCCCTCCAACTACAGGTTATGAATTTAAAACTTTGAAAAAAAAATTATTTGATTTTCATGCAAATTTTTGAAAAAATCAGAAAAAAAATGTCATATCTCGAAAACTACAAGGAATTGAGCAGTCATACTTGGAGGCAAGATTCGCGATCCTTGATAGTACTCTGACAGTACCCAACTACAGGGTTGATAATTTCGGATTTTGAAAAAAACAATAAGAATTTATGTTTTCTGAAAATTTTGAAAAAAAAAACACAAAAAACCTCACTCGAAAACTAAAAAGAATTGAGCAGTCAAATTTGGAGGCAAGATTTGCAATCTTTGAGATAACTCTGACAGGACCCAACTACAGGGTTAGGAATTTCAGATTTTGCGAAAAAAATTAATATAAGTTTTCTGAAAATTTTTGAAAAAATCACAAAAAACGTCATATCTCGAAAACTACAAGGATTTGAACAGTCATATTTGGAGGCAAGGTTTGTCATCCCTTAGAGTACTCTGACAGTATCCAACTACAGTGTTGGGAACTTCAAGTTTTTTAAATTATTTTAACTGAAATTTCTGAAATTTTTTGAAAAAGTATAAAAAATTGTCTTATCTCGTTAACTAAAATGATTCTGGCATTCAAAATTGGAGGCCAATTTTGCAACCACTAATTCGATTTTGGGCTGCCTAATTTTAACTCGGTAAAATAACACCTAAAATCAAAATGAAAAATCGAAAAAAACTCTTAACCATGCCAATATACGATATAGCTTAAACATGCAAAACTAATACGTTGAAAAAGCTTAAACATGGCGAGATAAGGAAGCCCGCATTTAAATATATAATAGATTTCTGACAAAACAAAAAATTAAATTTCTGAAAAACAGCCGAGAAAAAGTAACTAGCAACAAACAAACTTTGATTAAATACTGAGCAGCCGCAAAGCCGAAACTACATGGGAAGATGCGCACTGAAAGCAAAAATTGCATAAAAATTTATGTCACATAAAAATTGAGCAATTAAGTTTTAAATTTGAAATACATACATACAAACAGTCCTGAATTATATTTGCAATAATTATTAACTTTTGCCCTTCAAACGACCCAAACGGATAACTAACCCGTATAAACATATCCAAAACCAGTATAATGAAAAAAAAAATCATAGTTGTTAAAGTCACGAAATAACAGGAATACTGTCTATAGTAACAATTGTTTGTATCAGAACAAAAAAATCCATGCTTTGTAAATTAAGCCGACAAAAACAAGCAGAAAACGGAAGACCGATAAATCAACTTTTCCGTTTAAAAAAATTAATTTCATAAACACTGAAAAAAGTCCGACCGGGACACGAACCCCAGAACCTAGAATGCAAAAGCAACCGTGTTACCTCTTGACTGACCAGTCAGCCGTAAAATTGTGAGGCTTCAAAAACAAAGCAAGTTCAATTAGCTGCAGATAGCAAATAGTCAAAACAAACAGAAATTGAGCCGACGAAAAATAAAAGACTTTTTTCAATCAGCTTTCATCGATTTTTTTAGCATGTAGTATGAAACAAAAAGACCATATCAATGCTGTTGCGTGTTTTTTTCTATACCATGTTGAAGTTTATACTGGAAAACCGTGCTAACCATCCTCATATAACACCAGCCTAATAAATCTGAGCCTTAGACAAAGAGGCGAAACGAATCTTCGCACCACTTGCGATACAACACAAACAAAAACAAAAAGCCAAAAAAAATTGAAAACATTTGAAAAACTGGGTCATATGAACTTGTATATGTCTCCATAGCAGTTCACATCAGGCAAACATGCCAGATGAATTTTATATCAGCAACGGAACAAATTTTACGGAAAGAAACAAAGCTGACATTCTTTGAACAGACAAGTTGAGCCAAAAATACGATTTTATTAAAAAATGTGGGAGTCTCACCTTGAAAACAATGGACAGCACTCGCACTTGCAACTACAATGAAATTTGTTTAAAGCACAAGCAAAATCAGTGATGTGACAACCAATCCAACAACCTTTGAGCTGAAACCACTTTAATAAAGAAAAGATTTTTTTTTAAATCTTTCAAGTCCCCCTTGAAACTAGAATGAACAGCACTCGCAATTGAAATAAAAGTTGTTCATATTTTAAAAAAATCAGTGATGTGGCAACAAATCTTTGAACAGACTTCAACTGAATCGAAAAAACTTTTGAAAGATTTTTTTATATCTTCAAGTCCCCCCTGAAACTAGAATGAACAACATTTTCATTTGTGACTACAATGAAAATTGTTTACAGCACCATTGTTGTAGTAACTTAGCCGACAAATCAAATTTTGAGCAAACAAATAAAAAACCAACAAATTATTTTTCTCCTATTTAATTCAATTTCCTTGATGCTGAAAAAACAACAAGGTCTGGTCGGGACTCGAACCCGACCTCAGTGTACAAAGGCAACTGATTTACCTCAAAGTCAGGGGGGAAGCAACCTGGATGAGGGATGTTAGGAGAAGGAGATAAGTGAAAAGAAGTCAGCTGCATAGTCAGCAAGTGATTCAGCTGATTTTTTTAAACTAGTTAACTAGAAAAAGTATATATTCCAGCTTGATAACGCTTGCTAATCGCAAGCGTAATCATTATGTTTGAGTTAAATGTAGTATTATTTATATGTCAGTTAAATTTATCGTAACAGTTAACTATTAATTCCATCTACATAGTAAATGATATCCAATTTTTACCTCCACGATTTTTCAATTAGTCAAAAGAATACATTCAGAGTCGCAGTTTTTGTTCATTAGTTCAGCACTAGTTGCAAAAGTATTAAGTAATTCACGAGTTTTTAATCATCAACGTAACCTTATCCAGGCACTGGGTTTTTCTTAGGATTAAAGAACAAGCCTCTCTTTCCATCCCCCCATGGGAAAGGTTGAACGCTTCGCCAACTTTTTGTGATGGTTGTCAGTCACCATTCACCCTACGGCATGCGTTAGCGTGCAAAAAAGGTGGTCTCTTAACTTTACGGCCGAAGGAGACTAGGGATGCTGTAGGCGACTTAGCTTCTTTAGTGTGGAAGGATGTACAGAGAGAGCCTGTTATTAGAGAATACAACCCGCAAGATGAGACACCGGCATTAATTGCAGATTTGCTTTGTCGTGGAGTTTATGTTAGACAGGGAGGAACGTCTTTTGATATTCGTGTCTCTGACACCGACGCCATCTCCTATCAGAACAAAAGCCCCATGAGTGTTTTGCAATCAGCAGAGGTTGAGCAAAAAACAAAATGCGTGTCAGGAAAGACATATACCTTTCACTCCTCTTGTCGTGTCTGTTGATGGGATGCTCGCTCCAGAATACATTCAGAGCATCCCATGGGATGCTCGCTCCACAAGGACCAAGTGGAGGAGTCTTGGCTCAGACCATGATTTCTTACCCTAGAGAAAAATTTATGAAGATAAATTGGCTAGCTATGTGCAAACTCTGCTAGTAATGTAAAACGTGGACCTTAAAGAAACAAAAATGTTGAAAAAAAGAACCAAATAGATAATTGACTGATTTCAAAACAAATTAAACGGCTGACCACCCTAAGATTTTACAGACGCAATCAATATGATAGAAAGTAACTAGTTGTTTGCTTGAGTTGTCTTCTTGTTGGCTAATGAGAGCTAATAAACGGCTCACCACTTAAGATTTTACAGACGCAATCAATATGATAGAAAGTAACTAGTTGTTTGCTTGAGTCTTCTTGTTGGCTAATGAGAGCTTATAAACGGCTGACCACTTAAGATTTTACAGACGCAGTCAATATGATAGGAAGTAAGTAGTTGTTGGCTTGAGTTGTCTTCTTGTTGGCTAACGAGAACTAATAAACGGCTGACCACTTAAGACTTTAAAGACGCAATCAACATGATAGAAAGTAACTAGTTGTTTGCTTGAGTCTTCTTGTTGGCTAATGAGAGCTAATAAACGGCTGACCACTTAAGATTTTACAGACGCAATCAATATGATAGAAAGTAACTAGTTGTTTGCTTGAGTTGTCTTCTTGTTGGCTAATGAGAACTAATAAACGGATGAACACTTAAGACTTTACAGACGCAATCAATATGATAGAGGGTAACTTGTTGTTTGCTTGAGTCTTCTTGTTGGCTAATGAGAGCTAATAAACGGCTGACCACTTAAAATTTTACAGACAAATTCATTATGTTAGAAAATTTTGGTTTGCTTGAGTTGTCTTCTTGTTGGCTAAGGAGAGCTAATAAACGGCTGGCCACTTAAGATTTTACAGACGCAATCAATATGATAGAAAGTAACTAGTTGTTTGCTTGAGTCTTCTTGTTGGCTAATGAGAACTAATAAACGGCTGACCACTTAAGATTTTACAGACGCAATCAATATGATAGAAAGTAACTAGTTGTTTGCTTGAGTCTTCTTGTTGGCTAATGAGAGCTAATAAACGGCTGACCACTGAAGATTTTACACACGCAATCATTATGATAGAAAGTAACTAGTTGTCTGCTTGAGTTGTCCTCTTGTTGGCTAATGAGAGCTAATAAACGGCTGACCACTTAAGATTTTAAAGACGCAATCAATATGATTGAAAGTAACTTGTTGTTTGCTTGAGTCTTCTTGTTGGCCAATGAGAGCTAATAAACGGCTGACCATCTTCAGGTTTTACAGACGCAATCAATATGATAGAAAGTAACTAGTTGTTTGCTTCAGTCTTCTTGTTGGCTATTGAGAGCTAATAAACGGCTGACCACCCTAAGATTTTACAGACGCAATCAATATGATAAAAAGTAACTAGTTGTTTGCTTGAGTTGTCTGCTTGTTGGCTAATGAGAGCTAATAAACGGCTGACCAGTTAAGATTTTACAGACGCAATCAATATGATAGAAACTAACTAGTTGTTTGCTTGAGATGACTTCTTGTTGGCTAATGAGAGCTAACAAACGGCTGACCACCCTAAGATTTTACAGACGCAATCAATATGATAGGGAGTAACTAGTTGTTTGCTTGAGTTGTCTTCTTGGTGGCTAATGAGAGCTGATAAATGGCTGACCACTTAAGATTTTACAGACGCAATCAATATGATAGAAAGTAACTAGTTGTTTGCTTGAGTCTTCTTGTTGGCTAATGAGAACTAATAAACGGCTGACCACTTAAGATTTTACAGACGCAATCAATATGATAGAAAGTAACTAGTTGTTTGCTTGAGTCTTCTTGTTGGCTAATGAGAACTAATAAACGGCTGACCACTTAAGATTTTACAGACGCAATCAATATGATAGAAAGTAACTAGTTCTTTGCTTGAGTCTTCTTGTTGGCTAATGAGAGCTAATAAACGGCTGACCACTTAAGGTTTTACACACGCAATCATTATGATAGAAAGTAACTAGTTGTCTGCTTGAGTTGTCCTCTTGTTGGCTAATGAGAGCTAATAAACGGCTGACCACTTAAGATTTTAAAGATGCAATCAATATGATAGAAAGTAACTTGTTGTTTGCTTGAGTCTTCTTGTTGGCCAATGAGAGCTAATAAACGGCTGACCATCTTCAGATTTTACAGACGCAATCAATATGATAGAAAGTAACTAGTTGTTTGCTTGAGTCTTCTTGTTGGCGAATGAGAGCTAATAAACGGCTGACCACCCTAAGATTTTACAGACGCAATCAATATGATAGAAAGTAACTAGTTGTTTGCTTCAGTCTTCTTGCTGGCTAATGAGAGCTAATAAACGGCTGACCACCCTAAGATTTTACAGACGCAATCAATATGATAGAAACTAACTAGTTTTTTGCTTGAGATGACCTCTTGTTGGCTAAGGAGAGCTAACAAACCGCTGACCACCCTAAGATTTTACAGACGCAATCAATATGATAGAAAGTAACTAGTTGTTTGCTTGAGTTGTCTTCTTGTTGGTTAATGAGAGCTAACAAACGGCTGACCAACCTAAGATTTTACAGACGGAATCAATATGATAGGGAGTAACTAGTTGTTTGCTTGAGTTGTCTTCTTAGTGGCTAATGAGAGCTAATAAATGGCTGACCACTTAAGATTTTACAGACGCAATCAATATGATAGAAAGTAACTAGTTGTTTGCTTGAGTCTTCTTGTTGGCTAATGAGAACTAATAAACGGCTGACCACTTAAGATTTTACAGACGCAATCAATATGATAGAAAGTATCTAGTTGTTTGCTTGAGTCTTCTTGTTGGCTAATGAGAGCTAATCAACGGCTGACCACTTAAGATTTTACACACGCAATCATTATGATAGAAAGTAACTAGTTGTTTGCTTGAGTTGTCCTCTTGTTGGCTAATGAGAGCTAATAAACGGCTGACCACTTAAGATTTTAAAGACGCAATCAATATGATAGAAAGTAACTTGTTGTTTGCTTGAGTCTTCTTGTTGGCCAATGAGAGCTAATAAACGGCTGACCATCTTCAGATTTTACAGACGCAATCAATATGATAGAAAGTAACTAGTTGTTTGCTTGAGTCTTCTTGTTGGCGAATGAGAGCTAATAAACGGCTGACCACCCTAAGATTTTACAGACGCAATCAATATGATAGAAAGTAACTAGATGTTTGCTTGAGTTGTCTGCTTGATGGCTAATGAGAGCTAATAAACGGCTGACCACTTAAGATTTTACAGACGCAATCAATATGATGGAAAGTAACTAGTTGTTTGCTTGAGATGACTTCGTGTTGGCTAATGAGAGCTAATAAACGGCTGACCACCCTAAGATTTTACAGACGCAATCAATATGATAGAAAGTAACTAGTTGTTTGCTTGATTCTTCTTGTTGGCCAATGAGAGCTAATAAACGGCTGACCATCTTCAGATTTTACAGACGCAATCAATATGATAGAAAGTAACTAGTTGTTTGCTTGAGTCTTCTTGTTGGCGAATGAGAGCTAATAAACGGCTGACTACCCTAAGATTTTACAGACGCAATCAATATGATAGAAAGTAACTAGTTGTTTGCTTGAGTTGTCTGCTTGATGGCTAATGAGAGCTAATAAACGGCTGACCACTTAAGATTTTACAGACGCAATCAATATGATAGAAAGTAACTAGTTGTTTGCTTGAGATGACTTCGTGTTGGCTAATGAGAGCTAATAAACGGCTGACCACCCTAAGATTTTACAGACGCAATCAATATGATAGAAAGTAACTAGTTGTTTGCTTGAGTTGTCTTCATGTTGGTTAATGGGAGCTAACAAACGGCTGACCACCCTAAGATTTTACAGACGCAATCAATATGATAGGGAGTAACTAGTTGTTTGCTTGAGTTGTCTTCTTGTTGGCTAATGAGAGCTAAAAAACGGCTGACCACTTAAGATTTCACAGACGCAATCAATATGATAGAAAGTAACTAGTTGTTTGCTTGAGTTGTCTTCTTGTTGGCTAATGAGAGCTAATAAAAGGCTGACCACTTGAGATTTTACAGACGCAATCAATATGATAGTAAGTAATTAGTTGTTTGCTTGAGTTGTTTTCTTGTTAGCTAAGGAGAGCTAATAAACGGCTGACCACTTATGATTTTACAGACGCAATCAATATGATAGAAAGTAACTAGTTGTTTGCTTGAGTTGTTTTCTTGTTGGCTAGTGAGAGCTAATAAAAGGCTGACCACTTAAGATTTTACAGACGCAATCAATATGATAGAAAGTAACTAGTTGTTTGCTTGAACTGTCTTCTTGTTGGCTAATGAGAGCTATTAAACGGCTGACCACCTTCAGACTTTACAGACTCAATCAATATGATAGGAAGTAACTAGTTTTTGCTTGAGTCTTCTTGTTGGCTAATGAGAGCTAATAAACGTCTGACCACTTAAGATTTTACAGACGCAATCAATATGATAGAAAGTAACTATTTGTTTGCTTGAGTCTTCTTGTTGGCTAATGAGAGCTAATAAACGGCTAATAAAATCAATATGATAGAAAGTAACTAGTTGTTTGCTTGAGTTGTCTTCTTGTTAGCTAATGAGAGCTAATAAACGGCTGACCACTTAAGATTTTACAGACGCAATCAATATGATAGAAAGTAATTAGTTGTTTGCTTGAGTTGTTTTCTTGTTAGCTAAGGAGAGCTTATAAACGGCTGACCACATAAAATTTTACAGACGCAATCAATATGATAGAAAATAACTAGTTGTTTGCTTGAGTCTTCTTGTTGGCGAATGAGAGCTAATAAACGGCTGACCACCCTAAGATTTTACAGACGCAATCAATATGATAGAAAGTAACTAGTTGTTTGCTTGAGTTGTCTGCTTAATGGCTAATGAGAGCTAATAAACGGCTGACCACTTAAGATTTTACAGACGCAATCAATATGATAGAAAGGAACTAGTTGTTTGCTTGAGATGACTTCATGTTGGTTAATGGGAGCTAACAAACGGCTGACCACCCTAAGATTTTACAGACGCAATCAATATGATAATGAGTAACTAGTTGTTTGCTTGAGTTGTCTTCTTGTTGGCTAATGAGAGCTAATAAACGGCTGACCACTTAAGATTTTACAGACGCAATCAATATGATAGAAAGTAACTAGTTGTTTGCTTGAGTTGTCTTCTTGTTGGCTAATGAGAGCTAATAAAAGGCTGACCACTTAAGATTTTACAGACGCAATCAATATGATAGGGAGTAACTAGTTGTTTGCTTGAGTTGTCTTCTTGTTGGCTAATGAGAGCTAATAAACGGCTGACCACTTAAAATTTTACAGACGCAATCAATATGATAGAAAGTAACTAGTTGTTTGCTTGAGTTGTCTTCTTGTTGGCTAATGAGACCTAATAAAAGGCTGACCACTTGAGATTTTACAGACGCAATCAATATGATAGTAAGTAATTAGTTGTTTGCTTGAGTTGTTTTCTTGTTAGCTAAGGAGAGCTAATAAACGGCTGACCACTTATGATTTTACAGACGCAATCAATATGATAGAAAGTAACTAGTTGTTTGCTTGAGTTGTTTTCTTGTTGGCTAGTGAGAGCTAATAAAAGGCTGACCACTTAAGATTTTACAGACGCAATCAATATGATAGAAAGTAACTAATTGTTTGCTTGAACTGTCTTCTTGTTGGCTAATGAGAGCTATTAAACGGCTGACCAGCTTCAGATTTTACAGACGCAATCAATATGATAGGAAGTAACTAGTTTTTGCTTGAGTCTTCTTGTTGGCTAATGAGAGCTAATAAAAGGCTGACCACTTAAGATTTTACAGACGCAATCAATATGATAGAAAGTAACTATTTGTTTGCTTGAGTCTTCTTGTTGGCTAATGAGAGCTAATAAACGACTAATAAAATCAATATGATAGAAAGTAACTAGTTGTTTGCTTGAGTTGTCTTCTTGTTGGCTAATGAGAGCTAATAAACGGCTGACCACTTAAGATTTTACAGACGCAATCAATATGATAGAAACTAATTAGTTGTTTGCTTGTTTTCTTGTTAGCTAAGGAGAGCTAATAAACGGCTGACCACATAAGATTTTACAGACGCAATCAATATGATAGAAAGTAACTAGTTGTTTGCTTGAGCCTTGTTGGCGAATGAGAGCTAATAAACGGCTGACCACCCTAAGATTTTACAGACGCAATCAATATGATAGAAAGTAACTAGTTGTCTGCTTGAGTTGTCTGCTTGATGGCTAATGAGAGCTAATAAACGGCTGACCGCTTAAGATTTTTCAGACGCAATCAATATGATAGAAAGTAACTAGTTGTTTGCTTGAGATGACTTCGTGTTGGCTAATGAGAGCTAATAAACGGCTGACCACCCTAAGATTTTACAGACGCAATCAATATGATAGAAAGTAACTAGTTGTTTGCTTGAGTTGTCTTCATGTTGGTTAATGGGAGCTAACAAACGGCTGACCACCCTAAGATTTTACAGACGCAATCAATATGATAGGGAAAAACTAGTTGTTTGCTTGAGTTGTCTTCTTGTTGGCTAATGAGAGCTAATAAACGGCTTACCACTTAAGATTTTACAGACGCAATCAATATGATAGAAAGTAACTAGTTGTTTGCTTGAGTTGTCTTCTTGTTGGCTAATGAGAGCTATTAGACGGCTGACCACCTTCAGATTTTACAGACGCAATCAATATGATAGGAAGTAACTAGTTTTTGCTTGAGTCTTCTTGTTGGCTAATGAGAGCTAATAAACGGCTGACCACTTATGATTTTACAGACGCAATCAATATGATAGAAAGTAACTAGTTGTTTGCTTGAGTTGTTTTCTTGTTGGCTAGTGAGAGCTAATAAAAGGCTGACCACTTAAGATTTTACAGACGCAATCATTATGATAGAAAGTAACTAGTTGTTTGCTTGAACTGTCTTCTTGTTGGCTAATGAGAGCTATTAGACGGCTGACCACCTTCAGATTTTACAGACGCAATCAATATGATAGGAAGTAACTAGTTTTTGCTTGAGTCTTCTTGTTGGCTAATGAGAGCTAATAAACGGCTGACCACTTAAGATTTTACAGACGCAATCAATATGATAGAAAGTAACTATTTGTTTGATTGAGTCTTCTTGTTGGCTAATGAGAGCTAATAAAAGGCTAATAAAATCAATATGATAGAAAATAACTAGTTGTTTGCTTGAGTTGTCTTCTTGTTGGCTAATGAGAGCTAATAAACGGCTGACCACTTAAGATTTTACAGACGCAATCAATATGATAGAAAGTAATTAGTTGTTTATTTGAGTTGTTTTCTTGTAAGCTAAGGAGAGCTAATAAACGGCTGACCACTTAAGATTTTACAGACGCAATCAATATGATAGAAAGTAACTAGATGTTTGCTTGAGTTGTCTTCTTGTTGGCTAATGAGAGCTAATAAAAGGCTGACCACTTAAGATTTTACAGACGCAATCAATATGATAGAAAGTAATTAGTTGTTTATTTGAGTTGTTTTCTTGTTAGCTAAGGAGAGCTAATAAACGGCTGGACCACTTAAAATTTTGTAGACGCAATCAATATGATAGAAAGTAACTATTTGTTTGATTGAGTCTTCTTGTTGGCTAATGAGAGTTAAAAAACGGCTAATGAAATCAATATGATAGAAAGTAACTAGTTGTTTGCTTGAGTTGTCTTCTTGTTGGCTAATGAGAGCTAATAAACGGCTGACCACTTAAGATTTTACAGACGCAGTCAATATGATAGAAAGTAACTAGTTGTTTATTTGAGTTGTTTTCTTGTTAGCTAAGGAGAGCTAATAAACGGCTGACCACTTAAGATTTTACAGACGCAATCAATATGATAGAAAGTAACTAGATGTTTGCTTGAGTTGTCTTCTTGTTGGCTAATGAGAGCTAATAAAAGGCTGACCACTTAAGATTTTACAGACGCAATCAATATGATAGAAAGTAACTAGTTGTTCGCTTGAGTTGTCTTCTTGTTGGCTAAGGAGAGCTAATAAACGGCTGGACCACTTAAAATTTTGTAGACGCAATCAATATGATAGAAGGAAACTAGTTATTTGCTTGAGTTGTCTTCTTGTTGGGTAATGAGAGCTAATAAACGGCTGACCACTTAAGATTTTACGGACGCAGTCAATATGATAGAAAGTAATTAGTTGTTTGCTTGAACTGTCTTCTTGTTGGCTAATGAGCGCTAATAAACGGCTGACCACTCAAGATTTTACAGACGTAATCAATATGATAGAAAGTAACTAGTTGTTTGCTTGAGTTGTCTTCTTGTTGGCTAATGAGAGCTTATAAACGGCTTACCACTTAAGATTTTACAGACGCAATCAATATGATAGAAAGTAACTAGTTGTTTGCTTGAGTTGTCTTCTTGTTGGCTAATGAGAGCTAATAAACGGCTGACCACTTAAGATTTTACAGACGTAATCAATATGATAGAAAGTAACTAGTTGTTTGCTTGAGTTGTCTTCTTGTTGGCTAATGAGAGCTTATAAACGGCTGACCACCTTCAGATTTTACAGACGCAATCAATATGATAGAAAGTAACTAGTTGTTTGCTTGAGTTGTCTTCTTGTTGGCTAAGGAGAGCTAATAAACGATTGACCACTTAAGATTTTACAGACGCAATCAATGTGGTAGAAAGTAACTAGTTGTTGGCTTGAGTTGTCTTCTTGTTGGGTAATGAGAGCTAATAAACGGCTGACCACTTAAGATTTTACAGACGCAGTCAATATGATAGAAAGTAACTAGTTGTTTGCTTGAACTGTCTTCTTGTTGGCTAATGAGAGCTAATAAACGGCTGACCACTCAAGATTTTACAGACGTAATCAATAAGATAGAAAGTAACTAGTTGTTTGCTTGAGTTGTCTTCTTGTTGGCTAATGAGAGCTTGTAAACGGCTGACCACTTAAGATTTTACAGACGCAATCAATATGATAGAAAGTAACTAGTTGTTTGCTTGAGTTGTCTTCTTGTTGGCTAATGAGAGCTAATAAACGGCTGACCACTTAAGATTTTACAGACGTAATCAATATGATAGACAGTAACTAGTTGTTTGCTTGAGTTGTCTTCTTGCTGGCTAATGAGAGCTTATAAACGGCTGACCACTTAAGATTTTACAGACGCAGTCAATATGATAGAAAGTAACTAGTTCTTGGCTTGAGTTGTCTTGTTGTTGGCTAATGAGAGCTAATAAACGGCTGACCACCTTCAGATTTTACAGACGCAATCAATACGATAGAAAGTAAATACTTGTTTGCTTGAGTCTTCTTGTTGACTAATGAGAGCTAATAAAAGGCTGACCACTTAAGATTTTAAAGACGCAATCAATATGATAGAAAGTAACTAGTTGTTCGCTTGAGTTGTCTTCTTGTTGGCTAAGGAGAGCTAATAAACGGCTGACCACTTAAGATTTTATAGACGCAATCAATATGATAGAAAGTAACTAGTTGTTTGCTTGAGTTGTCTTCTTGTTGGGTAATGAGAGCTAATAAACGGCTGACCACTTAAGATTTTACAGACGCAGTCAATATGATAGAAAAAAAACTAGTTTTTTGCTTGAACTGTCTTCTTGTTGGCTAATGAGAGCTAATAAACGGCTGACCACTCAAGATTTCACAGACGTAATCAATAAGATAGAAAGTAACTAGTTGTTTGCTTGAGTTGTCTTCTTGTTGGCTAATGAGAGCTTGTAAACGGCTGACCACTTAAGATTTTACAGACGCAAAAAATATGATAGAAAGTAACCAGTTGTTTGCTTGAGTTGTCTTCTTGTTGGCTAATGAGAGCTAATAAACGGCTGACCACTTAAGATTTTACAGACGTAATCAATATGATAGACAGTAACTAGTTGTTTGCTTGAGTTGTCTTCTTGTTGGCTAATGAGAGCTTATAAACGGCTGACCACTTAAGATTTTACATACGCAGTCAATATGATAGAAAGTAACTAGTTGTTGGCTTGAGTTGTCTTCTTGTTGGCTAATGAGAGCTAATAAACGGCTGACCACCTTCAGATTTTACAGACGCAATCAATATGATAGAAAGTAACTACTTGTTTGCTTGAGTCTTCCTGTTGACTAATGAGAGCTAATAAACGGCTGACCACCTTCAGATTTTACAGACGCAATCAATATGATAGAAAGTAACTAGTTGTTTGCTTGAGTTGTGTTCTTGTTGGCTAAGGAGAGCTAATAAACGACTGACCACTTAAGATTTTACAGACGCAATCAATGTGCTAGAAAGTAACTAGTTGTTGGCTTGAGTTGTCTTCTTGTTGGCTAATGAGAGCTAATAAAAGGTTGACTACTTAAGATTTTACAGACGCAATCAATATGATAGAAAGTAATTAGTTCTTGGCTTGAGTTGTCTTGTTGTTGGCTAATGAGAGCTAATAAACGGCTGACCACCTTCAGATTTTACAGACGCAATCAATATGATAGAAAGTAAATACTTGTTTGCTTGAGTCTTCTTGTTGACTAATGAGAGCTAATAAACGGCTGACCACCATTAGATTTTACAGACGCAATCAATATGATAGAAAGTAACTAGTTGTTTGCTTGAGTTGTCTTCTTGTTGGCTAATGAGAGCTAATAAAAGGCTGACCACTTAAGATTTTACAGACGCAATCAATATGATAGAAAGTAACTAGTTGTTTGCTTGAGTTGTCTTCTTGTTGGCTAATGAGAGCTAATAAACGGCTGACCACTTAAGATTTTACAGACGTAATCAATATGATAGACAGTAACTAGTTGTTTGCTTGAGTTGTCTTCTTGTTGGCTAATGAGAGCTGATAAACGGCTGACCACTTAAGATTTTACAGACGCAGTCAATATGATAGAAAGTAACTAGTTCTTGGCTTGAGTTGTCTTGTTGTTGGCTAATGAGAGCTAATAAACGGCTGACCACCTTCAGATTTTACAGACGCAATCAATATGATAGAAAGTAAATACTTGTTTGCTTGAGTCTTCTTGTTGACTAATGAGAGCTAATAAACGGCTGACCACCTTCAGATTTTACAGACGCAATCAATATGATAGAAAGTAACTAGTTGTTTGCTTGAGTCTTCTTGTTGGCTAATGAGAGCTAATAAAAGGCTGACCACTTAAGATTTTACAGACGCAATCAATATGATAGAAAGTAACTAGTTGTTCGCTTGAGTTGTCTTCTTGTTGGCTAAGGGGAGCTAATAAACGGCTGACCACTTAAGATTTTATAGACGCAATCAATATGATAGAAAGTAACTAGTTGTTTGCTTGAGTTGTCTTCTTTTTGGGTAATGAGAGCTAATAAACGGCTGACCACTCAAGATTTCACAGACGTAATCAATAAGATAGAAAGTAACTAGTTGTTTGCTTGAGTTGTCTTCTTGTTGGCTAATGAGAGCTTGTAAACGGCTGACCACTTAAGATTTTACAGACGCAAAAAATATGATAGAAAGTAACTAGTTGTTTGCTTGAGTTGTCTTCTTGTTGGCTAAGGAGAGCTAATAAACGGCTGACCACTTAAGATTTCACAGACGCAGTCAATATGATAGAAAGTAACTAGTTTTTTTGCTTGAACTGTCTTCTTGTTGGCTAATGAGAGCTAATAAACGGCTGACCACTCAAGATTTCACAGACGTAATCAATAAGATAGAAAGTAACTAGTTGTTTGCTTGAGTTGTCTTCTTGTTGGCTAATGAGAGCTTGTAAACGGCTGACCACTTAAGATTTTACAGACGCAAAAAATATGATAGAAAGTAACTAGTTGTTTGCTTGAGTTGTCTTCTTGTTGGCTAATGAGAGCTAATAAACGGCTGACCACTTAAGATTTTACAGACGTAATCAATATGATAGACAGTAACTAGTTGTTTGCTTGAGTTGTCTTCTTGTTGGCTAATGAGAGCTTATAAACGGCTGACCACTTAAGATTTTACAGACGCAGTCAATATGATAGAAAGTAACTAGTTGTTGGCATGAGTTATCTTCTTGTTGGCTAATGAGAGCTAATAAACGGCTGACCACCTTCAGATTTTACAGACGCAATCAATATGATAGAAAGTAACTACTTGTTTGCTTGAGTCTTCCTGTTGACTAATGAGTGCTAATAAACGGCTGACCACCTTCAGATTTTACAGACGCAATCAATATGATAGAAAGTAACTAGTTGTTTGCTTGAGTTGTGTTCTTGTTGGCTAAGGAGAGCTAATAAACGACTGACCACTTAAGATTTTACAGACGCAATCAATGTGCTAGAAAGTAACTAGTTGTTGGCTTGAGTTGTCTTCTTGTTGGCTAATGAGAGCTAATAAAAGGTTGACCACTTAAGATTTTACAGACGCAATCAATATGATAGAAAGTAACTAGTTGTTCGCTTGAGTTGTCTTCTTGTTGGCTAAGGAGAGCTAAAATACGGCTGACCACTTAAGATTTTATAGACGCAATCAATATGATAGAAAGTAACTAGTTGTTTGCTTGAGTTGTCTTCTTGTTGGGTAATGAGAGCTAATAAAGGGCTGACCACTTAAGATTTTACAGACGCAGTCAATATGATAGAAAGTAACTAGTTGTTGGCTTGAGTTGTCTTCTTGTTGGCTAATGAGAGCTAATAAACGGCTGACCACCTTCAGATTTTACAGACGCAATCAATATGATAGAAAGTAACTACTTGTTTGCTTGAGTCTTCTTGTTGACTAATGAGAGCTAATAAACGGCTGACCACCTTCAGATTTTACAGACGCAATCAATATGATAGAAAGTAACTAGTTGTTTGCTTGAGTTGTGTTCTTGTTGGCTAAGGAGAGCTAATAAACGACTGACCACTTAAGATTTTACAGACGCAATCAATGTGCTAGAGAGTAACTAGTTGTTGGCTTGAGTTGTCTTCTTGTTGGCTAATGAGAGCTAATAAAAGGTTGACCACTTAAGATTTTACAGACGCAATCAATATGATAGAAAGTAACTAGCTGTTGGCTTGAGTTGTCTTCTTGTTGGCTAAGGAGAGCTAATATACGGCTGACCACTTAAGATTTTATAGACGCAATCAATATGATAGAAAGTAACTAGTTGTTTGCTTGAACTGTCTTCTTGTTGGCTAATGAGAACTAATAAACGGCTGACCACTCAAGATTTTACAGACGTAATCAATAAGATAGAAAGTAACTAGTTGTTTGCTTGAGTTGTCTTCTTGTTGGCTAATGAGAGCTTGTAAACGGCTGACCACTTAAGATTTTACAGACGCAATCAATATGATAGAAAGTAACTAGTTGTTTGCTTGAGTTGTCTTCTTGTTGGCTAATGAGAGCTAATAAACGGCTGACCACTTAAGATTTTACAGACGTAATCAATATGATAGACAGTAGCTAGTTGTTTGCTTGAGTTGTCTTCTTGTTGGCTAATGAGAGCTTATAAACGGCTGACCACTTAAGATTTTACAGACGCAGTCAATATGATAGAAAGTAACTAGTTGTTGGCTTGAGTTGTCTTCTTGTTGGCTAATGAGAGCTAATAAACGGCTGACCACCTTCAGATTTTACAGACGCAATCAATATGATAGAAAGTAACTAGTTGTTTGCTTGAGTTGTCTTCTTGTTGGCTAATGAGAGCTAATAAACGGCTGACCACCTTCAAATTTTACAGACGCAATCAATATGATAGAAAGTAAATAGTTGTTTGCTTGAGTCTTTTTGTTGGCTAATGAGAGCTAATAAACGGCTGAACACCTTTAGATTTTACAGACGCAATCAATATGATAGAAAGTATCTAGTTGTTTGCTTGAGTCTTCTTGTTGGCTAATGAGAGCTAATAAACGGCTGACCACCTTCAGATTTTACAGACGCAATCAATATGATAGAAAGTAACTAGTTGTTTGCTTTAGTCTTCTTGTTGGCTAATGAGAGCTAATAAACGGCTGACCACTTAAAATTTTACAGACGCAATCAATATGATAGAAAGTAACTAGTTGTTTGCTTGAGTCTTGTTGTTGGCTAATGAGAGCTAATAAACGGCTGACCACCTTCAGATTTTACAGACGCAATCAATTTGATTGAAAGTAACTAGTTGTTTGCTCGAGTTGTCTTCTTGTTGGCTAATGAGAGCTAATAAACGGCTGACCACCTTCAGATTTTACAGACGCAATCAATATGATAGAAAGTAACTAGTTGTTTGCTTTAGTCTTCTTGTTGGCTAATGAGAGCTAATAAACGGCTGACCACTTAAGATTTTACAGACGCAATCAATATGATAGAAAGTAACTAGTTGTTTGCTTTAGTCTTCTTGTTGGCTAATGAGAGCTAATAAACGGCTGACCACTTAAGATTTTACAGACGCAATCAATATGATAGAAAGTAACTAGTTGTTTGCTTGAGTCTTGTTGTTGGCTAATGAGAGCTAATAAACGGCTGACCACCTTCAGATTTTACAGACGCAATCAATTTGATAGAAAGTAACTAGTTGTTTGCTCGAGTTGTCTTCTTGTTGGCTAATGAGAGCTAAAAAACGGCTGACCACTTAAGATTTTACAGACGCAATCAATATGATAGAAAGTAACTATTTGTTTGCTTGAGTCTTCTTGTTGGCTAATGAGAGCTGGCTAATAAAATTAATATGATAGAAAGTAACTAGTTGTTTGCTTGAGTCTTCTTGTTGGCTAATGAGAGCTAATAAACGGCTAAAAAAATCAATATGATAGAAAGTAACTATTTGTTTGCTTGAGTCTTCTTGTTGGCTAATGAGAGCTAATAAACGGCTAAAAAAATCAATATGATAGGAAGTAAGTAGTTGTTTGCTTGAGTTGTCTTCTTGTTGGCTAATGAAAGCTAATAAACGGCTGACCACTTAAGATTTTACAGACGCAATCAATATGATAGAAAGTAACTATTTTTTTGCTTGAGTCTTCTTGTTGGCTAATGAGAGGTAATAAACGGCTAATAAAATCAATATGATAGAAAGTAACTAGTTGTTTGCTTGAGTTGTCTTCTTGTTGGCTAATGAGAGCTTGTAAACGGCTGACCACTTAAGATTTTACAGACGCAGTCAATATGATAGAAAGTAACTAGTTGTTGGCTTGAGTTGTCTTCTTGTTGGCTAATGAGAGCTAATAAACGGCTGACCACCTTCAGATTTTACAGACGCAATCAATATGATAGAAAGTAACTAGTTGTTTGCTTGAGTCTTCTTGTTGGCTAATGAGAGCTAATAAACGGCTGACCAACCCAATTTTTTACAGACGCAATCAATATGATAGAAAGTAACTAGTTGTTTGCTTGAGTTGTCTTCTTGTTGGCTAATGAGAGCTAATTAACGGCTGACCACCTTCAAATTTTACAGACGCAATCAATATGATAGAAAGTAAATAGTTGTTTGCTTGAGTCTTCCTGTTGGCCAATGAGAGCTAATAAACGGCTGACCACCTTTACATTTTACAGACGCAATCAATATGATAGAAAGTAACTAGTTGTTTGCTTGAGTCTTCTTGTTGGCTAATGAGAGCTAATAAACGGCTGACCGCTTAAGATTTTACAGACGCAATCAATATGATAGAAAGTAACTAGTTGTTTGCTTGAGTCTTCTTGTTGGCTAATGAGAGCTAATAAACGGCTGACCACTTAAGATTTTACAGACGCAATCAATATGATAGAAAGTAACTAGTTGTTTGCTTGAGTCTTCTTGTTGGCTAATGAGAGCTAACAAACGGCTGACCACCTTCAGATTTTACAGACGCAATCAATTTGATAGAAAGTAACTAGTTGTTTGCTTGAGTCTTCTTGTTGGCTAATGAGAGCTAAAAAACGGCTGACCACTTAAGATTTTACAGACGCAATCAATATGATAGAAAGTAACTAGTTGTTTGCTTGAGTTGTCTTCTTGTTGGCTAATGAGAGCTAATAAACGGCTGACCACCTTTAGATTTTACAGACGCAACCAATATGATAGAAAGTAACTAGTTGTTTGCTTGAGTCTTCTTGTTGGCTAATGAGAGCTAATAAACGGCTGACCACTTAAGATTTTACAGACGCAACCAATATGATAGAAAGTAACTAGTTGTTTGCTTGAGTCTTCTTGTTGGCTAATGAGGGCTAACAAACGGCTGACCACCTTCAGATTTTACAGACGCAATCAATTTGATAGAAAGTAACTAGTTGTTTGCTTGAGTCTTCTTGTTGGCTAATGAGAGCTAAAAACCGGCTGACCACTTAAGATTTTACAGACGCAATCAATATGATAGAAAGTAACTAGTTGTTTGTTTGAGTTGTCTTCTTGTTGGCTAATGAGAGCTAATAAACGGCTGACCACCTTTAGATTTTACAGACTCAATCAATATGATAGAAAAAAAATAGTTGTTTGCTTGAGTCTTCTTGTTGGCTAATGAGAGCTAATAAACGGCTGACCACCTTTAGATTTTACAGACGCAACCAATATGATGGAAAGTAACTAGTTGTTTGCTTGAGTCTTCTTGTTGGCTAATGAGAGCTAATAAACGGCTGACCACCTTCAGATTTTACAGACGCAATCAATTTGATAGAAAGTAACTAGTTGTTTGCTTGAGTCTTCTTGTTGGCTAATGAGAGCTAAAAAACGGCTGACCACCTTCAGATTTACAGACGCAATCAATTTGATAGAAAGTAACTAGTTGTTTGCTTGAGTCTTCTTGTTGGCTAATGAGAGCTAAAAAAAACGGCTGACCACTTAAGATTTTACAGACGCAATCAATATGATAGAAAGTAACTATTTGTTTGCTTGAGTTGTCTTCTTGTTGGCTAATGAGAGCTAATAAACGGCTGACCACCTTTAGATTTTACAGACTCAATCAATATGATAAAAAAAATAGTTGTTTGCTTGAATCTTCCTGTTGGCTAATGAGAGCTAATAAACGGCTGACCACCTTTAGATTTTACAGACGCAATCAATATGATAGAAAATAACTAGTTGTTTGCTTGAGTCTTCTTGTTGGCTAATGAGAGCTAATAAACGGCTGACCACTTAAGATTTTACAGACGCAATCAATATGATAGAAAGTAACTAGTTGTTTGCTTGAGTCTTCTTGTTGGCTAATGAGAGCTAATAAACGGCTGACCACTTAAAATTTTACTGACGCAACAAAATGATAGAAAGTAACTAGTTGTTTGCTTGAGTCTTCCTGTTGGCTAATGAGAGCTAATAAACGGCTGACCACCTTCAGATTTTACAGACGCAATCAATTTGATAGAAAGTAACTAGTTGTTTGCTTGAGTCTTCTTGTTGGCTAATGAGAGCTAATAAACGGCTGACCACCTTCAAATTTTACAGACGCAATCAATTTGATAGAAAGTAAATAGTTGTTTGCTTGAGTCTTCTTGTTGGCTAATGAGAGCTAATAAACGGCTGACCACCTTTAGATTTTACACACGCAATCAATATGATAGAAAGTAACTAGTTGTTTGCTTGAGTCTTCTTGTTGGCTAATGAGAGCTAATAAACGGCTGACCACTTAAGATTTTACAGACGCAATCAATATGATAGAAAGTAACTAGTTGTTTGCTTTAGTCTTCATGTTGGCTAATGAGAGCTAATAAACGGCTGACCACCTTCAGATTTTACAGACGCAATCAATTTGATAGAAAGTAACTAGTTGTTTGCTTGAGTCTTCTTGTTGGCTAATGAGAGCTAATAAACGGCTGACCACCTTCAAATTTTACAGACGCAATCAATATGATAGAAAGTAAATAGTTGTTTGCTTGAGTCTTCTTGTTGGCTAATGAGAGCTAATAAACGGCTGACCACCTTTAGATTTTACACAAGCAATCAATATGATAGAAAGTAACTAGTTGTTTGCTTGAGTCTTCTTGTTGGCTAATGAGAGCTAATAAACGGCTGACCACTTAAGATTTTACAGACGCAATCAATATGATAGAAAGTAACTAGTTGTTTGCTTTAGTCTTCATGTTGGCTAATGAGAGCTGGCTAATAAAATCAATATGATAGAAAGTAACTAGTTGTTTGCTTGAGTCTTCTTGTTGGCTAATGAGAGCTAATAAACGGCTAATAAAATCAATAAAATAGAAAGTAACTAGTTGTTTGCTTGAGTATTCTAGTTGGCTAATGAGAGCTAATAAAACGGCTAAAAAAATCAACATGATAGAAAGTAACTAGTTGTTTGCTCGAGTTGTCTTCTTGTTGGCTAATGAGAGCTAATAAACGGCTGACCACTTAAAATTTTGCAGACGCAATCAATATGATAGAAAGTAACTATTTATTTTCTTGAGTCTTCTTGTTGGCTAATGAGAGCTAATGAACGGCTAATAAAATCAATATGATAGTAAGTAACTAGTTGTTTGCTTGAGTCTTCTCGTTGGCTAATGAGAGCTAATAAACGGCTAATAAAATCAATATGATAGAAAGTAACTAGTTGTTTGCTTGAGTCTTCTTGTTGACTAATGAGAGCTAATAAACGGCTAACAAAATCAATTTGATAGAAAGTAACTAGTTGTTTTCTTGAGTCTTCTTGTTGGCTAATGAAAGCTAATAAACGGCTGACTACCTTCAGATCTTACAGACGCAATCAATATGATAGAAAAAACTAAATGTTTGCTTGAGTCTTTTTGTTGGCTAATGAGAGCTAATAAACGGCTGACCACCCTGAAATTTTACAGACGCAATCAATATGATAGAAAGTAACTAGTTGTTTGCTTGAGTTGTCTTCTTGTTGGCTAATGAGAGCCAATAAACGGCTGACCACCTTCAAATTTTACAGACGCAATCAGTAAGACAGAAAGTAACTAGTTGTTTCCTTGAGCCTTCTTGTTGGCTAATGAGATCTAATGAACGGCTGACTACCCTAAGACTTACAGACGCAATCAATTTGATAGAAAGTAACTAGTTGTTTGCTTGAGTCTTCTTGTTGGCTAATGAGAGTTAATAAACGGCTGACCACCTTCAGATTTTACAGACGCAATCAATATGATAGCAAGTAACTAGTCGTTTGCTTGAGTCTTCTTGTTGGCTAATGAGAGCTAATAAACGGCTGACCACCTTCAAATTTTACAGACGCAATCAGTAAGACAGAAAGTAACTAGTTGTTTCCTTGAGCCTTCTTGTTGGCTAATGAGATCTAATGAACGGCTGACTACCCTAAGACTTACAGACGCAATCAATTTGATAGAAAGTAACTAGTTGTTTGCTTGAGTCTTCTTGTTGGCTAATGAGAGTTAATAAACGGCTGACCACCTTCAGATTTTACAGACGCAATCAATATGATAGCAAGTAACTAGTCGTTTGCTTGAGTCTTCTTGTTGGCTAATGAGAGCTAATAAACGGCTGACCACCTTCAGAATTTACAGACGCAATCAATATGATAGGAAGTAACTAGTCGTTTGCTTGAGTCTTCTTGTTGGCTAATGAGAGCTAATAAACGGCTGACCACTTATGATTTTACAGACGCAAATAAATATGATAGAAAGTAACTAGTTGTTTGCTTGAGTCTTCTTGTTGACTAATGAGAGCTAATAAACGGCTGACCACCTTCAGATTTTACAGACGCAATCAATATGATAGAAAGTAACTAGTTGTTTGCTTGAGTTGTCTTCTTGTTGGCTAAGGAGAGCTAATAAACGGCTGACCACTTAAGATTTTACAGACGCAATCAATATGATAGAAAGTAACTAGTTGTTTGCTTGAGTTGTCTTCTTGTTGGCTAATGATAGCTAATAAACGGCTGACCAATTAAGATTTTACAGACGCAATCAATTTGATAGAAAGTAACTAGTTGTTTGCTTGAACTATCTTCTTGTTGGCTAATGAGAGCTAATAAACGGCTGACCACCTTCAGATTTTACAGACGCAATCAATATGATAGGAAGTAACCCTTTTGTTTGCTTGAGCCTTCTTGTTGGCTAATGAGAGCTAATAAACGGCTGACCACTTAAGATTTTACAGACGTAATCAATATGATAGAAAGTAACTGTTTGTTTGCTTGAGTCTTCTTGTTGGCTAATGAGAGCTAATACACGGCTAATAAAATCAATATGATAGAAAGTAACTAGTTGTTTGCTCGAGTCTTCTTGTTGGCTAATGAGAGCTAATAAACGGCTAATAAAATCAATAGGATAGAAAGTAACTAGTTGTTTGCTTGAGTCTTCTTGTTGGCTAATGAGAGCTTAAAAACGACTAATAAATTCAATATGATAGAAAGTAACTAGTTGTTTGCTTGAGTTTTCTTGTTGGCTAATGAGAGCTAGTAAACGGCTAATAAAATCAATATGATAGAAAGTAACTAGTTGTTTGCTTGAGTCTTCTTGTTGGCTAATGAGAGCTATTAAACGGCTAATAAAAACAATATGATAGAAAGCAACTAGTTGTTTGCTTGAGTCTTCTTGTTGGCTAATGAGGGCTAATAAACGGCTATTAAAATCAATATGATAGAAAGTAACTAGTTGTTTGCTTGAGTCTTCTTGTTGGCTAATGAGAGCTAATAAACGGCTAATAAAATCAATATGATAGAAAGTAACTAGTTGTTTGCTTGAGTCTTCTTGTTGGCTAATGAGAGCTAATAAACGGCTAATAAAATCAATATGATAGAAAGTAACTAGTTGTTTGCTTGAGTCTTCTTGTTGGCTAATGAGAGCTAATAAACGGCTAATAAAATCAAAATGATAGAAAGTAACTAGTTGTTTGCTTCAGTCTTCTTGTTTGCTAATGAGAGCTAAAAAACGGCTAATAAAATCAATATGATAGAAAGTAACTAGTTGTTTGCTTGAGTCTTCTTGTTGGCTAATGAGAGCTAATAAACGGCTGACCACCTTCAGATTTTACAGACGCAATCAATATGATAGGAAATAACTAGTTGTTTGCTTGAGTCTTCTTGTTGGCTAATGAGAGCTAATAATCGGCTGACACTTAAGATTTTACAGACGCAATCAATATGATAGAAAGTAACTGTTTGTTTGCTTGAGTCTTCTTGTTGGCTAATGAGAGCTAATAAACGGCTAACAAAATCAATATGATAGAAAATAACTAGTTGTTTGCTTGAGTCTTCTTGTTGGCTAATGAGAGCTAATAAACGGCTAATAAAATCAAAATGATAGAAAGTAACTAGTTGTTTGCTTCAGTCTTCTTGTTTGCTAATGAGAGCTATTAAACGGCTAATAAAAACAATATGATAGAAAGCAACTAGTTGTTTGCTTGAGTCTTCTTGTTGGCTAATGAGGGCTAATAAACGGCTATTAAAATCAATATGATAGAAAGTAACTAGTTGTTTGCTTGAGTCTTCTTGTTGGCTAATGAGAGCTATTGAACGGCTAATAAAATCAATATGATAGAAAGTAACTAGTTGTTTGCTTGAGTCTTCTTGTTGGCTAATGAGAGCTAATAAACGGCTAAAAAAATCAATATGATAGAAAGTAACTAGTTGTTTGCTTGAGTCTTCTTGTTGGCTAATGAGAGCTTAAAAACGACTAATAAATTCAATATGATAGAAAGTAACTAGTTGTTTGCTTGAGTCTTCTTGTTGGCTAATGAGAGCTATTAAACGGCTAATAAAAACAATATGATAGAAAGCAACTAGTTGTTTGCTTGAGTCTTCTTGTTGGCTAATGAGGGCTAATAAACGGCTATTAAAATCAATATGATAGAAAGTAACTAGTTGTTTGCTTGAGTCTTCTTGTTGGCTAATGAGAGCTAATAAACGGCTAATAAAATCAATATGATAGAAAGTAACTAGTTGTTTGCTTGAGTCTTCTTGTTGGCTAATGAGAGCTAATAAACGGCTAATAAAATCAATATGATAGAAAGTAACTAGTTGTTTGCTTGAGTCTTCTTGTTGGCTAATGAGAGCTAATAAACGGCTAATAAAATCAAAATGATAGAAAGTAACTAGTTGTTTGCTTCAGTCTTCTTGTTTGCTAATGAGAGCTAAAAAACGGCTAATAAAATCAATATGATAGAAAGTAACTAGTTGTTTGCTTGAGTCTTCTTGTTGGCTAATGAGAGCTAATAAACGGCTGACCACCTTCAGATTTTACAGACGCAATCAATATGATAGGAAATAACTAGTTGTTTGCTTGAGTCTTCTTGTTGGCTAATGAGAGCTAATAATCGGCTGACACTTAAGATTTTACAGACGCAATCAATATGATAGAAAGTAACTGTTTGTTTGCTTGAGTCTTCTTGTTGGCTAATGAGAGCTAATAAACGGCTAACAAAATCAATATGATAGAAAATAACTAGTTGTTTGCTTGAGTCTTCTTGTTGGCTAATGAGAGCTAATAAACGGCTAATAAAATCAAAATGATAGAAAGTAACTAGTTGTTTGCTTCAGTCTTCTTGTTTGCTAATGAGAGCTAAAAAACGGCTAATAAAATCAATATGATAGAAAGTAACTAGCTGTTTGCTTGAGTCTTCTTGTTGGCTAATGAGAGCTAATAAACGGCTGACCACCTTCAGATTTTACAGACGCAATCAATATGATAGGGAGTAACTAGTTGTTTGCTTGAGTCTTCTTGTTGGCTAATGAGAGCTAATAAACGGCTGACCACTTACAAATTTACCGACGCAAATAAATATGATAGAAGTAACTAGTTGTTTGCTTGAGTCTTCTTGTTGACTAATGAGAGCTAATAAACGGCTGACCACCTTCAGATTTTACAGACGCAATCAATATGATAGAAAGTAACTAATGGTTTGCTTGAGTTGTCTTCTTGTTGGCTAATGAGAGCTAATAAACGGCTGACCACCTTCAGATTTTACAGACGCAATCAATATGATAGGAAATAACTAGTTGTTTGCTTGAGTCTTCTTGTTGGCTAATGAGAGCTAATAATCGGCTGACCACTTAAGATTTTACAGACGCAATCAATATGATAGAAAGTAACTGTTTGTTTGCTTGAGTCTTCTTGTTGGCTAATGAGAGCTAATAAACGGCTGACCACCTTCAGATTTTACAGACGCAATCAATATGATAGGAAATAATTAGTTGTTTGCTTGAGTCTTCTTGTTGGCTAATGAGAGCTAATAATCGGCTGACCACTTCAGATTTTACAGACGCAATCAATATGATAGGAAATAACTAGTTGTTTGCTTGAGTCTTCTTGTTGGCTAATGAGAGCTAATAATCGGCTGACCACTTAAGATTTTACAGACGCAATCAATATGATAGAAAGTAACTGTTTGTTTGCTTGAGTCTTCTTGTTGGCTAATGAGAGCTAATAAACGGCTAACAAAATCAATATGATAGAAAATAACTAGTTGTTTGCTTGAGTCTTCTTGTTGGCTAATGAGAGCTAATAAACGGCTAATAAAATCAAAATGATAGAAAGTAACTAGTTGTTTGCTTCAGTCTTCTTGTTTGCTAATGAGAGCTAAAAAACGGCTAATAAAATCAATATGATAGAAAGTAACTAGTTGTTTGCTTGAGTCTTCTTGTTGGCTAATGAGAGCTAATAAACGGCTGACCACCTTCAGATTTTACAGACGCAATCAATATGATAGGGAGTAACTAGTTGTTTGCTTGAGTCTTCTTGTTGGCTAATGAGAGCTAATAAACGGCTGACCACTTACAAATTTACCGACGCAAATAAATATGATAGAAGTAACTAGTTGTTTGCTTGAGTCTTCTTGTTGACTAATGAGAGCTAATAAACGGCTAACAAAATCAATATGATAGAAAATAACTAGTTGTTTGCTTGAGTCTTCTTGTTGGCTAATGAGAGCTAATAAACGGCTAATAAAAACAATATGATAGAAAGCAACTAGTTGTTTGCTTGAGTCTTCTTGTTGGCTAATGAGAGCTAATAAACGGCTAATAAAATCAAAATGATAGAAAGTAACTAGTTGTTTGCTTCAGTCTTCTTGTTTGCTAATGAGAGCTATTAAACGGCTAATAAAAACAATATGATAGAAAGCAACTAGTTGTTTGCTTGAGTCTTCTTGTTGGCTAATGAGGGCTAATAAACGGCTATTAAAATCAATATGATAGAAAGTAACTAGTTGTTTGCTTGAGTCTTCTTGTTGGCTAATGAGAGCTATTGAACGGCTAATAAAATCAATATTATAGAAAGTAACTAGTTGTTTGCTTGAGTCTTCTTGTTGGCTAATGAGAGCTAATAAACGGCTAAAAAAATCAATATGATAGAAAGTAACTAGTTGTTTGCTTGAGTCTTCTTGTTGGCTAATGAGAGCTTAAAAACGACTAATAAATTCAATATGATAGAAAGTAACTAGTTGTTTGCTTGAGTCTTCTTGTTGGCTAATGAGAGCTATTAAACGGCTAATAAAAACAATATGATAGAAAATAACTAGTTGTTTGCTTGAGTCTTCTTGTTGGCTAATGAGAGCTAATAAACGGCTAATAAAATCAAAATGATAGAAAGTAACTAGTTGTTTGCTTCAGTCTTCTTGTTTGCTAATGAGAGCTATTAAACGGCTAATAAAAACAATATGATAGAAAGCAACTAGTTGTTTGCTTGAGTCTTCTTGTTGGCTAATGAGGGCTAATAAACGGCTATTAAAATCAATATGATAGAAAGTAACTAGTTGTTTGCTTGAGTCTTCTTGTTGGCTAATGAGAGCTATTGAACGGCTAATAAAATCAATATGATAGAAAGTAACTAGTTGTTTGCTTGAGTCTTCTTGTTGGCTAATGAGAGCTAATAAACGGCTAAAAAAATCAATATGATAGAAAGTAACTAGTTGTTTGCTTGAGTCTTCTTGTTGGCTAATGATAGCTTAAAAACGACTAATAAATTCAATATGATAGAAAGTAACTAGTTGTTTGCTTGAGTCTTCTTGTTGGCTAATGAGAGCTATTAAACGGCTAATAAAAACAATATGATAGAAAGCAACTAGTTGTTTGCTTGAGTCTTCTTGTTGGCTAATGAGGGCTAATAAACGGCTATTAAAATCAATATGATAGAAAGTAACTAGTTGTTTGCTTGAGTCTTCTTGTTGGCTAATGAGAGCTAATAAACGGCTAATAAAATCAATATGATAGAAAGTAACTAGTTGTTTGCTTGAGTCTTCTTGTTGGCTAATGAGAGCTAATAAACGGCTAATAAAATCAATATGATAGAAAGTAACTAGTTGTTTGCTTGAGTCTTCTTGTTGGCTAATGAGAGCTAATAAACGGCTAATAAAATCAAAATGATAGAAAGTAACTAGTTGTTTGCTTCAGTCTTCTTGTTTGCTAATGAGAGCTAAAAAACGGCTAATAAAATCAATATGATAGAAAGTAACTAGTTGTTTGCTTGAGTCTTCTTGTTGGCTAATGAGAGCTAATAAACGGCTGACCACCTTCAGATTTTACAGACGCAATCAATATGATAGGAAATAACTAGTTGTTTGCTTGAGTCTTCTTGTTGGCTAATGAGAGCTAATAATCGGCTGACACTTAAGATTTTACAGACGCAATCAATATGATAGAAAGTAACTGTTTGTTTGCTTGAGTCTTCTTGTTGGCTAATGAGAGCTAATAAACGGCTAACAAAATCAATATGATAGAAAATAACTAGTTGTTTGCTTGAGTCTTCTTGTTGGCTAATGAGAGCTAATAAACGGCTAATAAAATCAAAATGATAGAAAGTAACTAGTTGTTTGCTTCAGTCTTCTTGTTTGCTAATGAGAGCTAAAAAACGGCTAATAAAATCAATATGATAGAAAGTAACTAGCTGTTTGCTTGAGTCTTCTTGTTGGCTAATGAGAGCTAATAAACGGCTGACCACCTTCAGATTTTACAGACGCAATCAATATGATAGGGAGTAACTAGTTGTTTGCTTGAGTCTTCTTGTTGGCTAATGAGAGCTAATAAACGGCTGACCACTTACAAATTTACCGACGCAAATAAATATGATAGAAGTAACTAGTTGTTTGCTTGAGTCTTCTTGTTGACTAATGAGAGCTAATAAACGGCTGACCACCTTCAGATTTTACAGACGCAATCAATATGATAGAAAGTAACTAATGGTTTGCTTGAGTTGTCTTCTTGTTGGCTAATGAGAGCTAATAAACGGCTGACCACCTTCAGATTTTACAGACGCAATCAATATGATAGGAAATAACTAGTTGTTTGCTTGAGTCTTCTTGTTGGCTAATGAGAGCTAATAATCGGCTGACCACTTAAGATTTTACAGACGCAATCAATATGATAGAAAGTAACTGTTTGTTTGCTTGAGTCTTCTTGTTGGCTAATGAGAGCTAATAAACGGCTGACCACCTTCAGATTTTACAGACGCAATCAATATGATAGGAAATAATTAGTTGTTTGCTTGAGTCTTCTTGTTGGCTAATGAGAGCTAATAATCGGCTGACCACTTCAGATTTTACAGACGCAATCAATATGATAGGAAATAACTAGTTGTTTGCTTGAGTCTTCTTGTTGGCTAATGAGAGCTAATAATCGGCTGACCACTTAAGATTTTACAGACGCAATCAATATGATAGAAAGTAACTGTTTGTTTGCTTGAGTCTTCTTGTTGGCTAATGAGAGCTAATAAACGGCTAACAAAATCAATATGATAGAAAATAACTAGTTGTTTGCTTGAGTCTTCTTGTTGGCTAATGAGAGCTAATAAACGGCTAATAAAATCAAAATGATAGAAAGTAACTAGTTGTTTGCTTCAGTCTTCTTGTTTGCTAATGAGAGCTAAAAAACGGCTAATAAAATCAATATGATAGAAAGTAACTAGTTGTTTGCTTGAGTCTTCTTGTTGGCTAATGAGAGCTAATAAACGGCTGACCACCTTCAGATTTTACAGACGCAATCAATATGATAGGGAGTAACTAGTTGTTTGCTTGAGTCTTCTTGTTGGCTAATGAGAGCTAATAAACGGCTGACCACTTACAAATTTACCGACGCAAATAAATATGATAGAAGTAACTAGTTGTTTGCTTGAGTCTTCTTGTTGACTAATGAGAGCTAATAAACGGCTGACCACCTTCAGATTTTACAGACGCAATCAATATGATAGAAAGTAACTAATTGTTTGCTTGAGTTGTCTTCTTGTTGGCTAATGAGAGCTAATAAACGGCTGACCACCTTCAGATTTTACAGACGCAATCAATATGATAGGAAATAACTAGTTGTTTGCTTGAGTCTTCTTGTTGGCTAATGAGAGCTAATAATCGGCTGACCACTTAAGATTTTACAGACGCAATCAATATGAAAGAAAGTAACTGTTTGTTTGCTTGAGTCTTCTTGTTGGCTAATGAGAGCTAATAAACGGCTGACCACCTTCAGATTTTACAGACGCAATCAATATGATAGGAAATAACTAGTTGTTTGCTTGAGTCTTCTTGTTGGCTAATGAGAGCTAATAATCGGCTGACCACTTCAGATTTTACAGACGCAATCAATATGATAGGAAATAACTAGTTGTTTGCTTGAGTCTTCTTGTTGGCTAATGAGAGCTAATAATCGGCTGACCACTTAAGATTTTACAGACGCAATCAATATGATAGAAAGTAACTGTTTGTTTGCTTGAGTCTTCTTGTTGGCTAATGAGAGCTAATAAACGGCTAACAAAATCAATATGATAGAAAATAACTAGTTGTTTGCTTGAGTCTTCTTGTTGGCTAATGAGAGCTAATAAACGGCTAATAAAATCAAAATGATAGAAAGTAACTAGTTGTTTGCTTCAGTCTTCTTGTTTGCTAATGAGAGCTAAAAAACGGCTAATAAAATCAATATGATAGAAAGTAACTAGTTGTTTGCTTGAGTCTTCTTGTTGGCTAATGAGAGCTAATAAACGGCTGACCACCTTCAGATTTTACAGACGCAATCAATATGATAGGGAGTAACTAGTTGTTTGCTTGAGTCTTCTTGTTGGCTAATGAGAGCTAATAAACGGCTGACCACTTACAAATTTACCGACGCAATCAATATGATAGAAAGTAACTGTTTGTTTGCTTGAGTCTTCTTGTTGGCTAATGAGAGCTAATAAACGGCTAATAAAATCAATATGATAGAAAGTAACTAGTTGTTTGCTTGAGTCTTCTTGTTGGCTAATGAGAGCTAATAAACGGCTAATAAAATCAAAATGATAGAAAGTAACTAGTTGTTTGCTTCAGTCTTCTTGTTTGCTAATGAGAGCTAAAAAACGGCTAATAAAATCAATATGATAGAAAGTAACTAGTTGTTTGCTTGAGTCTTCTTGTTGGCTAATGAGAGCTAATAAACGGCTGACCACCTTCAGATTTTACAGACGCAATCAATATGATAGGGAGTAACTAGTTGTTTGCTTGAGTCTTCTTGTTGGCTAATGAGAGCTAATAAACGGCTGACCACTTACAAATTTACCGACGCAAATAAATATGATAGAAGTAACTAGTTGTTTGCTTGAGTCTTCTTGTTGACTAATGAGAGCTAATAAACGGCTGACCACCTTCAGATTTTACAGACGCAATCAATATGATAGAAAGTAACTAATTGTTTGCTTGAGTTGTCTTCTTGTTGGCTAAGGAGTGCTAATAAACGGCTGACCACTTAAGATTTTACAGACGCAATCAATATGATAGAAAGTAACTAGTTGTTTGCTTGAACTGTCTTCTTGTTTGCTAATGAGAGCTAATAAACGGCTGACGACCTTCAGATTTTACAGACGCAATCAATATGATAGAAAGTAACTAGTTGTTTGCTTGAGTTGTCTTCTTGTTGGCTAATGAGCGCTAATAAACGGCTGACCACTTAAGATTTTACAGACGCAATCAATATGATAGAAAGTAACTAGTTGTTTGCTTGAACTGTCTTCTTGTTGGCTAATGAGAGCTAATAAACGGCTGACCACCTTCAGATTTTACAGACGCAATCAATATGATAGGAAATAACTAGTTGTTTGCTTGAGTCTTCTTGTTGGCTAATGAGAGCTAATAATCGGCTGACCACTTAAGATTTTACAGACGCAATCAATATGATAGAAAGTAACTGTTTGTTTGCTTGAGTCTTCTTGTTGGCTAATGAGAGCTAATAAACGGCTAACAAAATCAATATTATAGAAAATAACTAGTTGTTTGCTTGAGTCTTCTTGTTGGCTAATGAGAGCTAATGAACGGCTGACCACTTAAGATTTTACAGACGCAATCAATATGATAGAAAGTAAATAGTTGTTTGCTTGAGTTGCCTTCTTGTTGGCTAATGAGAGCTAATAAACGGCTGACCAATTAAGATTTTACAGACGCAATCAATATGATAGAAAGTAACTAGTTGTTTGCTTGAACTGTCTTCTTGTTGGCTAATGAGAGCTAATAAACGGCTGACCACCTTCAGATTTTACAGACGCAATCAATATGATAGGAAGTAACTAGTTGTTTGCTTGAGCCTTCTTGTTGGCTAATGAGAGCTAATAAACGGCTGACCACTTAAGATCTTACAGACGCAATCAATATGATAGAAAGTAACTGTTTGCTTGCTTGAGTCTTCTTGTTGGCTAATGAGAGCTAATAAACGGCTAATAAAATCAATATGATAGAAAGTAACTAGTTGTTTGCTTGAGTCTTCTTGTTGGCTAATGAGGGCTAATAAACGGCTAATAAAATTAATATGATAGAAAGTAACTAGTTGTTTGCTTGAGTCTTCTTGTTGGCTAATGAGAGCTAAAAAACGGCTAAAAAAATCAATATGATAGAAAGTAACTAGTTGTTTGCTTGAGTCTTCTTGTTGGCTAATGAGAGCTAATAAACGGCTGACCACCTTCAGATTTTACAGACGCAATCAATATGATAGAAAGTAACTAGTTGTTTGCTTGAGTTGTCTTCTTGTTGGCTAATGAGTACTAATAAACGGCTGACCACTTAAGATTTTACAGACGCAATCAATATGATAGAAAGTAACTAGTGGTTTGCTTGAACTGTCTTCTTGTTGGCTAATGAGAGCTAATAAACGGCTGACCACAATCAGATTTTACAGACGCAATCAATATGATAGGAAATAACTAGTTGTTTGCTTGAGTCTTCTTGTTGGCTAATGAGAGCTAATAAACGGCTGACCACTTAAGATTTTACAGACGCAATCAATATGATAGAAAGTAACTGTTTGTTTGCTTGAGTCTTCTTGTTGGCTAATGAGAGCTAATAAACGGCTAATAAAATCAATATGATAGAAAGTAACTAGTTGTTTGCTTGAGTCTTCTTGTCGGCTAATGAGAGCTAATGAACGGCTGACCACTTAAGATTTTACAGACGCAATCAATATGATAGAAAGTAACTGTTTGCTTGCTTGAGTCTTCTTGTTGGCTAATGAGAGCTAATAAACGGCTAATAAAATCAATATGATAGAAAGTAACTAGTTGTTTGCTTGAGTCTTCTTGTTGGCTAATGAGGGCTAATAAACGGCTAATAAAATTAATATGATAGAAAGTAACTAGTTGTTTGCTTGAGTCTTCTTGTTGGCTAATGAGAGCTAAAAAACGGCTAATAAAATCAATATGATAGAAAGTAACTAGTTGTTTGCTTGAGTCTTCTTGTTGGCTAATGAGAGCTAATAAACGGCTGACCACCTTCAGATTTTACAGACGCAATCAATATGATAGAAAGTAACTAGTTGTTTGCTTGAGTTGTCTTCTTGTTGGCTAATGAGTACTAATAAACGGCTGACCACTTAAGATTTTACAGACGCAATCAATATGATAGAAAGTAACTAGTGGTTTGCTTGAACTGTCTTCTTGTTGGCTAATGAGAGCTAATAAACGGCTGACCACAATCAGATTTTACAGACGCAATCAATATGATAGGAAATAACTAGTTGTTTGCTTGAGTCTTCTTGTTGGCTAATGAGAGCTAATAAACGGCTGACCACTTAAGATTTTACAGACGCAATCAATTTGATAGAAAGTAACTGTTTGTTTGCTTGAGTCTTCTTGTTGGCTAATGAGAGCTAATAAACGGCTAATAAAATCAATATGATAGAAAGTAACTAGTTGTTTGCTTGAGTCTTCTTGTCGGCTAATGAGAGCTAATGAACGGCTGACCACTTAAGATTTTACAGACGCAATCAATATGATAGAAAGTAAATAGTTGTTTGCTTGAGTTGTCTTCTTGTTGGCTAATGAGAGCTAATAAACGGCTGACCAATTAAGATTTTACAAACGCAATCAATATGATAGAAAGTAACTAGTTGTTTGCTTGAACTGTCTTCTTGTTGGCTAATGAGAGCTAATAAACGGCTGACCACCTTCAGATTTTACAGACGCAATCAATATGATAGGAATCAACTAGTTGTTTGCTTGAGTCTTCTTGTTGGCTAATGAAAGCTAATAAACGGCTGACCACTTAAGATCTTACAGACGCAATCAATATGATAGAAAGTAACTGTTTGTTTGCTTGAGTCTTCTTGTTGGCTAATGAGAGCTAATAAACGGCTAATAAAATCAATATGATAGAAAGTAACTAGTCGTTTGCTTGAGTCTTCTTGTTGGCTAATGAGAGCTAATGAACGGCTAATAAAATCAATATGATAGAAAGTAACTAGTTGTTTGCTTGAGTCTTCTTGTTGGCTAATGAGAGCTTAAAAACGGCTAATAAAATCAATATGATAGAAAGTAACTAGTTGTTTGCTTCAGTCTTCTTGTTGGCTAATGAGAGCTAATAAACGGCTAATAAAATCAATATGATAGAAAGTAACTAGTTGTTTGCTTGAGTCTTCTTGTTGGCTAATGAGAGCTAATAAACGGCTAATAAAAACAATATGATAGAAAGCAACTAGTTGTTTGCTTGAGTCTTCTTTTTGGCTAATGAGGGCTAATAAACGGCTAATAAAATCAATATGATAGAAAGTAACTAGTTGTTTGCTTGAGTCTTCTTGTTGGCTAATGAGAGCTAATAAACGGCTAATAAACTCAATATGATAGAAAGTAACTAGTTGTTTGCTTGAGTCTTCTTGTTGGCTAATGAGGGCTAAAAAACGGCTAATAAAATTAATATGATAGAAAGTAACTAGTTGTTTGCTTGAGTCTTCTTGTTGGCTAATGAGAGCTAAAAAACGGCTAATATAATCAATATGATAGAAAGTAACTAGTTGTTTGCTTGAGTCTTCTTGTTGGCTAATGAGAGCTAATAAACGGCTGACCACCTTCAGATTTTACAGACGCAATCAATATGATAGGAAGTAACTAGTTGTTTGCTTGAGTCTTCTTTTTGGCTAATGAGAGCTAATAAACGGCTGACCACTTACGATTTTACAGACGCAAATAAATATGATAGAAAGTAACTAGTTGTCTGCTTGAGTCTTCTTGTTGACTAATGAGAGCTAATAAACGGCTGACCACCTTCAGATTTTACAGACGCAATCAATATGATAGAATGTAACTAGTTGTTTGCTTGAGTTGTCTTCTTGTTGGCTAAGGAGAGCTAATAAACGGCTGACCACTTAAGATTTTACAGACGCAATCAATATGATAGAAAGTAACTAGTTGTTTGCTTGAGTTGTCTTCTTGTTGGCTAATGAGAGCTAATATACGGCTGACCACTTAAGATTTTACAGAGGCAATCAATATGATAGAAAGTAACTAGTTGTTTGCTTGAACTGTCTTCTTGTTGGCTAATGAGAGCTAATAAACGGCTTACCACCTTCAGATTTTACAGAGGCAATCAATATGATAGGAAGTAACTAGTTGTTTGCTTGAGTCTTCTTGTTGGCTAATGAGAGCTAATAAACGGCTGACCACTTAAGATTTTACAGACGCAATCAATTTGATAGAAAGTAACTATTTGTTTGCTGGAGTCTTCTTGTTGGCTAATGAGAGCTAATAAACGGCTAATAAAATCAATATGATAGAAAGTAACTAGTTGTTCGCTTGAGTCTTGTTGTTGGCTAATGAGAGCTAATAAACGGCTAATAAAATCAATATGATAGAAAGTAACTAGTTGTTTGCTTGAGTCTTCTTGTTGGCTAATGAGAGCTTAAAAACGGCTAATAAAATCAATATGATAGAAAGTAACTAGTTGTTTGCTTGAGTCTTCTTGTTGGCTAATGAGAGCTAATAAACATCTAATAAAATCAATATGATAGAAAGCAACTAGTTGTTTGCTTGAGTCTTCTTGTTGGCTAATGAGAGCTAATAAAGGGCTAATAAAATCAATATGTTAGAAAGCAACTAGTTGTTTGCTTGAGTCTTCTTGTTGGCTAATGAGGGCTAATAAATGGCTAAAAAAATCAATATGATAGAAAGTAACTAGTTGGTTGCTTGAGTCTTCTTGTTGGCTAATGAGAGCTAATAAACGGCTAATAAAATCAATATGATAGAAAGCAACTAGTTGTTTGCTTGAGTCTTCTTGTTGACTAATGAGAGCTAATAAAGGGCTAATAAAATCAATATGTTAGAAAGCAACTAGTTGTTTGCTTGAGTCTTCTCGTTGGCTAATGAGAGCTAATAAACGGCTAATAAAATCAATATGATAGAAAGTAACTAGTTGTTTGCTTGAGTCTTCTTGTTGACTAATGAGAGCTAAAAAACGTCTAATAAAATCAATTTGATAGAAAGTAACTAGTTGTTTTCTTGAGTCTTCTTGTTGGCTAATGAAAGCTAATAAACGGCTGACCACCTTCAGATCTTACAGACGCAATCAATATGATATAAAAAAACTAAATGTTTGCTTGAGTCTTTTTGTTGGCTAATGAGAGCTAATAAACGGCTGACCACCCTGAGATTTTACAGACGCAATCAATATGATAGAAAGTAACTAGTTGTTTGCTTGAGTTGTCTTCTTGTTGGCTAATGAAAGCCAATAAATCGCTGACCACCTTCAGATTTTACAGACGCAATCAGTAAGACAGAAAGTAACTAGTTGTTTCCTTGAGCCTTCTTGTTGGCTAATGACAGCTAATGAACGGCTGACTACCCTAAGATTTACAGACGCAATCAATATGATAGAAAGTAACTAGTTGTTTGCTTGAGTCTTCTTGTTGGCTAATGAGAGCTAAAAAACGGCTAATAAAATCAATATGATAGAAAGCAACTAGTTGTTTGCTTGAGTCTTCTTGTTGACTAATGAGAGCTAATAAAGGGCTAATAAAATCAATATGTTAGAAAGCAACTAGTTGTTTGCTTGAGTCTTCTCGTTGGCTAATGAGAGCTAATAAACGACTAATAAAATCAATATGATAGAAAGTAACTAGTTGTTTGCTTGAGTCTTCTTGTTGACTAATGAGAGCTAATAAACGTCTAATAAAATCAATTTGATAGAAAGTAACTAGTTGTTTTCTTGAGTCTTCTTGTTGGCTAATGAAAGCTAATAAACGGCTGACCACCTTCAGATCTTACAGACGCAATCAATATGCTAGAAAAAAACTAAATGTTTGCTTGAGTCTTTTTGTTGGCTAATGAGAGCTAATAAACGGCTGACCACTCTGAGATTTTACAGACGCAATCAATATGATAGAAAGTAACTAGTTGTTTGCTTGAGTTGTCTTCTTGTTGGCTAATGAAAGCCAATAAACCGCTGACCACCTTCAGATTTTACAGACGCAATCAGTAAGACAGAAAGTAACTAGTTGTTTCCTTGAGCCTTCTTGTTGGCTAATGACAGCTAATGAACGGCTGACTACCCTAAGATTTACAGACGCAATCAATATGATAGAAAGTAACTAGTTGTTTGCTTGAGTCTTCTTGTTGGCTAATGAGAGCTAATAAACGGCTGACCACCTTCAGATTTTACAGACGCAATCAATATGATAGCAAGTAACTAGTCGTTTGCTTGAGTCTTCTTGTTGGCTAATGAGAGCTAATGAACGGCTGACTACCCTAAGATTTACAGACGCAATCAATATGATAGAAAGTAACTAGTTGTTTGCTTGAGTCTTCTTGTTGGCTAATGAGAGCTAATAAACGGCTGACCACCTTCAGAATTTACAGCCGCAATCAATATGATAGGAAGTAACTAGTTGTTTGCTTGAGTCTTCTTGTTGGCTAATGAGAGCTAATAAACGACTGACCACTTATGATTTTACAGACGCAAATAAATATGATAGAAAGTAACTAGTTGTTTGCTTGAGTCTTCTTGTTGACTAATGAGAGCTAATAAACGGCTGACCACCTTCAGATTTTACAGACGCAATCAATATGATAGAAAGTAACTAGTTGTTTCCTTGAGCCTTCTTGTTGGCTAATGACAGCTAATGAACGGCTGACTACCCTAAGATTTACAGACGCAATCAATATGATAGAAAGTAACTAGTTGTTTGCTTGAGTCTTCTTGTTGGCTAATGAGAGCTAATAAACGGCTGACCACCTTCAGAATTTACAGCCGCAATCAATATGATATGAAGTAACTAGTTGTTTGCTTGAGTCTTCTTGTTGGCTAATGAGAGCTAATAAACGGCTGACCACTTATGATTTTACAGACGCAAATAAATATGATAGAAAGTAACTAGTTGTTTGCTTGAGTCTTCTTGTTGACTAATGAGAGCTAATAAACGGCTGACCACCTTCAGATTTTACAGACGCAATCAATATGATAGAAAGTAACTAGTTGTTTGCTTGAGTTGTCTTCTTGTTGGCTAAGGAGAGCTAATAAACGGCTCACCACTTAAGATTTTACAGACGCAATCAATATGATAGAAAGTAACTGTTTATTTGCTTGAGTCTTCTTGTTGGCTAATGAGAGCTAATAAACGGCTAATAAAATCAATATGATAGTAAGTAACTAGTTGTTTGCTTGAGTCTTCTCGTTGGCTAATGAGAGCTAATAAACGGCTAATAAAATCAATATGATAGAAAGTAACTAGTTGTTTGCTTGAGTCTTCTTGTTGACTAATGAGAGCTAATAAACGGCTAATAAAATCAATTTGATAGAAAGTAACTAGTTGTTTTCTTGAGTCTTCTTGTTGGCTAATGAAAGCTAATAAACGGCTGACCACCTTCAGATCTTACAGACGCAATCAATATGATAGAAAAAAACTAAATGTTTGCTTGAGTCTTTTTGTTGGCTAATGAGAGCTAATAAACGGCTGACCACCCTGAGATTTTACAGACGCAATCAATATGATAGAAAGTAACTAGTTGTTTGCTTGAGTTGTATTCTTGTTGGCTAATGAGAGCCAATAAACGGCTGACCACCTTCAGATTTTACAGACGCAATCAGTAAGACAGAAAGTAACTAGTTGTTTCCTTGAGCCTTCTTGTTGGCTAATGAGAGCTAATGAACGGCTGACTACCCTAAGATTTACAGACGCAATCAATATGATAGAAAGTAACTAGTTGTTTGCTTGAGTCTTCTTGTTGGCTAATGAGAGCTAATAAACGGCTGACCACCTTCAGATTTTACAGACGCAATCAATATGATAGCAAGTAACTAGTCGTTTGCTTGAAACTTCTTGTTGGCTATCGAGAGCTAATAAACGGCTGACCACCTTCAGAATTTACAGACGCAATCAATATGATAGGAAGTAACTAGTTGTTTGCTTGAGTCTTCTTGTTGGCTAATGAGAGCTAATAAACGGCTGACCACTTATGATTTTACAGACGCAAATAAATATGATAGAGAGTAACTAGTTGTTTGCTTGAGTCTTCTTGTTGACTAATGAGAGCTAATAAACGACTGACCACCTTCAGATTTTACAGACGCAATCAATATGATAGAAAATAACTACTTGTTTGCTTGAGTTGTCTTCTTGTTGGCTAAGGAGAGCTAATAAACGGCTGACCACTTAAGATTTTACAGACGCAATCAATATGATAGAAAGTAAATAGTTGTTTGCTTGAGTTGTCTTCTTGTTGGCTAATGAGAGCTAATAAACGGCTGACCAATTAAGATTCTACAGACGCAATCAATATGATAGAAAGTAACTAGTTGTTTGCTTGAACTGTCTTCTTGTTGGCTAATGAGAGCTAATAAACGTCTGACCACCTTCAGATTTTACAGACGCAATCAATATGATAGGAAGTAACTTGTTGTTTGCTTGAGTCTTCTTGTTGGCTAATGAGAGCTAATAAACGGCTGACCACTTAAGATTTTACAGACGCAATCAATATGATAGAAAGTAACTGTTTGTTTGCTTGAGTCTTCTTGTTGGCTAATGAGAGCTAATAAACGGCTAATAAAATCAATATGATAGAAAGTAACTAGTTGTTTGCTTGAGTCTTCTTGTTGGTTAATGAGAGCTAATAAACGGCTAATAAAATCAATATGATAGAAAGAAACTAGTTGTTTGCTTGAGTCTTCTTGTTGGCTAATGAGAGCTTAAAAACGACTAATAAATTCAATATGATAGAAAGTAACTAGTTGTTTGCTTGAGTTTTCTTGTTGGCTAATGAGAGCTAATAAACGGCTAATAAAATCAATATGATAGAAAGTAACTAGTTGTTTGCTTGAGTCTTCTTGTTGGCTAATGAGAGCTATTAAACGGCTAATAAAAACAATATGATAGAAAGCAACTAGTTGTTTGCTTGAGTCTTCTTGTTGGCTAATGAGGGCTAATAAACGGCTATTAAAATCAATATGATAGAAAGTAACTAGTTGTTTGCTTGAGTCTTCTTGTTGGCTAATGAGAGCTAATGAACGGCTAATAAAATCAATATGATAGAAAGTAACTAGTTGTTTGCTTGAGTCTTCTTGTTGGCTAATGAGAGCTAATAAACGGCTAATAAAATCAATATGATAGAAAGTAACTAGTTGTTTGCTTGAGTCTTCTTGTTGGCTAATGAGAGCTAAAAAACGGCTAATAAAATCAATATGATAGAAAGTAACTAGTTGTTTGCTTGAGTCTTCTTGTTGGCTAATGAGAGCTAATAAACGGCTGACCACCTTCAGATTTTACAGACGCAATCAATATGATAGGAAGTAACTAGTTGTTTGCTTGAGTCTTGTTGGCTAATGAGAGCTATTAAACGGCTAATAAAAACAATATGATAGAAAGCAACTAGTTGTTTGCTTGAGTCTTCTTGTTGGCTAATGAGAGCTAATAAACCGCTAATAAAATCAATATGATAGAAAGTAACTAGATGTTTGCTTGAGTCTTCTTGTTGGCTAATGAGAGCTAAAAAACGGATAAAAAAATCAATATGATAGAAAGTAACTAGTTGTTTGCTTGAGTCTTCTTGTTGGCTAATGAGAGCTAATAAACGGCTAAAAAAAATCAATATGATAGAAAGTAACTAGTTGTTTGCTTGAGTCTTCTTGTTGGCTAATGAGAGCTTAAAAACGACTAATAAACTCAATATGATAGAAAGTAACTAGTTGTTTGCTTGAGTTTTCTTGTTGGCTAATGAGAGCTAATAAACGGCTAATAAAATCAATATGATAGAAAGTAACTAGTTGTTTGCTTGAGTCTTCTTGTTGGCTAATGAGAGCTAAAAAGTGGATAATAAAATCAATATGATAGAAAGTAACTAGTTGTTTGCTTGAGTCTTCTTGTTGGCTAATGAGAGCTAATAAACGGCTAAAAAAATCAATATGATAGAAAGTAACTAGTTGTTTGCTTGAGTCTTCTTGTTGGCTAATGAGAGCTTAAAAACGACTAATAAATTCAATATGATAGAAAGTAACTAGTTGTTTGCTTGAGTTTTCTTGTTGGCTAATGAGAGCTAATAAACGGCTAATAAAATCAATATGATAGAAAGTAACTAGTTGTTTGCTTGAGTCTTCTTGTTGGCTAATGAGAGGTATTAAACGGCTAATAAAAACAATATGATAGAAAGCAACTAGTTGTTTGCTTGAGTCTTCTTGTTGGCTAATGAGGGCTAATAAACGGCTATTAAAATCAATATGATAGAAAGTAACTAGTTGTTTGCTTGAGTCTTCTTGTTGGCTAATGAGAGCTAATGAACGGCTAATAAAATCCATATGATAGAAAGTAACTAGTTGTTTGCTTGAGTCTTCTTGTTGGCTAATGAGAGCTAATAAACGGCTAATAAAATCAATATGATAGAAAGTAACTAGTTGTTTGCTTGAGTCTTCTTGTTGGCTAATGAGAGCTAAATAACGGCTAATAAAATCAATATGATAGAAAGTAACTAGTTGTTTGCTTGAGTCTTCTTGTTGGCTAATGAGAGCTAATAAACGGCTGACCACTTACAATTTTACAGACGCAAATAAATATGATAGAAATTAACTAGTTGTTTGCTTGAGTCTTCTTGTTGACTAATGAGAACTAATAAACGACTGACCACCTTCAGATTTTACAGACGCAATCAATATGATAGAAAGTAACTAGTTGTTTGCTTGAGTTGTCTTCTTGTTGGCTAAGGAGAGCTAATAAACGGCTGACCACTTAAGATTTTACAGACGCAATCAATATGATAGAAAGTAACTAGTTGTTTGCTTGAGTTGTCTTCTTGTTGGCTAATGAGAGCTAATAAACGGCTGACCACTTAAGATTTTACAGACGCAATCAATATGATAGAAAGTAACTAGTTGTTTGCTTGAACTGTCTTCTTGTTGGCTAATGAGAGCTAATAAACGGCTGACGACCTTCAGATTTTACAGACGCAATCAATATGATAGAAAGTAACTAGTTGTTTGCTTGAGTTGTCTTCTTGTTGGCTAATGAGAGCTAATAAACGGCTGACCACTTAAGATTTTACAGACGCAATCAATATGATAGAAAGTAACTAGTTGTTTGTTTGAACTGTCTTCTTGTTGGCTAATGAGAGCTAATAAACGGCTGACCAACTTCAGATTTTACAGACGCAATCAATATGATAGGAAGTAACTAGTTGTTTGCTTGAGTCTTCTTGTTGGCTAACGAGAGTTAATAAACGGCTGACCACTTAAGATTTTACAGACGCAATCAATATGATAGAAATTAACTGTTTGTTTGCTTGAGTCTTCTTGTTGGCTAATGAGAGCTAATAAACGGCTATTAAATCAATATGATAGAAAGTAACTAGTTGTTTGCTTGAGTCTTCTTGTTGGCTAATGAGAGCTAACGAACGGCTAATAAAATCAATATGATAGAAAGTAACTAGTTGTTTGCTTGAGTCTTTTTATTGGCTAATGAGAGCTTAAAAACGGCTAATAAAATCAATATGATAGAAAGTAACTAGTTGCTTGCTTCAGTCTTCTTGTTGGCTAATGAGAGCTAATAAACGGCTAATAAAATCAATATGATAGAAAGTAACTAGTTGTTTGCTTGAGTCTTCTTGTTGGCTAATGAGAGCTAATAAACGGCTAATAAAAACAATATGATAGAAAGCAACTAGTTGTTTGCTTGAGTCTTCTTGTTGGCTAATGAGGGCTAATAAACGGCTAATAAAATCAATATGATAGAAAGTAACTAGTTGTTTGCTTGAGTCTTCTTGTTGGCTAATGAGAGCTAAAAAACGGCTAATAAAATCAATATGATAGAAAGTAACTAGTTGTTTGCTTGAGTCTTCTTGTTGGCTAATGAGAGCTAATAAATGGCTGACCACCTTCAGATTTTACAGACGCAATCAATATGATAGGAAGTAACTATTTGTTTGCTTGAGTCTTCTTGTTGGCTAATGAGTGTTAAAAAACGGCTAATGAAATCAATATGATAGAAAGTAACTAGTTGTTTGCTTGAGTTGTCTTCTTGTTGGCTAATGAGAGCTAATAAACGGCTGACCACTTAAGATTTTACAGACGCAATCAATATGATAGAAAGTAATTAGTTGTTTATTTGAGTTGTTTTCTTGTTAGCTAAGGAGAGCTAATAAACGGCTGACCACTTAAGATTTTACAGACGCAATCAATATGATAGAAAGTAACTAGATGTTTGCTTGAGTTGTCTTCTTGTTGGCTAATGAGAGCTAATAAAAGGCTGACCACTTAAGATTTTACAGACGCAATCAATATGATAGAAAGTAACTAGTTGTTCGCTTGAGTTGTCTTCTTGTTGGCTAATGAGAGCTAATAAATGGCTGACCACCTTCAGATTTTACAGACGCAATCAATATGATAGGAAGTAACTATTTGTTTGCTTGAGTCTTCTTGTTGGCTAATGAGTGTTAAAAAACGGCTAATGAAATCAATATGATAGAAAGTAACTAGTTGTTTGCTTGAGTCTTCTTGTTGGCTAATGAGAGCTAATAAATGGCTGACCACCTTCAGATTTTACAGACGCAATCAATATGATAGGAAGTAACTATTTGTTTGCTTGAGTCTTCTTGTTGGCTAATGAGTGTTAAAAAACGGCTAATGAAATCAATATGATAGAAAGTAACTAGTTGTTTGCTTGAGTTGTCTTCTTGTTGGCTAATGAGAGCTAATAAACGGCTGACCACTTAAGATTTTACAGACGCAATCAATATGATAGAAAGTAATTAGTTGTTTATTTGAGTTGTTTTCTTGTTAGCTAAGGAGAGCTAATAAACGGCTGACCACTTAAGATTTTACAGACGCAATCAATATGATAGAAAGTAACTAGATGTTTGCTTGAGTTGTCTTCTTGTTGGCTAATGAGAGCTAATAAAAGGCTGACCACTTAAGATTTTACAGACGCAATCAATATGATAGAAAGTAACTAGTTGTTCGCTTGAGTTGTCTTCTTGTTGGCTAAGGAGAGCTAATAAACGGCTGGACCACTTAAAATTTTATAGACGCAATCAATATGATAGAAGGTAACTAGTTATTTGCTTGAGTTGTCTTCTTGTTGGGTAATGAGAGCTAATAAACGGCTGACCACTTAAGATTTTACAGACGCAGTCAATATGATAGAAAGTAAGTAGTTGTTTGCTTGAACTGTCTTCTTGTTGGCTAATGAGAGCTAATAAACGGCTGACCACTCAAGATTTTACAGACGTAATCAATATGATAGAAAGTAACTAGTTGTTTGCTTGAGTTGTCTTCTTGTTGGCTAATGAGAGCTTATAAACGGCTTACCACTTAAGATTTTACAGACGCAATCAATATGATAGAAAGTAACTAGCTGTTTGCTTGAGTTGTCTTCTTGTTGGCTAATGAGAGCTAATAAACGGCTGACCACTTAAGATTTTACAGACGTAATCAATATGATAGAAAGTAACTAGTTGTTTGCTTGAGTTGTCTTCTTGTTGGCTAATGAGAGCTTATAAACGGCTGACCACCTTCAGATTTTACAGACGCAATCAACATGATAGAAAGTAACTAGTTGTTTGCTTGAGTTGTCTTCTTGTTGGCTAAGGAGAGCTAATAAACGATTGACCACTTAAGATTTTACAGACGCAATCAATGTGGTAGAAAGTAACTAGTTGTTGGCTTGAGTTGTCTTCTTGTTGGCTAATGAGAGCTAATAAAAGGCTGACCACTTAAGATTTTACAGACGCAATCAATATGATAGAAAGTAACTAGTTGTTCGCTTGAGTTGTCTTCTTGTTGGCTAAGGAGAGCTAATAAACGGCTGACCACTTAAGATTTTATAGTCGCAATCAATATGATAGAAAGTAATTAGTTGTTTGCTTGAACTGTCTTCTTGTTGGCTAATGAGAGCTAATAAACGGCTGACCACTCAAGATTTTACAGACGTAATCAATATGATAGAAAGTAACTAGTTGTTTGCTTGAGTTGTCTTCTTGTTGGCTAATGAGAGCTTATAAACGGCTTACCACTTAAGATTTTACAGACGCAATCAATATGATAGAAAGTAACTAGTTGTTTGCTTGAGTTGTCTTCTTGTTGGCTAATGAGAGCTAATAAACGGCTGACCACTTAAGATTTTACAGACGTAATCAATATGATAGAAAGTAACTAGTTGTTTGCTTGAGTTGTCTTCTTGTTGGCTAATGAGAGCTTATAAACGGCTGACCACCTTCAGATTTTACAGACGCAATCAACATGATAGAAAGTAACTAGTTGTTTGCTTGAGTTGTCTTCTTGTTGGCTAAGGAGAGCTAATAAACGATTGACCACTTAAGATTTTACAGACGCAATCAATGTGGTAGAAAGTAACTAGTTGTTGGCTTGAGTTGTCTTCTTGTTGGCTAATGAGAGCTAATAAAAGGCTGACCACTTAAGATTTTACAGACGCAATCAATATGATAGAAAGTAACTAGTTGTTCGCTTGAGTTGTCTTCTTGTTGGCTAAGGAGAGCTAATAAACGGCTGACCACTTAAGATTTTATAGTCGCAATCAATATGATAGAAAGTAACTAGTTGTTTGCTTGAGTTGTCTTCTTGTTGGGTAATGAGAGCTAATAAACGGCTGACCACTTAAGATTTTACAGACGCAGTCAATATGATAGAAAGTAACTAGTTGTTTGCTTGAACTGTCTTCTTGTTGGCTAATGAGAGCTAATAAACGGCTGACCACTCAAGATTTTACAGACGTAATCAATAAGATAGAAAGTAACTAGTTGTTTGCTTGAGTTGTCTTCTTGTTGGCTAATGAGAGCTTGTAAACGGCTGACCACTTAAAATTTTACAGACGCAATCAATATGATAGAAAATAACTAGTTGTTTGCTTGAGTTGTCTTCTTGTTGGCTAATGAGAGCTAATAAACGGCTGACCACTTAAGATTTTACAGACGTAATCAATATGATAGACAGTAACTAGTTGTTTGCTTGAGTTGTCTTCTTGTTGGCTAATGAGAGCTTATAAACGGCTGACCACTTAAGATTTTACAGACGCAGTCAATATGATAGAAAGTAACTAGTTCTTGGCTTGAGTTGTCTTCTTGTTGGCTAAGGAGAGCTAATAAACGGCTGACCACCTTCAGATTTTACAGACGCAATCAATATGATAGAAAGTAACTAGTTGTTTGCTTGAGTTGTCTTCTTGTTGGCTAATGAGAGCTAATAAAAGGCTGACCACTTAAGATTTTACAGACGCAATCAATATGATAGAAAGTAACTAGTTGTTCGCTTGAGTTGTCTTCTTGTTGGCTAAGGAGAGCTAATAAACGGCTGACCACTTAAGATTTTATAGACGCAATCCATATGATAGAAAGTAACTAGTTGTTCGCTTGAGTTGTCTTCTTGTTGGCTAAAGAGAGCTAATAAACGGCTGACCACTTAAGATTTTATAGACGCAATCAATATGATAGAAAGTAACTAGTTGTTTGCTTGAGTTGTCTTCTTGTTGGGTAATGAGAGTTAATAAACGGCTGACCACTTAAGATTTTACAGAGGCAATCAATATGATAGCAAGTAACTAGTCGTTTGCTTGAAACTTCTTGTTGGCTAACGAGAGCTAATAAACGGCTGACCACCTTCAGAATTTACAGACGCATTCAATATGATAGGAAGTAACTAGTTGTTTGCTTGAGCCTTCTTGTTGGCGAATGAGAGCTAATGAACGGCTGACTACCCTAAGATTTACAGACGCAATCAATATGATAGAAAGTAACTAGTTGTTTGCTTGAGTCTTCTTGTTGGCTAATGAGAGCTAATAAACGGCTGACCACCTTCAGAATTTACAGACGCAATCAATATGATAGGAAGTAACTAGTTGTTTGCTTGAGTCTTCTTGTTGGCTAATGAGAGCTAATAAACGGCTGACCACTTATGATTTTACAGACGCAAATAAATATGATAGAGAGTAACTAGTTGTTTGTTTGAGTCTTCTTGTTGACTAATGAGAGCTAATGAACGGCTGACCACCTTCAGATTTTACAGACGCAATCAAGATGATAGAAAGTAACTAGTTGTTTGCTTGAGTTGTCTTCTTGTTGGCTAAGGAGAGCTAATAAACGGCTGACCACTTAAGATTTTACAGACGCAATCAATATGATAGAAAGTAAATAGTTGTTTGCTTGAGTTGTCTTCTTGTTGGCTAATGAGAGCTAATAAACGGCTGACCAATTAAGATTCTACAGACGCAATCAATATGATAGAAAGTAACTAGTTGTTTGCTTGAACTGTCTTCTTGTTGGCTAATGAGAGCTAATAAACGTCTGACCACCTTCAGATTTTACAGACGCAATCAATATGATAGGAAGTAACTTGTTGTTTGCTTGAGTCTTCTTGTTGGCTAATGAGAGCTAATAAACGGCGGACCACTTAAGATTTTACAGACGCAATCAATATGATAGAAAGTAACTGTTTGTTTGCTTGAGTCTTCTTGTTGGCTAATGAGAGCTAATAAACGGCTAATAAAATCAATATGATAGAAAGTAACTAGTTGTTTGCTTGAGTCTTCTTGTTGGTTAATGAGAGCTAATAAACGGCTAATAAAATCAATATGATAGAAAGAAACTAGTTGTTTGCTTGAGTCTTCTTGTTGGCTAATGAGAGCTTAAAAACGACTAATAAATTCAATATGATAGAAAATAACTAGTTGTTTGCTTGAGTTTTCTTGTTGGCTAATGAGAGCTAATAAACGGCTAATAAAATCAATATGATAGAAAGTAACTAGTTGTTTGCTTGAGTCTTCTTGTTGGCTAATGAGAGCTATTAAACGGCTAATAAAAACAATATGATAGAAAGTAACTAGTTGTTTGCTTGAGTCTTCTTGTTGGCTAATGAGAGCTAATGAACGGCTAATAAAATCAATATGATAGAAAGTAACTAGTTGTTTGCTTGAGTGTTCTTGTTGGCTAATGAGAGCTAATAAACGGCTAATAAAATCAATATGATAGAAAGTAACTAGTTGTTTGCTTGAGTCTTCTTGTTGGCTAATGAGAGCTAAAAAACGGCTAATAAAATCAATATGATAGAAAGTAACTAGTTGTTTGCTTGAGTCTTCTTGTTGGCTAATGAGAGCTAATGAAAGGCTAATAAAATCAATATGATAGAAAGTAACTAGTTGTTTGCTTGAGTCTTCTTGTTGGCTAATGAGAGCTGATAAACGGCTAATAAAATCAATATGATAGAAAGTAACTAGTTGTTTGCTTGAGTCTTCTTGTTGGCTAATGAGAGCTAAAAAACGGCTAATAAAATCAATATGATAGGAAGTAACTAGTTGTTTGCTTGAGTCTTCTTGTTGGCTAATGAGAGCTATTAAACGGCTAATAAACACAATATGATAGAAAGCAACTAGTTGTTTGCTTGAGTCTTCTTGTTGGCTAATGAGAGCTAATAAACGGCTAATAAAATCAATATGATAGAAAGTAACTAGATGTTTGCTTGAGTCTTCTTGTTGGCTAATGAGAGCTAAAAAACGGATAATAAAATCAATATGATAGAAAGTAACTAGTTGTTTGCTTGAGTCTTCTTGTTGGCTAATGAGAGCTAATAAACGGCTAAAAAAATCAATATGATAGAAAGTAACTAGTTGTTTGCTTGAGTCTTCTTGTTGGCTAATGAGAGCTTAAAAACGACTAATAAATTCAATATGATAGAAAGTAACTAGTTGTTTGCTTGAGTTTTCTTGTTGGCTAATGAGAGCTAATAAACGGCTAATAAAATCAATATGATAGAAAGTAACTAGTTGTTTGCATGAGTCTTCTTGTTGGCTAATGGGAGCTAAAAAACGGATAATAAAATCAATATGATAGAAAGTAACTAGTTGTTTGCTTGAGTCTTCTTGTTGGCTAATGAGAGCTAATAAACGGCTAAAAAATTCAATATGATAGAAAGTAACTAGTTGTTTGCTTGAGTTTTCTTGTTGGCTAATGAGAGCTAATAAACGGCTAATAAAATCAATATGATAGAAAGTAACTAGTTGTTTGCTTGAGTCTTCTTGTTGGCTAATGAGAGCTATTAAACGGCTAATAAAAACAATATGATAGAAAGCAACTAGTTGTTTGCTTGAGTCTTCTTGTTGGCTAATGAGGGCTAATAAACGGCTATTAAAATCAATATGATAGAAAGTAACTAGTTGTTTGCTTGAGTCTTCTTGTTGGCTAATGAGAGCTAATGAACGGCTAATAAAATCAATATGATAGAAAGTAACTAGTTGTTTGCTTGAGTCTTCTTGTTGGCTAATGAGAGCTAAATAACGGCTAATAAAATCAATATGATAGAAAGTAACTAGTTGTTTGCTTGAGTCTTCTTGTTGGCTAATGAGAGCTAATAAACGGCTGACCACTTTCAGATTTTACAGACGCAATCAATATGATAGGAAGTAACTAGTTGTTTGCTTGAGTCTTCTTGTTGGCTAATGAGAGCTAATAAACTGCTGACCACTTACAATTTTACAGACGCAAATAAATATGATAGAAATTAACTAGTTGTTTGCTTGAGTCTTCTTGTTGACTAATGAGAACTAATAAACGGCTGACCACCTTCAGATTTTACAGACGCAATCAATATGATAGAAAGTAACTAGTTGTTTGCTTGAGTTGTCTTCTTGTTGGCTAAGGAGAGCTAATAAACGGCTGACCACTTAAGATTTTACAGACGCAATCAATATGATAGAAAGTAACTAGTTGTTTGCTTGAGTTGTCTTCTTGTTGGCTAATGAGAGCTAATAAACGGCTGACCACTTAAGATTTTACAGACGCAATCAATATGATAGAAAGTAACTAGTTGTTTGCTTGAACTGTCTTCTTGTTGGCTAATGAGAGCTAATAAACGGCTGACGACCTTCAGATTTTACAGACGCAATCAATATGATAGAAAGTAACTAGTTGTTTGCTTGAGTTGTCTTCTTGTTGGCTAATGAGAGTTAATAAACGGCTGACCACTTAAGATTTTACAGACGCAATCAATATGATAGAAAGTAACTAGTTGTTTGCTTGAACTGTCTTCTTGTTGGCTAATGAGAGCTAATAAACGGCTGACCAACTTCAGATTTTACAGACGCAATCAATATGATAGGAAGTAACTAGTTGTTTGCTTGAGTCTTCTTGTTGGCTAACGAGAGTTAATAAACGGCTGACCACTTAAGATTTTACAGACGCAATCAATATGATAGAAATTAACTGTTTGTTTGCTTGAGTCTTCTTGTTGGCTAATGAGAGCTAATAAACGGCTAATAAAATCAATATGATAGAAAGTAACTAGTTGTTTGCTTGAGTCTTCTTGTTGGCTAATGAGAGCTAACGAACGGCTAATAAAATCAATATGATAGAAAGTAACTAGTTGTTTGCTTGAGTCTTTTTGTTGGCTAATGAGAGCTTAAAAACGGCTAATAAAATCAATATGATAGAAAGTAACTAGTTGCTTGCTTCAGTCTTCTTGTTGGCTAATGAGAGCTAATAAACGGCTAATAAAATCAATATGATAGAAAGTAACTAGTTGTTTGCCTGAGTCTTCTTGTTGGCTAATGAGAGCTAATAAACGGCTAATAAAAACAATATGATAGAAAGCAACTAGTTGTTTGCTTGAGTCTTCTTGTTGGCTAATGAGGGCTAATAAACGGCTAATAAAATCAATATGATAGAAAGTAACTAGTTGTTTGCTTGAGTCTTCTTGTTGGCTAATGAGAGCTAAAAAACGGCTAATAAAATCAATATGATAGAAAGTAACTAGTTGTTTGCTTGAGTCTTCTTGTTGGCTAATGAGAGCTAATAAACGGCTGACCACCTTCAGATTTTACAGACGCAATCAATATGATAGGAAGTAACTATTTGTCTGCTTGAGTCTTCTTGTTGGCTAATGAGAGTTAAAAAACGGCTAATGAAATCAATATGATAGAAAATAACTAGTTTTTGCTTGAGTTGTCTTCTTGTTGGCTAATGAGAGCTAATAAACGGCTGATCACTTAAGATTTTACAGACGCAATCAATATGATAGAAAGTAATTAGTTGTTTATTTGAGTTGTTTTCTTGTTAGCTAACGAGAGCTAATAAACGGCTGACCACTTAAGATTTTACAGACGCAATCAATATGATAGAAAGTAACTAGATGTTTGCTTGAGTTGTCTTCTTGTTGGCTAATGAGAGCTAATAAAAGGCTGACCACTTAAGATTTTACAGACGCAATCAATATGATAGAAAGTAACTAGTTGTTCGCTTGAGTTGTCTTCTTGTTGGCTAAGGAGAGTTAATAAACGGCTAGACCACTTAAAATTTTATAGACGCAATCAATATGATAGAAGGTTACTAGTTATTTGCTTGAGTTGTCTTCTTGTTGGGTAATGAGAGCTAATAAACGGCTGACCACTTAAGATTTTACAGACGCAGTCAATATGATAGAAAGTAATTAGTTGTTTGCTTGAACTGTCTTCTTGTTGGCTAATGAGAGCTAATAAACGGCTGACCACTCAAGATTTTTCCAGACGTAATCAATATGATAGAAAGTAACTAGTTGTTTGCTTGAGTTGTCTTCTTGTTGGCTAATGAGAGCTTATAAACGGCTTACCACTTAAGATTTTACAGACGCAATCAATATGATAGAAAGTAACTAGTTGTTTGCTTGAGTTGTCTTCTTGTTGGCTAATGAGAGCTAATAAACGGCTGACCACTTAAGATTTTACAGACGTAATCAATATGATAGAAAGTAACTAGTTGTTTGCTTGAGTTGTCTTCTTGTTGGCTAATGAGAGCTTATAAACGGCTGACCACCTTCAGATTTTACAGACGCAATCAACATGATAGAAAGTAACTAGTTGTTTGCTTGAGTTGTCTTCTTGTTGGCTAAGGAGAGCTAATAAACGATTGACCACTTAAGATTTTACAGACGCAATCAATGTGGTAGAAAGTAACTAGTTGTTGGCTTGAGTTGTCTTCTTGTTGGCTAATGAGAGCTAATAAACGGCTGACCACTTAAGATTTTACAGACGCAATCAATATGATAGAAAGTAACTAGTTGTTCGCTTGAGTTGTCTTCTTGTTGGCTAAGGAGAGCTAATAAACGGCTGACCACTTAAAATTTTATAGACGCAATCAATATGATAGAAAGTAACTAGTTGTTTGCTTGAGTTGTCTTCTTGTTGGGTAATGAGAGCTAATAAACGGCTGACCACTTAAGATTTTACAGACGCAGTCAATATGATAGAAAGTAATTAGTTGTTTGCTTGAACTGTCTTCTTGTTGGCTAATGAGGGCTAATAAACGGCTGACCACTCAAGATTTTACAGACGTAATCAATATGATAGAAAGTAACTAGTTGTTTGCTTGAGTTGTCTTCTTGTTGGCTAATGAGAGCTTATAAACGGCTTACCACTTAAGATTTTACAGACGCAATCAATATGATAGAAAGTAACTAGTTGTTTGCTTGAGTTGTCTTCTTGTTGGCTAATGAGAGCTAATAAACGGCTGACCACTTAAGATTTTACAGACGTAATCAATATGATAGAAAGTAACTAGTTGTTTGCTTGAGTTGTCTTCTTGTTGGCTAATGAGAGCTTATAAACGGCTGACCACCTTCAGATTTTACAGACGCAATCAACATGATAGAAAGTAACTAGTTGTTTGCTTGAGTTGTCTTCTTGTTGGCTAAGGAGAGCTAATAAACGATTGACCACTTAAGATTTTACAGACGCAATCAATGTGGTAGAAAGTAACTAATTGTTGGCTTGAGTTGTCTTCTTGTTGGCTAATGAGAGCTAATAAACGGCTGACCACTTAAGATTTTACAGACGCAATCAATATGATAGAAAGTAACTAGTTGTTCGCTTGAGTTGTCTTCTTGTTGGCTAAGGAGAGCTAATAAACGGCTGACCACTTAAAATTTTATAGACGCAATCAATATGATAGAAAGTAACTAGTTGTTTGCTTGAGTTGTCTTCTTGTTGGGTAATGAGAGCTAATAAACGGCTGACCACTTAAGATTTTACAGACGCAGTCAATATGATAGAAAGTAATTAGTTGTTTGCTTGAACTGTCTTCTTGTTGGCTAATGAGGGCTAATAAACGGCTGACCACTCAAGATTTTACAGACGTAATCAATATGATAGAAAGTAACTAGTTGTTTGCTTGAGTTGTCTTCTTGTTGGCTAATGAGAGCTTATAAACGGCTTACCACTTAAGATTTTACAGACGCAATCAATATGATAGAAAGTAACTAGTTGTTTGCTTGAGTTGTCTTCTTGTTGGCTAATGAGAGCTAATAAACGGCTGACCACTTAAGATTTTATAGACGTAATCAATATGATAGAAAGTAACTAGTTGTTTGCTTGAGTTGTCTTCTTGTTGGCTAATGAGAGCTTATAAACGGCTGACCACCTTCAGATTTTACAGACGCAATCAACATGATAGAAAGTAACTAGTTGTTTTCTTGAGTTGTCTTCTTGTTGGCTAAGGAGAGCTAATAAACGATTGACCACTTAAGATTTTACAGACGCAATCAATGTGGTAGAAAGTAACTAGTTGTTGGCTTGAGTTGTCTTCTTGTTGGCTAAGGAGAGCTAATAAACGGCTGACCACTTAAGATTTTACAGACGCAGTCAATATGATAGAAAGTAACTAGTTGTTTGCTTGAGTTGTCTTCTTGTTGGCTAATGAGAGCTTATAAACGGCTGACCACCTTCAGATTTTACAGACGCAATCAACATGATAGAAAGTAACTAGTTGTTTTCTTGAGTTGTCTTCTTGTTGGCTAATGAGAGCTAATAAACGGCTGACCACTTAAGATTTTACAGACGCAATCAATATGATAGAAAGTAACTAGTTGTTCGCTTGAGTTGTCTTCTTGTTGGCTAAGGAGAGCTAATAAACGGCTGACCACTTAAGATTTTATAGACGCAATCAATATGATAGAAAGTAACTAGTTGTTTGCTTGAGTTGTCTTCTTGTTGGGTAATGAGAGCTAATAAACGGCTGACCACTTAAGATTTTACAGACGCAGTCAATATGATAGAAAGTAACTAGTTGTTTGCTTGAACTGTCTTCTTGTTGGCTAATGAGAGCTAATAAACGGCTGACCACTCAAGATTTTACAGACGTAATCAATAAGATAGAAAGTAACTAGTTGTTTGCTTGAGTTGTCTTCTTGTTGGCTAATGAGAGCTTGTAAACGGCCGACCACTTAAAATTTTACAGACGCAATCAATATGATAGAAAGTAACTAGTTGTTTGCTTGAGTTGTCTTCTTGTTGGCTAATGAGAGCTAATAAACGGCTGACCACTTAAGATTTTACAGACGTAATCAATATGATAGACAGTAACTAGTTGTTTGCTTGAGTTGTCTTCTTGTTGGCTAATGAGAGCTTATAAACGGCTGACCACTTAAGATTTTACAGACGCAGTCAATATGATAGAAAGTAACTAGTTCTTGGCTTGAGTTGTCTTCTTGTTGGCTAAGGAGAGCTAATAAACGGCTGACCACCTTCAGATTTTACAGACGCAATCAATATGATAGAAAGTAACTAGTTGTTTGCTTGAGTTGTCTTCTTGTTGGCTAATGAGAGCTAATAAAAGGCTGACCACTTAAGATTTTACAGACGCAATCAATATGATAGAAAGTAACTAGTTGTTCGCTTGAGTTGTCTTCTTGTTGGCTAAGGAGAGCTAATAAACGGCTGACCACTTAAGATTTTATAGACGCAATCAATATGATAGAAAGTAACTAGTTGTTCGCTTGAGTTGTCTTCTTGTTGGCTAAAGAGAGCTAATAAACGGCTGACCACTTAAGATTTTATAGACGCAATCAATATGATAGAAAGTAACTAGTTGTTTGCTTGAGTTGTCTTCTTGTTGGGTAATGAGAGTTAATAAACGGCTGACCACTTAAGATTTTACAGACGCAGTCAATATGATAGAAAGTAACTAGTTTTTTGCTTGAACTGTCTTCTTGTTGGCTAATGAGAGCTAATAAACGGCTGACCACTCAAGATTTCACAGAGGTAATCAATAAGATAGAAAGTAACTAGTTGTTTGCTTGAGTTGTCTTCTTGTTGGCTAATGAGAGCTTGTAAACGGCTGACCACTTAAGATTTTACAGACGCAAAAAATATGATAGAAAGTAACTAGTTGTTTGCTTGAGTTGTCTTCTTGTTGGCTAATGAGAGCTAATAAACGGCTGACCACTTAAGATTTTACAGACGTAATCAATATGATAGACAGTAACTAGTTGTTTGCTTGAGTTGTCTTCTTGTTGGCTAATGAGAGCTTATAAACGGCTGACCACTTAAGATTTTACAGACGCAGTCAATATGATAGAAAGTAACTAGTTGTTGGCTTGAGTTGTCTTCTTGTTGGCTAATGAGAGCTAATAAACGGCTGACCACCTTCAGATTTTACAGACGCAATCAATATGATAGAAAGTAACTACTTGTTTGCTTGAGTCTTCCTGTTGACTAATGAGAGCTAATAAACGGCTGACCACCTTCAGATTTTACAGACGCAATCAATATGATAGAAAGTAACTAGTTGTTTGCTTGAGTTGTGTTCTTGTTGGCTAAGGAGAGCTAATAAACGACTGACCACTTAAGATTTTACAGACGCAATCAATGTGCTAGAAAGTAACTGGTTGTTGGCTTGAGTTGTCTTCTTGTTGGCTAATGAGAGCTAATAAAAGGTTGACCACTTAAGATTTTACAGACGCAATCAATATGATAGAAAGTAACTAGTTGTTCGCTTGAGTTGTCTTCTTGTTGGCTAAGGAGAGCTAATATACGGCTGACCACTTAAGATTTTATAGACGCAATCAATATGATAGAAAGTAACTAGTTGTTTGCTTGAGTTGTCTTCTTGTTGGGTAATGAGAGCTAATAAACGGCTGACCACTTAAGATTTTACAGACGCAGTCAATATGATAGAAAGTAACTAGTTGTTGGCTTGAGTTGTCTTCTTGTTGGCTAATGAGAGCTAATAAACGGCTGACCACCTTCAGATTTTACAGACGCAATCAATATGATGGAAAGTAACTACTTGTTTGCTTGAGTCTTCTTGTTGACTAATGAGAGCTAATAAACGGCTGACCACCTTCAGATTTTACAGACGCAATTAATATGATAGAAAGTAACTAGTTGTTTGCTTGAGTTGTGTTCTTGTTGGCTAAGGAGAGCTAATAAACGACTGACCACTTAAGATTTTACAGACGCAATCAATGTGCTAGAAAGTAACTAGTTGTTGGCTTGAGTTGTCTTCTTGTTGGCTAATGAGAGCTAATAAAAAGTTGACCACTTAAGATTTTACAGACGCAATCAATATGATAGAAAGTAACTAGCTGTTCGCTTGAGTTGTCTTCTTGTTGGCTAAGGAGAGCTAATATACGGCTGACCACTTAAGATTTTATAGACGCAATCAATATGATAGAAAGTAACTAGTTGTTTGCTTGAGTTGTCTTCTTGTTGGGTAATGAGAGCTAATAAACGGCTGACCACTTAAGATTTTACAGACGCAGTCAATATGATAGAAAGTAACTAGTTTTTTGCTTGAACTGTCTTCTTGTTGGCTAATGAGAGCTAATAAACGGCTGACCACTCAAGATTTTACAGACGTAATCAATAAGATAGAAAGTAACTAGTTGTTTGCTTGAGTTGTCTTCTTGTTGGCTAATGAGAGCTTGTAAACGGCTGACCACTTAAGATTTTACAGACGCAATCAATATGATAGAAAGTAACTAGTTGTTTGCTTGAGTTGTCTTCTGGTTGGCTAATGAGAGCTAATAAACGGCTGACCACTTAAGATTTTACAGACGTAATCAATATGATAGACAGTAGCTAGTTGTTTGCTTGAGTTGTCTTCTTGTTGGCTAATGAGAGCTTATAAACGGCTGACCACTTAAGATTTTACAGACGCAGTCAATATGATAGAAAGTAACTAGTTGTTGGCTTGAGTTGTCTTCTTGTTGGCTAATGAGAGCTAATAAACGGCTGACCACCTTCAGATTTTACAGACGCAATCAATATGATAGAAAGTAACTAGTTGTTTGCTTGAGTCTTCTTGTTGGCTAATGAGAGCTATTAAACTGCTGACCAATCTAAGATTTTACAGACGCAATCAATATGATAGAAAGTAACTAGTTGTTTGCTTGAGTTGTCTTCTTGTTGGCTAATGAGAGCTAATAAACGGCTGACCACCTTCAAATTTTACAGACGCAATCAATATGATAGAAAGTAAATAGTTGTTTGCTTGAGTCTTTTTGTTGGCTAATGAGAGCTAATAAACGGCTGAACACCTTTAGATTTTACAGACGCAATCAATATGATAGAAAGTATCTAGTTGTTTGCTTGAGTCTTCTTGTTGGCTAATGAGAGCTAATAAACGGCTGACCACCTTCAGATTTTACAGACGCAATCAATATGATAGAAAGTAACTAGTTGTTTGCTTTAGTCTTCTTGTTGGCTAATGAGAGCTAATAAACGGCTGACCACTTAAGATTTTACAGACGCAATCAATATGATAGAAAGTAACTAGTTGTTTGCTTGAGTCTTGTTGTTGGCTAATGAGAGCTAATAAACGGCTGACCACCTTCAGATTTTACAGACGCAATCAGTTTGATAGAAAGTAACTAGTTGTTTGCTCGAGTTGTCTTCTTGTTGGCTAATGAGAGCTAATAAACGGCTGACCACCTTCAGATTTTACAGACGCAATCAATATGATAGAAAGTAACTAGTTGTTTGCTTTAGTCTTCTTGTTGGCTAATGAGAGCTAATAAACGGCTGACCACTTAAGATTTTACAGACGCAATCAATATGATAGAAAGTAACTAGTTGTTTGCTTTAGTCTTCTTGTTGGCTAATGAGAGCTAATAAACGGCTGACCACTTAAGATTTTACAGACGCAATCAATATGATAGAAAGTAACTAGTTGTTTGCTTGAGTCTTGTTGTTGGCTAATGAGAGCTAATAAACGGCTGACCACCTTCAGATTTTACAGACGCAATCAATTTGATAGAAAGTAACTAGTTGTTTGCTCGAGTTGTCTTCTTGTTGGCTAATGAGAGCTAATAAACGGCTGACCACTTAAGATTTTACAGACGCAATCAATATGATAGAAAGTAACTATTTGTTTGCTTGAGTCTTCTTGTTGGCTAATGAGAGCTGGCTAATAAAATTAATATGATAGAAAGTAACTAGTTGTTTGCTTGAGTCTTCTTGTTGGCTAATGAGAGCTAATAAACGGCTAAAAAAATCAATATGATAGAAAGTAACTAGTTGTTTGCTTGAGTCTTCTTGTTGGCTAATGAGAGCTAATAAACGGCTAAAAAAATCAATATGATAGGAAGTAAGTAGTTGTTTGCTTGAGTTGTCTTCTTGTTGGCTAATGAGAGCTAATAAACGGCTGACCACTTAAGATTTTACAGACGCAATCAATATGATAGAAAGTAACTATTTTTTTGCTTGAGTCTTCTTGTTGGCTAATGAGAGGTAATGAACGGCTAATAAAATCAATATGATAGAAAGTAACTAGTTGTTTGCTTGAGTCTTCTTGTTTGCTAATGAGAGCTAATAAACGGCTAATAAAATCAATATGATAGAAAGTAACTAGTTGTTTGCTTGAGTCTTCTTGTTGGCTAATGAGAGCTAATAAACGGCTGACCACCTTCAAATTTTACAGACGCAATCAATATGATAGAAAGTAAATAGTTGTTTGCTTGAGTCTTTTTGTTGGCTAATGAGAGCTAATAAACGGCTGAACACCTTTAGATTTTACAGACGCAATCAATATGATAGAAAGTATCTAGTTGTTTGCTTGAGTCTTCTTGTTGGCTAATGAGAGCTAATAAACGGCTGACCACCTTCAGAGTTTACAGACGCAATCAATATGATAGAAAGTAACTAGTTGTTTGCTTTAGTCTTCTTGTTGGCTAATGAGAGCTAATAAACGGCTGACCACTTACGATTTTACAGACGCAATCAATATGATAGAAAGTAACTAGTTGTTTGCTTGAGTCTTGTTGTTGGCTAATGAGAGCTAATAAACGGCTGACCACCTTCAGATTTTACAGACGCAATCAGTTTGATAGAAAGTAACTAGTTGTTTGCTCGAGTTGTCTTCTTGTTGGCTAATGAGAGCTAATAAACGGCTGACCACCTTCAGATTTTACAGACGCAATCAATATGATAGAAAGTAACTAGTTGTTTGCTTTAGTCTTCTTGTTGGCTAATGAGAGCTAATAAACGGCTGACCACTTAGGATTTTACAGACGCAATCAATATGATAGAAAGTAACTAGTTGTTTGCTTTAGTCTTCTTGTTGGCTAATGAGAGCTAATAAACGGCTGACCACTTAAGATTTTACAGACGCAATCAATATGATAGAAAGTAACTAGTTGTTTGCTTGAGTCTTGTTGTTGGCTAATGAGAGCTATTAAACGGCTGACCACCTTCAGATTTTACAGACGCAATCAATTTGATAGAAAGTAACTAGTTGTTTGCTTGAGTTGTCTTCTTGTTGGCTAATGAGAGCTAATAAACGGCTGACCACTTAAGATTTTACAGACGCAATCAATATGATAGAAAGTAACTATTTGTTTGCTTGAGTCTTCTTGTTGGCTAATGAGAGCTGGCTAATAAAATTAATATGATAGAAAGTAACTAGTTGTTTGCTTGAGTCTTCTTGTTGGCTAATGAGAGCTAATAAACGGCTAAAAAAATCAATATGATAGAAAGTAACTAGTTGTTGGCTTGAGTCTTCTTGTTGGCTAATGAGAGCTAATAAACGGCTAAAAAAATCAATATGATAGGAAGTAAGTAGTTGTTTGCTTGAGTTGTCTTCTTGTTGGCTAATGAGAGCTAATAAACGGCTGACCACTTAAGATTTTACAGACGCAATCAATATGATAGAAAGTAATTATTTTTTTGCTTGAGTCTTCTTGTTGGCTAATGAGAGGTAATAAACGGCTAATAAAATCAATATGATAGTAAATAACTAGTTGTTTGCTTGAGTCTTCTCGTTGGCTAATGAGAGCTAATAAACGGCTAATAAAATCAATATGATAGAAAGTAACTAGTTGTTTGCTTGAGTTGTCTTCTTGTTGGCTAATGAGAGCTTGTAAACGGCTGACCACTTAAGATTTTACAGACGCAGTTAATATGATAGAAAGTAACTAGTTGTTGGCTTGAGTTATCTTCTTGTTGGCTAATGAGAGCTAATAAACGGCTGACCACCTTCAGATTTTACAGACGCAATCAATATGATAGAAAGTAACTAGTTGTTTGATTGAGTCTTCTTGTTGGCTAATGAGAGCTAATAAACGGCTGACCAACCTAATTTTTTACAGACGCAATCAATATGATAGAAAGTAACTAGTTGTTTGCTTGAGTTGTCTTCTTGTTGGCTAATGAGAGCTAATTAACGGCTGACCACCTTCAAATTTTACAGACGCAATCAATATGATAGAAAGTAAATAGTTGTTTGCTTGAGTCTTCCTGTTGGCCAATGAGAGCTAATAAACGGCTGACCACCTTTACATTTTACAGACGCAATCAATATGATAGAAAGTAACTAGTTGTTTGCTTGAGTCTTCTTGTTGGCTAATGAGAGCTAATAAACGGCTGACCGCTTAAGATTTTACAGACGCAATCAATATGATAGAAAGTAACTAGTTGTTTGCTTGAGTCTTCTTGTTGGCTAATGAGAGCTAATAAACGGCTGACCACTTAAGATTTTACAGACGCAATCAATATGATAGAAAGTAACTAGTTGTTTGCTTGAGTCTTCTTGTTGGCTAATGAGAGCTAACAAACGGCTGACCACCTTCAGATTTTACAGACGCAATCAATTTGATAGAAAGTAACTAGTTGTTTGCTTGAGTCTTCTTGTTGGCTAATGAGAGCTAAAAAACGGCTGACCACTTAAGATTTTACAGACGCAATCAATATGATAGAAAGTAACTAGTTGTTTGCTTGAGTTGTCTTCTTGTTGGCTAATGAGAGCTAATAAACGGCTGACCACCTTTAGATTTTACAGACGCAACCAATACGATAGAAAGTAACTAGTTGTTTGCTTGAGTCTTCTTGTTGGCTAATGAGAGCTAATAAACGGCTGACCACTTAAGATTTCACAGACGCAACCAATATGATAGAAAGTAACTAGTTGTTTGCTTGAGTCTTCTTGTTGGCTAATGAGAGCTAACAAACGGCTGACCACCTTCAGATTTTACAGACGCAATCAATTTGATAGAAAGTAACTAGTTGTTTGCTTGAGTCTTCTTGTTGGCTAATGAGAGCTAAAAAACGGCTGACCACTTAAGATTTTACAGACGCAATCAATATGATAGAAAGTAACTAGTTGTTTGCTTGAGTTGTCTTCTTGTTGGCTAATGAGAGCTAATAAACGGCTGACCACCTTTAGATTTTACAGACTCAATCAATATGATAGAAAAAAAATATTTGTTTGCTTGAGTCTTCTTGTTGGCTAATGAGAGCTAATAAACGGCTGACCACCTTAAGATTTTACAGACGCAACCAATATGATGGAAAGTAACTAGTTGTTTGCTTGAGTCTTCTTGTTGGCTAATGAGAGCTAATAAACGGCTGACCACCTTCAGATTTTACAGACGCAATCAATTTGATAGAAAGTAACTAGTTGTTTGCTTGAGTCTTCTTGTTGGCTAATGAGAGCTAAAAAACGGCTGACCACTTAAGATTTTACAGACGCAATCAATATGATAGAAAGTAACTAGTTGTTTGCTTGAGTTGTCTTCTTGTTGGCTAATGAGAGCTAATAAACGGCTGACCACCTTTAGATTTTACAGACGCAACCAATATGATAGAAAGTAACTAGTTGTTTGCTTGAGTCTTCTTGTTGGCTAATGAGAGCTAACAAACGGCTGACCACCTTCAGATTTTACAGACGCAATCAATTTGATAGAAAGTAACTAGTTGTTTGCTTGAGTCTTCTTGTTGGCTAATGAGAGCTAAAAAAACGGCTGATCACTTAAGATTTTACAGACGCAATCAATATGATAGAAAGTAACTAGTTGTTTGCTTGAGTTGTCTTCTTGTTGGCTAATGAGAGCTAATAAACGGCTGACCACCTTTAGATTTTACAGACTCAATCAATATGATAGAAAAAAAATAGTTGTTTGCTTGAGTCTTCTTGTTGGCTAATGAGAGCTAATAAACGGCTGACCACCTTAAGATTTTACAGAAGCAACCAATATGATGGAAAGTAACTAGTTGTTTGCTTGAGTCTTCTTGTTGGCTAATGAGAGCTAATAAACGGCTGACCACCTTCAGATTTTACAGACGCAATCAATTTGATAGAAAGTACTTAGTTGTTTGCTTGAGTCTTCTTGTTGGCTAATGAGAGCTAAAAAACGGCTGACCACCTTCAGATTTTACAGACGCAATCAATTTGATAGAAAGTAACTAGTTGTTTGCTTGAGTCTTCTTGTTGGCTAATGAGAGCTAAAAAACGGCTGACCACTTAAGATTTTACAGACGCACTCAATATGATAGAAAGTAACTATTTGTTTGCTTGAGTTGTCTTCTTGTTGGCTAATGAGAGCTAATAAACGGCTGACCACCTTTAGATTTTACAGACTCAATCAATATGATTAAAAAAAATAGTTGTTTGCTTGAATCTTCCTGTTGGCTAATGAGAGCTAATAAACGGCTGACCACCTTTAGATTTTACAGACGCAATCAATATGATAGAAAGTAACTAGTTGTTTGCTTGAGTCTTTTTGTTGGCTAATGAGAGCTAATAAACGGCTGACCACTTAAGATTTTACAGACGCAATCAATATGATAGAAAATAACTAGTTGTTTGCTTGAGTCTTCTTGTTGGCTACTGAGAGCTAATAAACGGCTGACCACTTAAGATTTTACTGACGCAACAAAATGATAGAAAGTAACTAGTTGTTTGCTTGAGTCTTCCTGATGGCTAATGAGAGCTAATAAACGGCTGACCAACTTCAGATTTTACAGACGCAATCAATTTGATAGAAAGTAACTAGTTGTTTGCTTGAGTCTTCTTGTTGGCTAATGAGAGCTAATAAACGGCTGACCACCTTCAAATTTTACAGACGCAATCAATATGATAGAAAGTAAATAGTTGTTTGCTTGAGTCTTCTTGTTGGCTAATGAGAGCTAATAAACGGCTGACCACCTTAAGGTTTTACACACGCAATCAATATGATAGAAAGTAACTAGTTGTTTGCTTGAGTCTTCTTGTTGGCTAATGAGAGCTAATAAACGGCTGACCACTTAAGATTTTACAGACGCAATCAATATGATAGAAAGTAACTAGTTGTTTGCTTTAGTCTTCATGTTGGCTAATGATAGCTGGCTAATAAAATCAATATGATAGAAAGTAACTAGTTGTTTGCTTGAGTCTTCTTGTTGGCTAATGAGAGCTAATAAACGGCTAATAAAATCAATAAAATAGAAAGTAACTAGTTGTTTGCTTGAGTATTCTAGTTGGCTAATGAGAGCTAAAAAAACGGCTAAAAAAATCAATATGATAGAAAGTAACTAGTTGTTTGCTCGAGTTGTCTTCTTGTTGGCTAATGAGAGCTAATAAACGGCTGACCACTTAAGATTTTACAGACGCAATCAATATGATAGAAAGTAACTATTTATTTTCTTGAGTCTTCTTGTTGGCTAATGAGAGCTAATGAACGGCTAATAAAATCAATATGATAGTAAGTAACTAGTTGTTTGCTTGAGTCTTCTCGTTGGCTAATGAGAGCTAATAAACGGCTAATAAAATCAATATGATAGAAAGTAACTAGTTGTTTGCTTGAGTCTTCTTGTTGACTAATGAGAGCTAATAAACGGCTAACAAAATCAATTTGATAGAAAGTAACTAGTTGTTTTCTTGAGTCTTCTTGTTGGCTAATGAAAGCTAATAAACGGCTGACTACCTTCAGATCTTACAGACGCAATCAATATGATAGAAAAAACTAAATGTTTGCTTGAGTCTTTTTGTTGGCTAATGAGAGCTAATAAACGGCTGACCACCCTGAGATTTTACAGACGCAATCAATGTGATAGAAAGTAACTAGTTGTTTGCTTGAGTTGTCTTCTTGTTGGCTAATGAGAGCCAATAAACGGCTGACCACCTTCAAATTTTACAGACGCAATCAGTAAGACAGAAAGTAACTAGTTGTTTCCTTGAGCCTTCTTGTTGGCTAATGAGATCTAATGAACGGCTGACTACCCTAAGGTTTACAGACGCAATCAATTTGATAGAAAGTAACTAGTTGTTTGCTTGAGTCTTCTTGTTGGCTAATGAGAGTTAATAAACGGCTGACCACCTTCAGATTTTACAGACGCAATCAATATGATAGCAAGTAACAAGTCGTTTGCTTGAGTCTTCTTGTTGGCTAATGAGAGCTAATAAACGGCTGACCACCTTCAGAATTTACAGACGCAATCAATATGATAGGAAGTAACTAGTCGTTTGCTTGAGTCTTCTTGTTGGCTAATGAGAGCTAATAAACGGCTCACCACTTATGATTTTACAGACGCAAATAAATATAATAGAAAGTAACTAGTTGTTTGCTTGAGTCTTCTTGTTGACTAATGAGAGCTAATAAACGGCTGACCACCTTCAGATTTTACAGACGCAATCAATATGATAGAAAGTAACTAGTTGTTTGCTTGAGTTGTCTTCTTGTTGGCTAAGGAGAGCTAATAAACGGCTGACCACTTAAGATTTTACAGACGCAATCAATATGATAGAAAGTAACTAGTTGTTTGCTTGAGTTGTCTTCTTGTTGGCTAATGAGAGCTAATAAACGGCTGACCAATTAAGATTTTACAGACGCAATCAATTTGATAGAAAGTAACTAGTTGTTTGCTTGAACTGTCTTCTTGTTGGCTAATGAGAGCTAATAAACGGCTGACCACCTTCAGATTTTACAGACGCAATCAATATGATAGGAAGTAACCCTTTTGTTTGCTTGAGTCTTCTTGTTGGCTAATGAGAGCTAATAAACGGCTGACCACTTAACATTTTACAGACGTAATCAATATGATAGAAAGTAACTGTGTGTTTGCTTGAGTCTTCTTGTTGGCTAATGAGAGCTAATACACGGCTAATAAAATCAATATGATAGAAAGTAACTAGTTGTTTGCTTGAGTCTTCTTGTTGGCTAATGAGAGCTAATAAACGGCTAATAAAATCAATAGGATAGAAAGTAACTAGTTGTTTGCTTGAGTCTTCTTGTTGGCTAATGAGAGCTTAAAAACGACTAATAAATTCAATATGATAGAAAGTAACTAGTTGTTTGCTTGAGTTTTCTTGTTGGCTAATGAGAGCTAGTAAACGGCTAATAAAATCAATATGATAGAAAGTAACTAGTTGTTTGCTTGAGTCTTCTTGTTGGCTAATGAGAGCTATTAAACGGCTAATAAAAACAATATGATAGAAAGCAACTAGTTGTTTGCTTGAGTCTTCTTGTTGGCTAATGAGGGCTAATAAACGGCTATTAAAATCAATATGATAGAAAGTAACTAGTTGTTTGCTTGAGTCTTCTTGTTGGCTAATGAGAGCTAATAAACGGCTAATAAAATCAATATGATAGAAAGTAACTAGTTGTTTGCTTGAGTCTTCTTGTTGGCTAATGAGAGCTAATAAACGGCTAATAAAATCAAAATGATAGAAAGTAATTAGTTGTTTGCTTCAGTCTTCTTGTTGGCTAATGAGAGCTAAAAAACGGCTAATAAAATCAATATGATAGAAAGTAACTAGTTGTTTGCTTGACTCTTCTTGTTGGCTAATGAGAGCTAATAAACGGCTGACCACCTTCAGATTTTACAGACGCAATCAATATGATAGGGAGTAACTAGTTGTTTGCTTGAGTCTTCTTATTGGCTAATGAAAGCTAATAAACGGCTGACCACTTACAATTTTACAGACGCAAATAAATATGATAGAAGTAACTAGCTGTTTGCTTGAGTCTTCTTGTTGACTAATGAGAGCTAATAAACGGCTGACCACCTTCAGATTTTACAGACGCAATCAATATGATAGAAAGTAACTAGTTGTTTGCTTGAGTTGTCTTCTTGTTGGCTATGGAGTGCTAATAAACGGCTGACCACTTAAGATTTTACAGACGCAATCAATATGATAGAAAGTAACTAGTTGTTTGCTTGAGTTGTCTTCTTGTTGGCTAATGAGAGCTAATAAACGGCTGACCACTTAAGATTTTACAGACGCAATCAATATGATAGAAAGTAACTAGTTGTTTGCTTGAACTGTCTTCTTGTTTGCTAATGAGAGCTAATAAACGGCTGACGACCTTCAGATTTTACAGACGCAATCAATATGATAGAAAGTAACTAGTTGTTTGCTTGAGTTGTCTTCTTGTTGGCTAATGAGTGCTAATAAACGGCTGACCACTTAAGATTTTACAGACGCAATCAATATGATAGAAAGTAACTAGTTGTTTGCTTGAACTGTCTTCTTGTTGGCTAATGAGAGCTAATAAACGGCTGACCACCTTCAGATTTTACAGACGCAATCAATATGATAGGAAATAACTAGTTGTTTGCTTGAGTCTTCTTGTTGGCTAATGAGAGCTAATAATCGGCTGACCACTTAAGATTTTACAGACGCAATCAATATGATAGAAAGTAACTGTTTGTTTGCTTGAGTCTTCTTGTTGGCTAATGAGAGCTAATAAACGGCTAATAAAATCAATATGATAGAAAATAACTAGTTGTTTGCTTGAGTCTTCTTGTTGGCTAATGAGAGCTAATGAACGGCTGACCACTTAAGATTTTACAGACGCAATCAATATGATAGAAAGTAAATAGTTGTTTGCTTGAGTTGCCTTCTTGTTGGCTAATGAGAGCTAATAAACGGCTGACCAATTAAGATTTTACAGACGCAATCAATTTGATAGAAAGTAACTAGTTGTTTGCTTGAACTGTCTTCTTGTTGGCTAATGAGAGCTAATAAACGGCTGACCACCTTCAGATTTTACAGACGCAATCAATATGATAGGAAGTAACTAGTTGTTTGCTTGAGTCTTCTTGTTGGCTAATGAGAGCTAATAAACGGCTGACCACTTAAGATCTTACAGACGCAATCAATATGATAGAAAGTAACTGTTTGCTTGCTTGAGTCTTCTTGTTGGCTAATGAGAGCTAATAAACGGCTAATAAATTCAATATGATAGAAAGTAACTAGTTGTTTGCTTGAGTCTTCTTGTTGGCTAATGAGGGCTAATAAACGGCTAATAAAATTAATATGATAGAAAGTAACTAGTTGTTTGCTTGAGTCTTCTTGTTGGCTAATGAGAGCTAAAAAACGGCTAATAAAATCAATATGATAGAAAGTAACTAGTTGTTTGCTTGAGTCTTCTTGTTGGCTAATGAGAGCTAATAAACGGCTGACCACCTTCAGATTTTACAGACGCAATCAATATGATAGAAAGTAACTAGTTTTTTGCTTGAGTTGTCTTCTTGTTGGCTAATGAGTGCTAATAAACGGCTGACCACTTAAGATTTTACAGACGCAATCAATATGATAGAAAGTAACTAGTTGTTTGCTTGAACTGTCTTCTTGTTGGCTAATGAGAGCTAATAAACGGCTGACCACAATCAGATTTTACAGACGCAATCAATATGATAGGAAATAACTAGTTGTTTGCTTGAGTCTTCTTGTTGGCTAATGAGAGCTAATAAACGGCTGACCACTTAAGATTTTACAGACGCAATCAATATGATAGAAAGTAACTGTTTGTTTGCTTGAGTCTTCTTGTTGGCTAATGAGAGCTAATAAACGGCTAATAAAATCAATATGATAGAAAGTAACTAGTTGTTTGCTTGAGTCTTCTTGTCGGCTAATGAGAGCTAATGAACGGCTGACCACTTAATATTTTACAGACGCAATCAATATGATAGAAAGTAACTAGTTGTTTGCTTGAACTGTCTTCTTGTTGGCTAATGAGAGCTAATAAACGGCTGACCACCTTCAGATTTTACAGACGCAATCAATATGATAGGAAGTAACTAGTTGTTTGCTTGAGTCTTCTTGTTGGCTAATGAAAGCTAATAAACGGCTGACCACTTAAGATCTTACAGACGCAATCAATATGATAGAAAGTAACTGTTTGTTTGCTTGAGTCTTCTTGTTGGCTAATGAGAGCTAATAAACGGCTAATAAAATCAATATGATAGAAAGTAACTAGTTGTTTGCTTGAGTCTTCTTGTTGGCTAATGAGAGCTAATGAACGGCTAATAAAATCATTATGATAGATAGTAACTAGTTGTTTGCTTGAGTCTTCTTGTTGGCTAATGAGAGCTTAAAAACGGCTAATAAAATCAATATGATAGAAAGTAACTAGTTGTTGCTTCAGTCTTCTTGTTGGCTAATGAGAGCTAATAAACGGCTAATAAAATCAATATGATAGAAAGTAACTAGTTGTTTGCTTGAGTCTTCTTGTTGGCTAATGAGAGCTAATAAACGGCTAATAAAAACAATATGATAGAAAGCAACTAGTTGTTTGCTTGAGTCTTCTTTTTGGCTGATGAGGGCTAATAAACGGCTAATAAAATCAATATGATAGAAAGTAACTAGTTGTTTGCTTGAGTCTTCTTGTTGGCTAATGAGAGCTAATAAACGGCTAATAAACTCAATATGATAGAAAGTAACTAGTTGTTTGCTTGAGTCTTCTTGTTGGCTAATGAGGGCTAATAAACGGCTAATAAAATTAATATGATAGAAAGTAACTAGTTGTTTGCTTGAGTCTTCTTGTTGGCTAATGAGAGCTAAAAAACGGCTAATATAATCAATATGATAGAGAGTAACTAGTTGTTTGCTTGAGTCTTCTTGTTGGCTAATGAGAGCTAATAAACGGCTGACCACCTTCAGATTTTACAGACGCAATCAATATGATAGAAAGTAACTAGTTGTTTGCTTGAGTTGTCTTCTTGTTGGCTAATGAGTGCTAATAAACGGCTGACCACTTAAGATTTTACAGACGCAATCAATATGATAGAAAGTAACTAGTTGTTTGCTTGAACTGTCTTCTTGTTGGCTAATGAGAGCTAATAAACGGCTGACCACAATCAGATTTTACAGACGCAATCAATATGATAGGAAATAACTAGTTGTTTGCTTGAGTCTTCTTGTTGGCTAATGAGAGCTAATAAACGGCTGACCACTTAAGATTTTACAGACGCAATCAATATGATAGAAAGTAACTGTTTGTTTGCTTGAGTTTTCTTGTTGGCTAATGAGAGCTAATAAACGGCTAATAAAATCAATATGATAGAAAGTAACTAGTTGTTTGCTTGAGTCTTCTTGTCGGCTAATGAGAGCTAATGAACGGCTGACCACTTAAGATTTTACAGACGCAATCAATATGATAGAAAGTAACTAGTTGTTTGCTTGAACTGTCTTCTTGTTGGCTAATGAGAGCTAATAAACGGCTGACCACCTTCAGATTTTACAGACGCAATCAATATGATAGGAAGTAACTAGTTGTTTGCTTGAGTCTTCTTGTTGGCTAATGAAAGCTAACAAACGGCTGACCACTTAAGATCTTACAGACGCAATCAATATGATAGAAAATAACTGTTTGTTTGCTTGAGTCTTCTTGTTGGCTAATGAGAGCTAATAAACGGCTAATAAAATCAATATGATAGAAAGTAACTAGTTGTTTGCTTGAGTCTTCTTGTTGGCTAATGAGAGCTAATGAACGGCTAATAAAATCAATATGATAGAAAGTAACTAGTTGTTTGCTTGAGTCTTCTTGTTGGCTAATGAGAGCTTAAAAACGGCTAATAAAATCAATATGATAGAAAGTAACTAGTTGTTTGCTTCAGTCTTCTTGTTGGCTAATGAGAGCTAATAAACGGCTAATAAAATCAATATGATAGAAAGTAACTAGTTGTTTGCTTGAGTCTTCTTGTTGGCTAATGAGAGCTAATAAACGGCTAATAAAAACAATATGATAGAAAGCAACTAGTTGTTTGCTTGAGTCTTCTTTTTGGCTAATGAGGGCTAATAAACGGCTAATAAAATCAATATGATAGAAAGTAACTAGTTGTTTGCTTGAGTCTTCTTGTTGGCTAATGAGAGCTAATAAACGGCTAATAAACTCAATATGATAGAAAGTAACTAGTTGTTTGCTTGAGTCTTCTTGTTGGCTAATGAGGGCTAATAAACGGCTAATAAAATTAATATGATAGAAAGTAACTAGTTGTTTGCTTGAGTCTTCTTGTTGGCTAATGAGAGCTAATAAACGGCTGACCACCTTCAGATTTTACAGACGCAATCAATATGATAGGAAGTAACTAGTTGTTTGCTTGAGTCTTCTTTTTGGCTAATGAGAGCTAATAAACGGCTGACCACTTACGATTTTACAGACGCAAATAAATATGATAGAAAGTAACTAGTTGTCTGCTTGAGTCTTCTTGTTGACTAATGAGAGCTAATAAACGGCTGACCACTTAAGATCTTACAGACGCAATCAAAATGATAGAAAATAACTGTTTGTTTGCTTGAGTCTTCTTGTTGGCTAATGAGAGCTAATAAACGGCTAATAAAATCAATATGATAGAAAGTAACTAGTTGTTTGCTTGAGTCTTCTTGTTGGCTAATGAGAGCTAATGAACGGCTAATAAAATCAATATGATAGAAAGTAACTAGTTGTTTGCTTGAGTCTTCTTGTTGGCTAATGAGAGCTTAAAAACGGCTAATAAAATCAATATGATAGAAAGTAACTAGTTGTTTGCTTCAGTCTTCTTGTTGGCTAATGAGAGCTAATAAACGGCTAATAAAATCAATATGATAGAAAGTAACTAGTTGTTTGCTTGAGTCTTCTTGTTGGCTAATGAGAGCTAATAAACGGCTAATAAAAACAATATGATAGAAAGCAACTAATTGTTTGCTTGAGTCTTCTTTTTGGCTAATGAGGGCTAATAAACGGCTAATAAAATTAATATGATAGAAAGTAACTAGTTGTTTGCTTGAGTCTTCTTGTTGGCTAATGAGAGCTAAAAAACGGCTAATATAATCAATATGATAGAAAGTAACTAGTTGTTTGCTTGAGTCTTCTTGTTGGCTAATGAGAGCTAATAAACGGCTGACCACCTTCAGATTTTACAGACGCAATCAATATGATAGGAAGTAACTAGTTGTTTGCTTGAGTCTTCTTTTTGGCTAATGAGAGCTAATAAACGGCTGACCACTTACGATTTTACAGACGCAAATAAATATGATAGAAAGTAACTAGTTGTCTGCTTGAGTCTTCTTGTTGACTAATGAGAGCTAATAAACGGCTGACCACCTTCAGATTTTACAGACGCAATCAATATGATAGAATGTAACTAGTTGTTTGCTTGAGTTGTCTTCTTGTTGGCTAAGGAGAGCTAATAAACGGCTGACCACTTAAGATTTTACAGACGCAATCAATATGATAGAAAGTAACTAGTTGTTTGCTTGAGTTGTCTTCTTGTTGGCTAATGAGAGCTAATATACGGCTGACCACTTAAGATTTTACAGAGGCAATCAATATGAAAGAATGTAACTAGTTGTTTGCTTGAGTTGTCTTCTTGTTGGCTAAGGAGAGCTAATAAACGGCTTACCACCTTCAGATTTTACAGACGCAATCAATATGATAGGAAGTAACTAGTTGTTTGCTTGAGTCTTCTTGTTGGCTAATGAGAGCTAATAAACGGCTGACCACTTAAGATTTTACAGACGCAATCAATTTGATAGAAAGTAACTATTTGTTTGCTGGAGTCTTCTTGTTGGCTAATGAGAGCTAATAAACGGCTAATAAAATCAATATGATAGAAAGGAACTAGTTGTTCGCTTGAGTTTTCTTGTTGGCTAATGAGAGCTAATAAACGGCTAATAAAATCAATATGATAGAAAGTAACTAGTTGTTTGCTTGAGTCTTCTTGTTGGCTAATGAGAGCTTAAAAACGGCTAATAAAATCAATATGATAGAAAGTAACTAGTTGTTTGCTTGAGTCTTCTTGTTGGCTAATGAGAGCTAATAAAGGGCTAATAAAATCAATATGTTAGAAAGCAACTAGTTGTTTGCTTGAGTCTTCTTGTTGGCTAATGAGGGCTAATAAACGGCTAAAAAAATCAATATGATAGAAAGTAACTAGTTGGTTGCTTGAGTCTTCTTGTTGGCTAATGAGAGCTAATAAACGGCTAATAAAATCAATATGATAGAAAGCAACTAGTTGTTTGCTTGAGTCTTCTTGTTGACTAATGAGAGCTAATAAAGGGCTAATAAAATCAATATGATAGAAAGCAACTAGTTGTTTGCTTGAGTCTTCTCGTTGGCTAATGAGAGCTAATAAACGGCTAATAAAATCAATGTGATAGAAAGTAACTAGTTGTTTGCTTGAGTCTTCTTGTTGACTAATGAGAGCTAAAAAACGTCTAATAAAATCAATTTGATAGAAAGTAACTAGTTGTTTTCTTGAGTCTTCTTGTTGGCTAATGAAAGCTAATAAACGGCTGACCACCTTCAGATCTTACAGACGCAATCAATATGATATAAAAAAAACTAAATGTTTGCTTGAGTCTTTTTGTTGGCTAATGAGAGCTAATAAACGGCTGACCACCCTGAGATTTTACAGACGCAATCAATATGATAGAAAGTAACTAGTTGTTTGCTTGAGTTGTCTTCTTGTTGGCTAATGAAAGCTAATAAACGGCTAATAAAATCAATATGATAGAAAGCAACTAGTTGTTTGCTTGAGTCTTCTTGTTGACTAATGAGAGCTAATAAAGGGCTAATAAAATCAATATGTTAGAAAGCAACTAGTTGTTTGCTTGAGTCTTCTCGTTGGCTAATGAGAGCTAATAAACGGCTAATAAAATCATTATGATAGAAAGTAACTAGATGTTTGCTTGAGTCTTCTTGTTGACTAATGAGAGCTAAGAAACGTCTAATAAAATCAATTTGATAGAAAGTAACTAGTTGTTTTCTTGAGTCTTCTTGTTGGCTAATGAAAGCTAATAAACGGCTGACCACCTTCAGATCTTACAGACGCAATCAATATGATATAAAAAAAACTAAATGTTTGCTTGAGTCTTTTTGTTGGCTAATGAGAGCTAATAAACGGCTGACCACCCTGAGATTTTACAGACGCAATCAATATGATAGAAAGTAACTAGTTGTTTGCTTGAGTTGTCTTCTTGTTGGCTAATGAAAGCCAATAAACCGCTGACCACCTTCAGATTTTACAGACGCAATCAGTAAGACAGAAAGTAACTAGTTGTTTCCTTGAGCCTTCTTGTTGGCTAATGACAGCTAATGAACGGCTGACTACCCTAAGATTTACAGACGCAATCAATATGATAGAAAGTAACTAGTTGTTTGCTTGAGTCTTCTTGTTGGCTAATGAGAGCTAATAAACGGCTAATAAAATCAATATGATAGAAAGCAACTAGTTGTTTGCTTGAGTCTTCTTGTTGACTAATGAGAGCTAATAAAGGGCTAATAAAATCAATATGTTAGAAAGCAACTAGTTGTTTGCTTGAGTCTTCTCGTTGGCTAATGAGAGCTAATAAACGGCTAATAAAATCATTATGATAGAAAGTAACTAGTTGTTTGCTTGAGTCTTCTTGTTGACTAATGAGAGCTAATAAACGTCTAATAAAATCAATTTGATAGAAAGTAACTAGTTGTTTTCTTGAGTCTTCTTGTTGGCTAATGAAAGCTAATAAACGGCTGACCACCTTCAGATCTTACAGACGCAATCAATATGATAGAAAAAACTAAATGTTTGCTTGAGTCTTTTTGTTGGCTAATGAGAGCTAATAAACGGCTGACCACTCTGAGATTTTACAGACGCAATCAATATGATAGAAAGTAACTAGTTGTTTGCTTGAGTTGTCTTCTTATGGCTAATGAAAGCCAATAAACCGCTGACCACCTTCAGATTTTACAGACGCAATCAGTAAGACAGAAATTAACTAGTTGTTTCCTTGAGCCTTCTTGTTGGCTAATGACAGCTAATGAACGGCTGACTACCCTAAGATTTACAGACGCAATCAATATGATAGAAAGTAACTAATTGTTTGCTTGAGTCTTCTTGTTGGCTAATGAGAGCTAATAAACGGCTGACCACCTTCAGATTTTACAGACGCAATCAATATGATAGCAAGTAACTAGTCGTTTGCTTGAGTCTTCTTGTTGGCTAATGAGAGCTAATAAACGGCTGACCACCTTCAGAATTTACAGCCGCAATCAATATGATAGGAAGTAACTAGTTGTTTGCTTGAGTCTTCTTGTTGGCTAATGAGAGCTAATAAACGGCTGACCACTTATGATTTTACAGACGCAAATAAATATGATAGAAAGTAACTAGTTGTTTGCTTGAGTCTTCTTGTTGACTAATGAGAGCTAATAAACGGCTGACCACCTTCAGATTTTACAGACGCAATCAATATGATAGAAAGTAACTAGTTGTTTGCTTGAGTTGTCTTCTTGGCTAAGGAAAGCTAATAAACGGCTCACCACTTAAGATTTTACAGACGCAATCAATATGATAGAAAGTAACTGTTTATTTGCTTGAGTCTTCTTGTTGGCTAATGAGAGCTAATAAACGGCTAATAAAATCAATATGATAGTAAGTAACTAGTTGTTTGCTTGAGTCTTCTCGTTGGCTAATGAGAGCTAATAAAAGGCTAATAAAATCAATATGATAGAAAGTAACTAGTTGTTTGCTTGAGTCTTCTTGTTGACTAATGAGAGCTAATAAACGGCTAATAAAATCAATTTGATAGAAAGTAACTAGTTGTTTTCTTGAGTCTTCTTGTTGGCTAATGAAAGCTAATAAACGGCTGACCACCTTCAGATCTTACAGACGCAATCAATATGATAGAAAAAAACTAAATGTTTGCTTGAGTCTTTTTGTTGGCTAATGAGAGCTAATAAACGGCTGACCACCCGGAGATTTTACAGACGCAATCAATATGATAGAAAGTAACTAGTTGTTTGCTTGAGTTGTATTCTTGTTGGCTAATGAGAGCCAATAAACGGCTGACCACCTTCAGATTTTACAGACGCAATCAGTAAGACAGAAAGTAACTAGTTGTTTCCTTGAGCCTTCTTGTTGGCTAATGAGAGCTAATGAACGGCTGACTACCCTAAGATTTACAGACGCAATCAATATGATAGAAAGTAACTAGTTGTTTGCTTGAGTCTTCTTGTTGGCTAATGAGAGCTAATAAACGGCTGACCACCTTCAGATCTTACAGACGCAATCAATATGATAGCAAGTAACTAGTCGTTTGTTCAAACTTCTTGTTGGCTAACGAGAGCTAATAAACGGCTGACCACCTTCAGAATTTACAGACGCAATCAATATGATAGGAAGTAACTAGTTGTTTGCTTGAGTCTTCTTGTTGGCTAATGAGAGCTAATAAACGGCTGACCACTTATGATTTTACAGACGCAAATAAATATGATAGAGAGTAACTAGTTGTTTGCTTGAGTCTTCTTGTTGACTAATGAGAGCTAATAAACGGCTGACCACCTTCAGATTTTACAGACGCAATCAATATGATAGAAAGTAACTAGTTGTTTGCTTGAGTTGTCTTCTTGTTGGCTAAGGAGAGCTAATAAACGGCTGACCACTTAAGATTTAACAGACGCAATCAATATGATAGAAAGTAAATAGTTGTTCGCTTGAGTTGTCTTCTTGTTGGCTAATGAGAGCTAATAAACGGCTGACCAATTAAAATTCTACAGACGCAATCAATATGATAGAAAGTAACTAGTTGTTTGCTTGAACTGTCTTCTTGTTGGCTAATGAGAGCTAATAAACGTCTGACCACCTTCAGATTTTACAGACGCAATCAATATGATAGGAAGTAACTTGTTGTTTGCTTGAGTCTTCTTGTTGGCTAATGAGAGCTAATAAACGGCTGACCACTTAAGATTTTACAGACGCAATCAATATGATAGAAAGTAACTGTTTGTTTGCTTGAGTCTTCTTGTTGGCTAATGAGAGCTAATAAACGGCTAATAAAATCAATATGATAGAAAGTAACTAGTTGTTTGCGTGAGTCTTCTTATTGGTTAATGAGAGCTAATAAACGGCTAATAAAATGAATATGATAGAAAGAAACTAGTTGTTTGCTTGAGTCTTCTTGTTGGCTAATGAGAGCTTAAAAACGACTAATAAATTCAATATGATAGAAAGTAACAAGTTGTTTGCTTGAGTTTTCTTGTTGGCTAATGAGAGCTAATAAACGGCTAATAAAATCAATATGATAGAAAGTAACTAGTTGTTTGCTTGAGTCTTCTTGTTGGCTAATGAGAGCTATTAAACGGCTAATAAAAACAATATGATAGAAAGCAACTAGTTGTTTGCTTGAGTCTTCTTGTTGGCTAATGAGGGCTAATAAACGGCTATTAAAATCAATATGATAGAAAGTAACTAGTTGTTTGCTTGAGTCTTCTTGTTGGCTAATGAGAGCTATTGAACGGCTAATAAAATCAATATGATAGAAAGTAACTAGTTGTTTGCTTGAGTCTTCTTGTTGGCTAATGAGAGCTAATAAACGGCTAATAAAATCAATATGATAGAAAGTAACTAGTTGTTTGCTTGAGTCTTTTTGTTGGCTAATGAGAGCTAAAAAAACGGCTAATAAAATCAATATGATAGAAAGTAACTAGTTGTTTGCTTGAGTCTTCTTGTTGGCTAATGAGAGCTAATAAACGGCTGACCACCTTCAGATTTTACAGACGCAACCAATATGATAGGAAGTAACTAGTTGTTTGCTTGAGTCTTCTTGTTGGCTAATGAGAGCTATTAAACGGCTAATAAAAACAATATGATAGAAAGCAACTAGTTGTTTGCTTGAGTCTTCTTGTTGGCTAATGAGGGCTAAAAAACGGCTATTAAAATCAATATGATAGAAAGTAACTAGTTGTTTGCTTGAGTCTTCTTGTTGGCTAATGAGAGCTATTGAACGGCTAATAAAATCAATATGATAGAAAGTAACTAGTTGTTTGCTTGAGTCTTCTTGTTGGCTAATGAGAGCTAATAAACGGCTAAAAAAATCAATATGATAGAAAGTAACTAGTTGTTTGCTTGAGTCTTCTTGTTGGCTAATGAGAGCTTAAAAACGACTAATAAATTCAATATGATAGAAAGTAACTAGTTGTTTGCTTGAGTTTTCTTGTTGGCTAATGAGAGCTAATAAACGGCTAATAAAATCAATATGATAGAAAGTAACTAGTTGTTTGCTTGAGTCTTCTTGTTGGCTAATGAGAGCTATTAAACGGCTAATAAAAACAATATGATAGAAAGCAACTAGTTGTTTGCTTGAGTCTTCTTGTTGGCTAATGAGGGCTAATAAACGGCTATTAAAATCAATATGATAGAAAGTAACTAGTTGTTTGCTTGAGTCTTCTTGTTGGCTAATGAGAGCTAATGAACGGCTAATAAAATCAATATGATAGAAAGTAACTAGTTGTTTGCTTGAGTCTTCTTGTTTGCTAATGAGAGCTAATAAACGGCTATTAAAATCAATATGATAGAAAGTAACTAGTTGTTTGCTTGAGTCTTCTTGTTGGCTAATGAGAGCTAATGAACGGCTAATAAAATCAATATGATAGAAAGTAACTAGTTGTTTGCTTGAGTCTTCTTGTTGGCTAATGAGAGCTAATAAACGGCTGACCACTTTCAGATTTTACAGACGCAATCAATATGATAGGAAGTAACTAGTTGTTTGCTTGAGTCTTCTTGTTGGCTAATGAGAGCTAATAAACTGCTGACCACTTACAATTTTACAGACGCAAATAAATATGATAGAAATTAACTAGTTGTTTGCTTGAGTCTTCTTGTTGACTAATGAGAACTAATAAACGGCTGACCACCTTCAGATTTTACAGACGCAATCAATATGATAGAAAGTAACTAGTTGTTTGCTTGAGTTGTCTTCTTGTTGGCTAAGGAGAGCTAATAAACGGCTGAACAATTAAGATTTTACAGACGCAATCAATATGATAGAAAGTAACTAGTTGTTTGCTTGAGTTGTCTTCTTGTTGGCTAATGAGAGCTAATAAACGGCTGACCACTTAAGATTTTACAGACGCAATCAATATGATAGAAAGTAACTAGTTGTTTGCTTGAACTGTCTTCTTGTTGGCTAATGAGAGCTAATAAACGGCTGACGACCTTCAGATTTTACAGACGCAATCAATATGATAGAAAGTTACTAGTTGTTTGCTTGAGTTGTCTTCTTGTTGGCTAATGAGAGCTAATAAACGGCTGACCACTTAAGATTTTACAGACGCAATTAATATGATAGAAAGTAACTAGTTGTTTGCTTGAACTGTCTTCTTGTTGGCTAATGAGAGCTAATAAATGGCTGACCAACTTCAGATTTTACAGACGCAATCAATATGATAGGAAGTAACTAGTTGTTTGCTTGAGTCTTCTTGTTGGCTAACGAGAGTTAATAAACGGCTGACCACTTAAGATTTTACAGTCGCAATCAATATGATAGAAATTAACCTTTTGTTTGCTTGAGTCTTCTTGTTGGCTAATGAGAACTAATCAACGGCTAATAAAATCAATATGATAGAAAGTAACTAGTTGTTTGCTTGAGTCTTCTTGTTGGCTAATGAGAGCTAACGAACGGCTAATAAAATCAATATGATAGAAAGTAACTAGTTGTTTGCTTGAGTCTTTTTGTTGGCTAATGAGAGCTTAAAAACGGCTAATAAAATCAATATGATAGAAAGTAACTAGTTGCTTGCTTCAGTCTTCTTGTTGGCTAATGAGAGCTAATAAACGGCTAATAAAATCAATATGATAGAAAATAACTAGTTGTTTGCTTGAGTCTTCTTGTTGGCTAATGAGAGCTAATAAACGGCTAATAAAAACAATATGATAGAAAGCAACTAGTTGTTTGCTTGAGTCTTCTTGTTGGCTAATGAGGGCTAATAAACGGCTAATAAAATCAATATGATAGAAAGTAACTAGTTGTTTGCTTGAGTCTTCTTGTTGGCTAATGAGAGCTAAAAAACGGCTAATAAAATCAATATGATAGAAAGTAACTAGTTGTTTGCTTGAGTCTTCTTGTTGGCTAATGAGAGCTAATAAACGGCTGACCACCTTCAGATTTTACAGACGCAATCAATATGATAGGAAGTAACTATTTGTTTGCTTGAGTCTTCTTTTTGGCTAATGAGAGCTAATAAACGGCTGACCACTTACGATTTTACAGACGCAAATAAATATGATAGAAAGTTTCTAGTTGTCTGCTTGAGTCTTCTTGTTGACTAATGAGAACTAATAAACGGCTGACCACCTTCAGATTTTACAGACGCAATCAATATGATAGAAAGTAACTAGTTGTTTGCTTGAGTTGTCTTCTTGTTGGCTAAGGAGAGCTAACAAACGGCTGACCACTTAAGATTTTACAGACGCAATCAATATGATAGAAAGTAACTAGTTGTTTGCTTGAGTTGTCTTCTTGTTGGCTAATGAGAGCTAATAAACGGCTGACCACTTAAGATTTTACAGACGCAATCAATATGATAGAAAGTAACTAGTTGTTTGCTTGAACTGTCTTCTTGTTGGCTAATGAGAGCTAATAAACGGCTGACGACCTTCAGATTTTACAGACGCAATCAATATGATAGAAAGTAACCAGTTGTTTGCTTGAGTTGTCTTCTTGTTGGCTAATGAGAGCTAATAAACGTCTGACCACTTAAGATTTTACAGACGCAATTAATATGATAGAAAGTAACTAGTTGTTTGCTTGAACTGTCTTCTTGTTGGCTAATGAGAGCTAATAAACGGCTGACCAACTTCAGATTTTACAGACGCAATCAATATGATAGGAAGTAACTAGTTGTTTGCTTGAGTCTTCTTGTTGGCTAACGAGAGTTAATAAACGGCTGACCACTTAAGATTTTACAGACGCAATCAATATGATAGAAATTAACTGTTTGTTTGCTTGAGTCTTCTTGTTGGCTAATGAGAGCTAATAAACGGCTAATAAAATCAATATGATAGAAAGTAACTAGTTGTTTGCTTGAGTCTTCTTGTTGGGTAATGAGAGCTAACGAACGGCTAATAAAATCAATATGATAGAAAGTAACTAGTTGTTTGCTTGAGTCTTTTTGTTGGCTAATGAGAGCTTAAAAACGGCTAATAAAATCAATATGATAAAAAGTAACTAGTTGCTTGCTTCAGTCTTCTTGTTGGATAATGAGAGCTAATAAACGGCTAATAAAATCAATATGATAGAAAATAACTAGTTGTTTGCTTGAGTCTTCTTGTTGGCTAATGAGAGCTAATAAACGGCTAATAAAAACAATATGATAGAAAGCAACTAGTTGTTTGCTTGAGTCTTCTTGTTGGCTAATGAGAGCTAAAAAACGGCTAATAAAATCAATATGATAGAAAGTAACTAGTTGTTTGCTTGAGTCTTCTTGTTGGCTAATGAGAGCTAATAAACGGCTGACCACCTTCAGATTTTACAGACGCAATCAATATGATAGGAAGTAACTATTTGTTTGCTTGAGTCTTCTTTTTGGCTAATGAGAGCTAATAAACGGCTGACCACTTACGATTTTACAGACGCAAATAAATATGATAGAAAGTTTCTAGTTGTCTGCTTGAGTCTTCTTGTTGACTAATGAGAACTAATAAACGGCTGACCACCTTCAGATTTTACAGACGCAATCAATAGTATAGAAAGTAACTAGTTGTTTGCTTGAGTTGTCTTCTTGTTGGCTAAGGAGAGCTAATAAACGGCTGACCACTTAAGATTTTACAGACGCAATCAATATGATAGAAAGTAACTAGTTGTTTGCTTGAGTTGTCTTCTTGTTGGCTAATGAGAGCTAATATACGGCTGACCACTTAAGATTTTACAGACGCAATCAATATGATAGAAAGTAACTAGTTGTTTGCTTGAACTGTCTTCTTGTTGGCTAATGAGAGCTAATAAACGGCTGACCCCCTTCAGATTTTACGGACGCAATCAATATGATAGGAAGTAACTAGTTGTTTGCTTGAGTCTTCTTGTTGGGTAATGAGAGCTAATAAACGGCTGACCACTTACGATTTTACAGACGCAATCAATATGATAGAAAGTAACTAGTTGTTTGCTGGAGTCTTCTTGTTGGCTAATGAGAGCTATTAAACGGCTAATAAAATCAATATGATAGAAAGTAACTAGTTGTTCGCTTGAGTCTTCTTGTTGGCTAATGAGAGCTAATAAACGGCTAATAAAATCAATATGATAGAAATTATCTAGTTGTTTGCTTGAGTCTTCTTGTTGGCTAATGAGAGCTTAAAAACGGCTAATAAAATCAATATGATAGAAAGTAACTAGTTGTTTGCTTGAGTCTTCTTGTTGGCTAATGAGAGCTAATAAACGGCTAATAAAATCAATATGATAGAAAGTAACTAGTTGTTTGCTTGAGTTGTGTTCTTGTTGGCTAAGGAGAGCTAATAAACGACTGACCACTTAAGATTTTACAGACGCAATCAATGTGCTAGAAATTAACTAGTTGTTGGCTTGAGTTGTCTTCTTGTTGGCTAATGAGAGCTAATATACGGCTGACCACTTAAGATTTTACAGACGCAATCAATATGATAGAAAGTAACTAGTTGTTTGCTTGAACTGTCTTCTTGTTGGCTAATGAGAGCTATTAAACGGCTAATAAAATCAATATGATAGAAAGTAACTAGTTGTTCGCTTGAGTCTTCTTGTTGGCTAATGAGAGCTAATAAACGGCTAATAAAATCAATATGATAGAAATTATCTAGTTGTTTGCTTGAGTCTTCTTGTTGGCTAATGAGAGCTTAAAAACGGCTAATAAAATCAATATGATAGAAAGTAACTAGTTGTTTGCTTGAGTTGTGTTCTTGTTGGCTAAGGAGAGCTAATAAACGACTGACCACTTAAGATTTTACAGACGCAATCAATATGATAGAAAGTAACTAGTTGTTTGCTTGAGTTGTCTCCTTGTTGGCTAATGAGAGCTAATATACGGCTGACCACTTAAGATTTTACAGACGCAATCAATATGATAGAAAGTAACTAGTTGTTTGCTTGAACTGTCTTCTTGTTGGCTAATGAGAGCTAATAAACGGCTGACCCCCTTCAGATTTTACGGACGCAATCAATATGATAGGAAGTAACTAGTTGTTTGCTTGAGTCTTCTTGTTGGGTAATGAGAGCTAATAAACGGCTGACCACTTACGATTTTACAGACGCAATCAATATGATAGAAAGTAACTAGTTGTTTGCTGGAGTCTTCTTGTTGGCTAATGAGAGCTATTAAACGGCTAATAAAATCAATATGATAGAAAGTAACTAGCTGTTCGCTTGAGTCTTCTTGTTGGCTAATGAGAGCTAATAAACGGCTAATAAAATCAATATGATAGAAATTATCTAGTTGTTTGCTTGAGTCTTCTTGTTGGCTAATGAGAGCTTAAAAACGGCTGATAAAATCAATATGATAGAAAGTAACTAGTTGTTTGCTTGAGTCTTCTTGTTGGCTAATGAGAGCTAATAAACGGCTAATAAAATCAATATGATAGAAAGTAACTAGTTGTTTGCTTGAGTTGTGTTCTTGTTGGCTAAGGAGAGCTAATAAACGACTGACCACTTAAGATTTTACAGACGCAATCAATGTGCTAGAAAGTAACTAGTTGTTGGCTTGAGTTGTCTTCTTGTTGGCTAATGAGAGCTAATATACGGCTGACCACTTAAGATTTTACAGACGCAATCAATATGATAGAAAGTAACTAGTTGTTTGCTTGAACTGTCTTCTTGTTGGCTAATGAGAGCTATTAAACGGCTAATAAAATCAATATGATAGAAAGTAACTAGTTGTTCGCTTGAGTCTTCTTGTTGGCTAATGAGAGCTAATAAACGTCTAATAAAATCAATATGATAGAAATTATCTAGTTGTTTGCTTGAGTCTTCTTGTTGGCTAATGAGAGCTTAAAAACGGCTAATAAAATCAATATGATAGAAAGTGACTAGTTGTTTGCTTGAGTCTTCTTGTTGGCTAATGAGAGCTAATAAACGGCTAATAAAATCAATATGATAGAAAGTAACTAGTTGTTTGCTTGAGTCTTCTTGTTGGCTAATGAGAGCTAATAAACGGCTAATAACATCAATATGATAGAAAGCAACTAGTTGTTTGCTTGAGTCTTCTTGTTGGCTATTGAGGGCTAATAAACGGCTAATAAAATCAATATGATAGAAAGTAACTAGTTGTTTGCTTGAGTCTTCTTGTTGGCTAATGAGAGCTAACAAACGGCTAATAAAAGCAATATGATAGAAAGTAACTAGTTGTTTGCTTGAGTCTTCTTGTTGGCTAATGAGAGCTAATAAACGGCTAAAAAAATCAATATGATAGAAAGTAACTAGTTGTTTGCTTGAGTCTTCTTGTTGGCTAATGAGAGCTAAAAAACGGCTAATAAAATCAATATGATAGAAAGTAACTAGTTGTTTGCTTGAGTCTTCTTGTTAGCTAATGAGAGCTAATAAGCGGCTAATAAAATCAATATGATAGAAAGTAACTAGTTGTTTGCTTGAGTCTTCTTGTTGGCTAATGAGAGCTAATAAACGGCTAATAAAATCAATATGATAGAAAGCAACTAGTTGTTTGCTTGAGTCTTCTTGTTGGCTAATGAGGGCTAATAAACGGCTAATAAAATCAATATGATAGAAAATAACTGGTTGTTTGCTTGAGTCTTCTTGTTGGCTAATGAGAGCTGATAAACGGCTAATAAAATCAATATGATAGAAACTAACTAGTTGTTAGTTTGAGTCTTCTTGTTGGCTATTGAGAGCTAATAAACGGCTAATAAAATCAATATGATAGAAAGTAAATAATTGTTTGCTTGAGTCTTCTTGTTGGCTAATGAGAGCTAATAAACGGCTAAAAAAATCACTAGGATAGAAAGTAACTAGTTGTTTGCTTGAGTCTTCTTGTTGGCTAATGAGAGCTAATAAACGGCTAATAAAATCAATATGATAGAAAGTAACTAGTTGTTTGCTTGAGTCTTCTTGTCGGCTAATGAGAGCTAATGAACGGCTAATAAAATCAATATGAGAGAAAGTAACTAGATGTTTGCTTGAGTCTTCTTGTTGGCTAATGAGAGCTAAAAAACGGCTAATAAAATCAATATGATAGAAATTAACTAGTTGTTTGCTTGAGTCTTCTTGTTGGCTAATGAGAGCTAATAAACGGCTAAAAAAAGTCAATATGATAGAAAGTGACTAGTTGTTTGCTTGAGTCTTCTTGTTGGCTAATAAGAGCTAATAAACGGCTAATAAAATCAATATGATAGAAAGTAACTAGTTGTTTGCTTGAGTCTTCTTGTTGGCTAATGAGAGCTAATAAACGGCTAAAAAAATCAATATGATAGAAAGTGACTAGTTGTTTGCTTGAGTCTTCTTGTTGGCTAATAAGAGCTAATAAACGGCTAATAAAATCAATATGATAGAAAGTAACTAACTGTTTGCTTGAGTCTTCTTGTTGGCTAATGAGAGCCAATAAACGGCTAAAAAAATCAATATGATAGAAAGTAACTAGTTGTTTGCTTGAGTCTTCTTGTTGGCTAATGAGAGCTAGTAAACGGCTAATAAAATCAATTTGATAGAAAGTAACTAGTTTTTTTGCTTGAGTCTTCTTGTTGGCTATTGAGAGCTAATAAACGGCTAATAAAATCATTATGATAGAAAGTAACTAGTTGTTTGCTTGAGTCTTCTTGTTGGCTAATGAGAGCTACTAAACGGCTGATAAAATCAATTTGATAGAAAGTAACTTTTTGTTTGCTTGAGTCTTCTTGTTGGCTATTGAGAGCTAATGAACGGCTAATAAAATCAATATGATAGAAAGTGACTAGTTGTTTGCTTGAGTCTTCTTGTTGGCTAAAAAGAGCTAATAAACGGATAATAAAATCAATATGATAGAAAGTGACTAGTTGTTTGCTTGAGTCTTCTTGTTGGCTAAAAAGAGCTAATAAACGGCTAATAAAATCAATATGATAGAAATTATCTAGTTGTTTGCTTGAGTCTTCTTGTTGGCTAATGAGAGCTAATAAACGGCTAAAAAAGTCAATATGATAGAAAGTGACTAGTTGTTTGCTTGAGTCTTCTTGTTGGCTAATGAGAGCTACTAAACGGCTGATAAAATCAATTTGATAGAAAGTAACTTTTTGTTTGCTTGAGTCTTCTTGTTGGCTAATGAGAGCTAATGAACGGCTAATAAAATCAATATGATAGAAAGTGACTAGTTGTTTGCTTGAGTCTTCTTGTTGGCTAATGAGAGCTAATAAACGGCTAATAAAATCAATATGATAGAAATTATCTAGTTGTTTGCTTGAGTCTTCTTGTTGGCTAATGAGAGCTTAAAAACGGCTAATAAAATCAATATGATAGAAAGTAACTAGTTGTTTGCTTGAGTCTTCTTGTTGGCTAATGAGAGCTAATAAACGGCTAATAAAATCAATATGATAGAAAGTAACTAGTTGTTTGCTTGAGTTGTGTTCTTGTTGGCTAAGGAGAGCTAATAAACGACTGACCACTTAAGATTTTACAGACGCAATCAATGTGCTAGAAAGTAACTAGTTGTTGGCTTGAGTTGTCTTCTTGTTGGCTAATGAGAGCTAATATACGGCTGACCACTTAAGATTTTACAGACGCAATCAATATGATAGAAAGTAACTAGTTGTTTGCTTGAACTGTCTTCTTGTTGGCTAATGAGAGCTATTAAACGGCTAATAAAATCAATATGATAGAAAGTAACTAGTTGTTCGCTTGAGTCTTCTTGTTGGCTAATGAGAGCTAATAAACGTCTAATAAAATCAATATGATAGAAATTATCTAGTTGTTTGCTTGAGTCTTCTTGTTGGCTAATGAGAGCTTAAAAACGGCTAATAAAATCAATATGATAGAAAGTAACTAGTTGTTTGCTTGAGTCTTCTTGTTGGCTAATGAGAGCTAATAAACGGCTAATAAAATCAATATGATAGAAAGTAACTAGTTGTTTGCTTGAGTCTTCTTGTTGGCTAATGAGAGCTAATAAACGGCTAATAACATCAATATGATAGAAAGCAACTAGTTGTTTGCTTGAGTCTTCTTGTTGGCTAATGAGGGCTAATAAACGGCTAATAAAATCAATATGATAGAAAGTAACTAGTTGTTTGCTTGAGTCTTCTTGTTGGCTAATGAGAGCTAACAAACGGCTAATAAAAGCAATATGATAGAAAGTAACTAGTTGTTTGCTTGAGTCTTCTTGTTGGCTAATGAGAGCTAATAAACGGCTAAAAAAATCAATATGATAGAAAGTAACTAGTTGTTTGCTTGAGTCTTCTTGTTGGCTAATGAGAGCTAAAAAACGGCTAATAAAATCAATATGATAGAAAGTAACTAGTTGTTTGCTTGAGTCTTCTTGTTAGCTAATGAGAGCTAATAAGCGGCTAATAAAATCAATATGATAGAAAGTAACTAGTTGTTTGCTTGAGTCTTCTTGTTGGCTAATGAGAGCTAATAAACGGCTAATAAAATCAATATGATAGAAAGCAACTAGTTGTTTGCTTGAGTCTTCTTGTTGGCTAATGAGGGCTAATAAACGGCTAATAAAATCAATATGATAGAAAATAACTGGTTGTTTGCTTGAGTCTTCTTGTTGGCTAATGAGAGCTAATAAACGGCTAATAAAATCAATATGATAGAAACTAACTAGTTGTTTGTTTGAGTCTTCTTGTTGGCTATTGAGAGCTAATAAACGGCTAATAAAATCAATATGATAGAAAGTAAATAGTTGTTTGCTTGAGTCTTCTTGTTGGCTAATGAGAGCTAATAAACGGCTAAAAAAATCACTAGGATAGAAAGTAACTAGTTGTTTGCTTGAGTCTTCTTGTTGGCTAAGGAGAGCTAATAAACGGCTAATAAAATCAATATGATAGAAAGTAACTAGTTGTTTGCTTGAGTCTTCTTGTCGGCTAATGAGAGCTAATGAACGGCTAATAAAATCAATATGAGAGAAAGTAACTAGATGTTTGCTTGAGTCTTCTTGTTGGCTAATGAGAGCTAAAAAACGGCTAATAAAATCAATATGATAGAAATTAACTAGTTGTTTGCTTGAGTCTTCTTGTTGGCTAATGAGAGCTAATAAACGGCTAAAAAAAGTCAATATGATAGAAAGTGACTAGTTGTTTGCTTGAGTCTTCTTGTTGGCTAATAAGAGCTAATAAACGGCTAATAAAATCAATATGATAGAAAGTAACTAGTTGTTTGCTTGAGTCTTCTTGTTGGCTAATGAGAGCTAATAAACGGCTAAAAAAATCAATATGATAGAAAGTGACTAGTTGTTTGCTTGAGTCTTCTTGTTGGCTAATAAGAGCTAATAAACGGCTAATAAAATCAATATGATAGAAAGTAACTAACTGTTTGCTTGAGTCTTCTTGTTGGCTAATGAGAGCCAATAAACGGCTAAAAAAATCAATATGATAGAAAGTAACTAGTTGTTTGCTTGAGTCTTCTTGTTGGCTAATGAGAGCTAGTAAACGGCTAATAAAATCAATTTGATAGAAAGTAACTAGTTTTTTTGCTTGAGTCTTCTTGTTGGCTATTGAGAGCTAATAAACGGCTAATAAAATCAATATGATAGAAAGTAACTAGTTGTTTGCTTGAGTCTTCTTGTTGGCTAATGAGAGCTACTAAACGGCTGATAAAATCAATTTGATAGAAAGTAACTTTTTGTTTGCTTGAGTCTTCTTGTTGGCTAATGAGAGCTAATGAACGGCTAATAAAATCAATATGATAGAAAGTGACTAGTTGTTTGTTTGAGTCTTCTTGTTGGCTAAAAAGAGCTAATAAACGGATAATAAAATCAATATGATAGAAATTAACTAGTTGTTTGCTTGAGTCTTCTTGTTGGCTAATGAGAGCTAATAAACGGCTAAAAAAGTCAATATGATAGAAAGTGACTAGTTGTTTGCTTGAGTCTTCTTGTTGGCTAATGAGAGCTAATAAACGGCTGACCACCTTCAGATTTTACAGACGCAATCAATATGATAGAAAGTGACTAGTTGTTTGCTTGAGTCTTCTTGTTGGCTAATAAGAGCTAATAAACGGCTAATAAAATCAATATGATAGAAATTAACTAGTTGTTTGCTTGAGTCTTCTTGTTGGCTAATGAGAGCTAATAAACGGCTAAAAAAGTCAATATGATAGAAAGTGACTAGTTGTTTGCTTGAGTCTTCTTGTTGGCTAATAAGAGCTAATAAACGGCTAATAAAATCAATATTATAGAAAGTAACTAGTTGTTTGCTTGAGTCTTCTTGTTGGCTAATGAGAGCTAATAAACGGCTAAAAAAATCAATATGATAGAAAGTGACTAGTTTTTTGCTTGAGTCTTCTTGTTGGCTATTGAGAGCTAATAAAGGGCTAATAAAATCAATATGATAGAAAGTAACTAGTTGTTTGCTTGAGTCTTCTTGTTGGCTAATGAGAGCTACTAAACGGCTGATAAAACAATTTGATAGAAAGTAACTTTTGTTTGCTTGAGTCTTCTTGTTGGCTAATGAGAGCTAATAAACGGCTAAAAAAATCACTATGATAGAAAGTAACTAGTTGTTTGCTTGAGTCTTCTTGTTGGCTAATGAGAGCTAATAAACGGCTAATAAAATCAATATGATAGAAAGTAACTAGTTGTTTGCTTGAGTCTTCTTGTTGGCTAATGAGAGCTAATGAACGGCTAATAAAATCAATATGATAGAAAGTGACTAATGTTTGCTTGAGTCTTCTTGTTGGCTAATAAGAGCTAATAAACGGCTAATAAAATCAATATGATAGAAATTAACTAGTTGTTTGCTTGAGTCTTCTTGTTGGCTAATGAGAGCTAATAAACGGCTAATAAAATCAATATGATAGAAAGTAACTACTTGTTTGCTTGAGTCTTCTTGTTGGCTAATGAGAGCTAATAAACGGCTGACCACCTTCAGATTTTACAGACGCAAGCCTCTAGTGTTTTATTTCGAAAGGAGAGTATACACTGGAGGGTGCGAGATTTCCTATGGAGCTAACTGGCATCTTAATAGTCTCCAGAGATGTAAAGGAGATACATGTGAAAAACATTGCATCAAAGCCGTTAAAAAATACCTCCAGTACTGATTCTGAAATCTTTTTTCAGAAAATCTTTTATCGTGATGTCATTTACAAAACTTCTTCAGATTTCAGTTTTTATTATTTGAGTAAACAGCAGTATTTTTATTACAGCAAAAGATTATTTATTTATTTACTTCATGGTTACGATAAACAACAACT